>NC_056743.1:8759714-9087214 GCF_019279795.1 Protopterus annectens
GGGCTGTAGGGCACAAATTAAAGGTACGTGTGTTTTAGTTACAGAAATAGTGGGGAAGTAGGAATCAACAAGTTACAGGGGCTGTAGGATACAAATTAAAGGTACGTGTGTTTTAGTGACAGAAATAGTGGGGAACTAGAAATCAACAAGTTACAGGGGCTGTAGGGCACAAATTAAAGGTACGTGTGTTTTAGTTACAGAAATAGTGGGGAAGTAGAAATCAACAAGTTGCAGGGGCTGTAGGATACAAATTAAAGGTACGTGTGTTTTAGTGACAGAAATAGTGGGGATCTAGTAATCAGCAAGTTACAGGGGCTGTAGGATGCAAATTAAAGGTATGTGTGTTTTAGTGACAGAAATAGTGGGTAACTAGAAATCAACAAGTTATAGGGGCTGTAGGATACAAATTAAAGGTACGTGTGTTTTAGTGACAGAAATAGTGGGGATCTAGTAATCAGCAAGTTGCAGGGGCTGTAGGGTACAAATTAAAGGTATGTGTGTTTTAGTGACAGAAATAGTAGGGATGTAGGAATCAACAAGTTACAGGGGCTTCAGGACACAAATTAAAGGTACATGTGTTTTAGTGACAGAAATAGTGGGGAAGTAGGAATCAACAAGTTACAGGGGCTGTAGGATACAAATTAAAGGTATGTGTGTTTTAGTGACATAAATAGTGGGGAACTAGGAACCAACAAGTTACAGGGGCTGTAGGATACAAATTAAAGGTACATGTGTTTTAGTAACAGAAATAGTGGGGAAGTAGGAATAAACAAGTTGCAGGGGCTGTAGGATATTTAGTGGTGGAGTCTGAAAGATGCTAGATGGTTGGTAGGTAGGAAGGAAGTGCTTTCTATGAAGGAAGGGAGTTAGGCTATCCTGCTATCTTGTCTTATGTTTTGAAATATAAAAAGTGAGGGGTTTGAAAGGATAGAGTATGAGGATGTAGTTAAGATAGGAAGCAGTGAGTTTATTTGGGAAAGTAGAAGATGAAATGCAGATTAATAGATAAGTATCAGTGGAGTGGGATTTGAGTAGGAATGAATCCAGTGCAAAGCAGTATGGGGGGGGGGGTATCAGGAATGATGCTAAATGTTAGAAGGAAGTGAGGAGAAAAGAATAGAAGCCGTAGTGTTTGCATGATAGCAGTTAGATTTGTTTAGGGAGGAAGGTGTATGTGGAAAGTACAACAGTATAGCAAGGGAACTGGAGGTAGGGTAGGGGACTGAAAGTGAAACTAAGCATAGGAGATCTCCCACTCTAAGTTTAATTATTACAGAAAGCAATCGGGTTTATAGCTGGTACACAGCAATTAACAAGGAGGCAGAAAGTACATTTGTGTACACTTACCATAAATGTAGATGTTTGAGTGTATTCACTGTTGCAGTTATCACACTTGGGTTATCTGCCGGCAGGTAACCCTCAGCCAGCCTGAATACCAGAGTCTTGGGATTTCTGCGTTAGATGCTGTCTCCTCTTCCATGACGTCAGGTCGTCAGGGGTATAAAACATGAGGCCGACGCCATTACATCAGTTTTTCTTGCCCCAAATGTCAGCAGCCCCCAAAATAGGAAGCTATTACATGGTGTGGAACACCTCCAGTAAAAAGTAAATACCCCTGCCATAAACTATGGCCAAAAAGAAGATAAGTAGAAAAGCATAGAAAAAGCCAGGGGGGCTGGAGGGAGGGAAGCCAGGACTGCAACAGTGAATACACTTGAACATCTACATTTATGGTAAGTGTACACAACTGTACTATGTTCTTCATGTTTCAATGTTGCAGTCATCACACTTGGGTTGATTCCCAAAGCTGAGGAAGGGTGGAGGCAATCAATAAGTGTTAGGGATGGCTAGCAGGCCTTGTAAGACTGCTGTAGCAAATCCAGCTCTGGATTTAGAAAAGATATGTACGTGGTAATGCTTGGTGAAGGTGTGTACAGAACTCCAGGCTGCAGCTTCCAGGAAGTCCCTGGTAGGGACTCCCCTGAGAAATGCTGTAGAGGTTGAGGTAGCCCTAGTGAAATGGGTTCTGATCCCCTGTGGGGTAGGTTTTCCATGGTGTTTGTAGCAGAAATGGATGCAGTGTGCTATCCATTTGGAAATGGTTTGCTTTGAAATGGCCTTGCCCTTTGACCCTGTAGAAAAGCTGACTAGCAGCTGGTCAGATTTTCTGAAAGGTTTAGTCTTGTCAAGGTAAAACCTGAGCTGTCTGTGCACGTCCAAGGAGTGCAGGATCCTTTCCCTTTTATTTTGAGGATTAGGGAAAAAGGTTGGCAAATGGATGGATTGGTTTAAAGCCACACTGGATATCACCTTGGGCATAAATGATGGATTAGTCCTGAGGGAAACCTTGTCAGCATGGAAAATAATGAAGGGTTCCACAGCCATTAGTGCCTGTAACTCAGACATTCTTCTTGCAGAAGTGATGGCTAGAAGTAAGGCTGTTTTCCAAGAGAGGAATTTTAACTCTGCTGAAGTAACAGGTTCAAAAGGGGGAAGGATGAGCTTCTCCAGTACAAAGTTAAGGTCCCAGGCCGAGGTAGGAGCTCTCCTAGGGGGCCTTAAATTGTTAGCTCCTCTCAGGAACTGTTGAGGGGGTGTGAAAAGAAAGGAGGCTCAGTATTATAATGAGCTGAGATGGCAGAGGCATGAATCTTAATGGATGAGAAGGATAGGCCTCTGTGGAGCAGCTCTGCTACGTAATCCAATATTTGAGGTAAGGTGGGCATGGCTGTGTCCTTTCCTTGAGACTAACTCCAAGAACAATATATTTTCCACTTTTCAGAATAGGATTTCCTAGTACTAGGCCTTCTAGCTTCAAGGATGACATCCAACACCTGGTTTGCTGAGGGTTGCAGGTGGTGTATTCAGGGGATACGCCAGGCTGCAAGGTTTAGGGTTTGCAGCTGTGGATGCAAAATCTGTCCCTTCTGCTGGGACAGCAGTGGGGGGGGTCTGATGTAGGTGCCAGGGAGGCACTGCTGTCAAGACTGCGGAGGAGTGGGTACCAGTGCTGGCGTGGCCAGTCTGGGGCAATAAGGATTGTCCTTGGCCTGTCCTGTTTGATCCTGAGTAGTACTTTTAAGAGGAGGGGCAGAGGAGGAAAGGCATAAATTGAGAAGCTTTCCCATGAAAAGGATAGGACATTCACCTTCCATGCTCTGCCATGAGGATTTCTGGTGCAAAATTTGTTCAATCGATGGTTTTGGGGGGAGGCAAAGAGGTCCATCTCTGGTGTCCCCCACCTCTGGATTAGAAGTTTGAATGAGTTGGGTTCCAGTTTCCATTTGTGTGGGTCCAGTAGATTTCTGCTTAAGTCGTCTGCCAGTGAATTTTGTTTGCCTGGCAGGAATTGAGCTTGCAGGTGCACTTGGTTACTCAAGGCTGTGTTCCACAGGGCCAAAGCTAACTTGCAGAGTGGTTAGGAATGAGTTCCCCCCTGCTTGTTTATGTACCATATAACTGTGGTGTTGTCTGTCTTTATCAGGAGCTGTCCTGGAAGGATAAGGTACTTGAAGGCTGTCAGAGCATTCTCTACAGCTACCATCTCTTTTTAATTTACATGCAGGGGGATTTGGTTTGGGCTCCATTTCCCTGCCATGTGAGCCTCCGATGCATAGTCTGATGCATCTGTTGTCAGGGTTTGGGCGGCAAGGGGTTGAGTGAAAGGAAGTCCCTTGTTGTAGTTGCAAGCCTCTGCCCTTAGACAATGTGGCTTGCAGAATGCATTAACTCTTGTAAATCTTTATTTTCTGCACAATCTGGAAGTAACCTTTTTTGTTTAATTAGTTCCATAATATGTTGCTGGTACTTCAACATGTGAAACTGGCAATTCAACTGGCAAGAGTTGCAGAGGTATATACCTTCTTACCCAAGTTGTCTAAAGCGCTAGAATCTCTGTCCGAAGGGTAGGGTTTTGGGCTGTAGTAGTCTTAATACCTTTAGGTCCCTAGGAAAAGGTCTCTGGATCTGCAGTAGGATTCTTAAAGAGAAATTTGAGAGAGTCAGGTACTCTGTAGTACCTCTCGGGTTTTCTAGGAGCTGGTGATAATGTGTCAGGAGTAAGACTGGATTTCACAAAGACATCATCCACAATATCCAGGACAGGGGGTATAGCTAGAGGCCTGTGCTGAGGCAAGTCTAAAAATTCTCTGAGTCTCTTTCTGGGCTGAGGATAGTCTTGGCATTCCCAGTGGAAATACTTTCTTAAGGTATGCAAGGTTTCACCAAAAGTAAAATCTTCTGGAGGGGAGGCAGAGGGAATGGAATCCTCTGCATCTGAATCCTCACAGGTAGATAAGGGTATGTCCTGGTAATCAGAGGGATCAGAGTCATTGGACTCAAAGTCTGTAGAATCAGAAGGAAATTCCATTCTTTGTCTTTTAGCGGGGGAAGGCTGGCTTCCCCAAATTAGAGTAATATGGTCTTCAGCCATTTTAAGCATTTGTTTATGTGGCATGGGAGCTTGAGCCTGTGCTTTGGTCATCGGTTTTCTAAGTGTAGTGCGAACTCTGGGCCTGAGAAACTTGGTAGTTTTAGTCAAAAATGAAGTTGTTGGTTTAATAAGAACATAGAAAGGTCGGAATACACCCTCAGAAGCTGGTGCCTGCACAGCGGCTCTGGACCCATCCAAGGTAGAGACATCCGCAGGTTCCATAGTCGAAGAAGCATCTCGTGGCATACCGGACTCCGAATGGGTCTCGGCAGAGGCCTGCGAATCTCCAGAAGTGGGTTTCAGGGGCCGCGAAGGCACCTCACAGAGTACCGGTGGACTGGTGACTAGCTTAACGGAAGCATTGCCGGCAGATTTGGACCTATGCGGTCTGTCTCTGTCTTTATCTTTACATTTTTTTGGAAGATCGATAGTCGGATGGTTCATCGAAGCCATTTCAGAATATGGAGAATGAGAGCAAAAGAATTTAGCGACAAAGATAGCCTGATGATGAATAGTTCGGGCATTAAACAAGGCACAAAACCAGCAATGAGGGACGTCGTGGTCTGGGCCTAAACAGGTGATGCAGTAAGAATGAAAATCTCTCTGAGGTATTTTCTTTCCACAGGCAAGACAAAAGGATCCCCAATGGGGTACTTAACTTTAGAAGACTTCGGGTTTGAAACTCAAAAAATGAAAATTTCAGGTTGCGGCCGACCTGCACTTGCGAACTGCTTCTGCTTCGGGCTCCTACGCGGAAAGAAAAGCTGATGTAATGGCATTGACCGCATGCTTTATACCCCTGATGACCTGACATCATGTAAGAGGAGACAGTATCCGACGGAGAAATCCCAAGACTCTGGTATTCGGGCCAACTGAGGGCTACCTGCAGGCAGATAACCCAAGTGTGATGACTGCAACAGTGAAACATGAAGGTTTTCTTTCATTTACTGAATGCAGTCACCAAGAAGCTAGAGAGACTGACTAACTGCCACATACAGTGTAATCTACTGGTCAAGAGAAAGAGTAACAGCCAGCTTAGTAAGTGGTCCTTAGAATGCAAGAACTACTCTTTTGGGGAGCAGGGAATGTCACAGCTACTTTTCAGCACAGGGCAGGCATGCATTTCATTAGATAAAGTTAACACTTGAAGGCTCTTCATGTTAAAGTTGCTTACAGTTCACAATGGCAATGTTCTCCGTGAAAACTTACACAGAGGTTGGTCTTGTGGCAGAGTTCCAACAGTTCTGGGGTCAGGGATGGATGTAATGACCACAAGCTATTGCACAATGACAATTTTCTCAGTGAAAACATTTGCACTGGCAGGTTTTGTGGCAGAGCTCCTGCAGCTGAGTAAGCGATTGATGTTGTGAAAACAGGCTACTGCACAGTGACCATATTTTCAGTGAAAACTTCTGCAGAGGTGGACCCCTTGGCAGAGCTCCTACAGTTTTGGGGTCACGGATGGATGTAGTGAATCTATTCCTTTATCTAGCCTTTACTATTACCTTAACCCATGAACACTTGCTTATTCACACTAACTGCTGTAACGCAGTCTTGCACATCTTCATAACTTCTATCTTTTCATTCAAATACTAATTTTCCTGCACACTCATACTCATCTACACTGTATGAAACTAGATTCAATCATATGTGACTCACATAAATGAGCAGTCACTCATGTGCATTCTCTTTTTACACTCACAAAAACATTTTCAAACAAATCTGTATTCAACCTTTTGAGTTTTACACACACATGGGATTTAAAAAATGTGCCCATTTGTTCATAGTTATTGACAGTGGAGTTATGGACATAGTAGGGGAAAATCAATTAGACAATAGGGAATTTATTTGGCAACTGAGATTAGATGCTTGTTTTTTCCAGTCATCAAAGATGCTTTGAATTTAAAATCTGTTTTACACAAAGAATATGAACTAAAATATAAATAATGTTTTTTCATATAAAATTTCCTTACAGTTTTTATCTAATTATTCCTAATCGAAAATGATGATTCATTAGTGTTATTTTAATATAAGAACTGTATTACTTGTACGTACATACATATGAATCAAGTCATGTAATTTTAAGCCATTTGATTTTTAAAGCTTTTATTTAAACTGCTTTAGAAACTGTATTCACACAACCTGATGAAGTATACGGCAAAAGTGCTTACTGCGAAACAATAAAAGTTTTTGTGTCTTTGAACATACAGTTTTCTTCAGTGTTTTTTGAAGTTTTATCCTATTGTATGGTGAAGTGCAGGTATATCTTTGTGTGTGAGTACTTATATGTAAATACACACACATAAATGGTGGTTGAAAAAAATTATGTACACACCATAATGTTCAGTCTGTGTTGTCCAATTTCAGTCTTCAACTGATGGGTTCAGATAAAAGGCTCGGACCTGTCTCTCCTGCTTCTACCAGATCCTTAAATCCAAAACTCTCAAGCTCCTTTTTACCCATAATGCCCCACCAATCTAACATACCTCAGATCGAGTTGCTGCCCCTAGATATAAAGGGACCACATCACAGAAAAGTTAATAAAGACAGAATAAGAAAAGGAAGCTGGAGCTCAAACAAGAAACAAAGGTTCCCAAGAGAACTCTTAGGTCTTTCCAGAAGCAAAGGGATGTGGGCAGGTGAGCGGGAAGTTGAGGAAAATGAAAATAGACAACACAGATGGAATGTTTTGGTGAGTAGATAACTTTTTTATCTGATGTTGTCCTTTTCATTCATTCCTTAACTGATGGGACAGAGTCACAGCTATTCGAACCCTGGGTGGTCCTCATGGAAGGATATTCTGGATTACTGTGGAGCCAAACATAGTTCTACTTCTGGAAACCAAATCTAATTTGTAATTTGTAAAAAGGAATAAAAGTGTGGGCATTAGTCCAAGTCATAGCTGCACAAACGTCATCTATGGAAGCTCCTGACCAGAAGGCTGAAGAAGGCTCTTTTACATTAGACAAAGGAGATACAATCAGTTAGCCATTTGGCCAGAGTAACTTTGGTAAATGGATTGCTCAATTTGTTAGAAGAGAAGGAAACAAATTGGTCAGGTTTCCTGAAATCCTTGGTTCTAAGGAGGTAAAAGTGAAGTTGTCTATGCATATCCAAAAGATGGAGTATGGCCTCTCCTTTATTCAAGAAGTTTGGAAAGAAAGCTGGAAGATTAATGACCTGGTTAATGTTGGACTTGGAAGCTACCTTAGGTAGAAAAGATGAGCTGGTCCACAGACTTTGTGGAAAATCAGATACGGAGATTTGGAATATAGAGCCTGGAGTTTATATACTCATCTAGCTGATGTGACAGTGACCAGAAAGATAGTTTTCCAAGACAGACATTTTAGATCAGACCTGGCTGATGGTTCAAAGGGAGTTTGAGTCATTGCCTGAAACACAATAGCTAAATCCCAAGGAACAGTAGGATCATTTAACGGTGGTCTAAGTAAAAAGGCCACTTTGAGAAAAGCTTTACATAATTTAGAACAGTAGGATCATTTAACGGTGGTCTAAGTAAAAAGGCCACTTTGAGAAAAGCTTTACATAATTTAGAAGAAACTGAGGTAGTGTTATTTTTGCCTAGATGGAAGTTTGAAATGACAGCCAACTGGAAACCAACTGGACCTTAATAGTAGAAAAGCTAGCTCCCTCATTGAAAACTGAAGCTTAAAATTTAAGTATAGCTGGGTAAAGGAGCAGAAAGGGGATCCAGATCCCTGTTAAGGGCCCAGAATACAAATCTCTTCCATTTACTTTTGTAAATCCTTCTAGTAGAAGCTTTCTAAGAAAATAATAGGATATGAAGGACCAGGGAGGACACCCTGGGTCTGGTTTATTGCTAACAAACAATGGAATTGGAGAAACCATGTGGTCAGTTTGAGGCCTGTTATGTCTGGAAGAGCTGGATGAGTCATCCCTGTCAGGCGAGACAGGAGGTCTGGAGTTGGATCCAGAATCCAATGTGGATGTAGGAGGTGTGGGAGGCTGGCATAATGATTAAGGTGTTTAACTTACAGACAAAAGGTGCAGGGTTTGATTCTCACATAGGATAACTGACTAGGCTTAAAATGGCCCAAAACGGCAGTTAGCCTAGTACTAATCTATAAGCCTATGAACCAAATCTGACAAGACCAAAAGGGGGTAACGAGAATACCTTTGCTCTTCAACAGACATGCTTTCTGTAGAAATTTGGGAATGAGAGGAAATGGTGCATAAGCATAATAAAGACAGGATGGCCATTTTTGGACTACAGCGTCTCTCAGTAACTCCACATTGGAGGGGTCAGGGAAAAGAACCTGCTGCATTAGTTGTTGAGAGGATATGTGAATAGGTCAAAGCATGGCTGGCCCCATCGACATAAAATTCTCTCCACTACTTTCACACCGAGAGACCTGTTTAACTGTCCGCAATCATATTGGTTTTCCCCAGAATGTGCATTGCTATCAGAAAGTGACCAGGAGAGATCACCCACTGCCACACTCTCATTGCTTCTCGACAAAGTGGATAAGACCTGGTAGATACATGTTCAGTGATGCATCAGACTGTGGACATGTTGTCCATCTGAATAGCAACTGTCGTGGACAGAAAAATGTTTTGAAGGGCCTGCAGCTCTAGGAGAACTGCTCTTATTTCCAGGACACTGATATGCGTTTTGGCCTCTTTGGGTGACCAAGTATCTTGGACTGTCCTTCCCAGGTACTACCCCCCCTCCCAGTAAGGAGCCCTCCGTGGTCCCCCTGGCTGTGGGCTGGGGAAGAACAAAAGAATGGCCTTTAAGCCTTTTTAAAGTTTATTTGAATGCATCCACCAAAAAAGATATCTTTTTGCACGCTTGTGTGATCTTGACTGGAGCAGTTAAAGGACACTAACGAATAGACCACCGGGTTGACAGAGTCCATTGAAGTATTCACATGTGAAACCTGGCCAGAGGAATGAGAATAATAGCATCTGTCATGGATCCCACAGCTTGTAAAATTAGTCATGCTGGAAAAGAAGAATTTTGTTATTACTTTCTTGACCTGGAATCTGAGTGTCTGGATTCGAGCAGGAGGAAGAAAGGCTATCTCACTGACTGTGTCCAGAGAAGCACCTATGAACTTTAGACTATGTGTAAGTGTGAGTTGTGATTTGTAGCAATTGATTGTGATGTCTAGATGGAGGCACAACTGGAGCAAGTAGTCCCCTGCCTGTAGGAGAAGATGCTTAGTTGGGCAATTATGAGCCAGTCATCTAAGTATGGAAACACTTAGAATCCAGGCAGTCTCAACAGAGCTGCTGCCATGCATATGGTAAACACCCTGTGGTTGTGGTGAGACCAATGGGTAGTGTTCTGAACTGCAAACGACTGGCTCCCAAATGCAAGTGCAGATATCTTCTAATGTGACAGTATGCATCCTGAAGATCTGTCGAGCACATCCAATCATCCCTTTGCAACAGAGGCAAAATTAACTGAATCATGACCATCTGGAACCTTGAACATTGCATGAACTGATTTAATTTGCTGAGATCCAGAATTGATCTCAAGTCCCCTGTCTTTTTTGGTACCAAGAAGAAGCCTAAATAGATCTTGGATCCTCTCTGGTCTGGGGGGACCTCCTGCATAGCTAACTTTTTTAGCAGGTTTTCTATTTCTAATATTGCTGCTTCCATCTGATTGGGTGGAATATCAGGAATCATTTTCATTTTTGTAGGAGTAATTTGGGAAAATAGTATAATATAATACAACCTCTGGATATAATTCTCTGCACCCAGGAATCTTTTGCTATAGCTAGCTAGGTTCTTTGGTGCAAAGACAAATGCCCCCCCGACTACCTCCAGATGGTAACAAGTCTCCCTTCAGAAACGCTGGTAAGAACTGTCCAAGAAGGAATCCCAGAAACCCTTGTTCTGCTGGCCACCTCTGCCATGAAGGCAGCATCTTCCATTTGAGTTACCCCTCTGCCCCTGGGGGAACTATCTCCATGAGAATCTTGAAAAGGACCCTGGGATTTACAAAATAACATTTTTCTACCTCCCCCCTGATTCCTAGAGAAAGGTCTTTGAGGAGTAGAAAAAATCTATGCCAAAGATAGACAGGGTCTTTCCCTCTTGCTCACATCTGGAGAGCATACCCTTTACCTTGGGGACAAATAAGGAAGATCCATCAAAGGGACCATTGATGAAGGAAGTGTTAAAGGGCTCTGCAAAATCACATAGTAGCAGCCAGATATGTCTCCTAATGGCTATGCCTGAACCCACAGCCTAGGAGGTACATTCTGCTACATGGGAGATTAGTCTCATGGATGCAATAGAAACTGATTGGAGGGTGGTCAGTTGTGACACAACTCTATTTTGGTCCACAGTAGACATGAACCCAAAAAGAGATTTAGAAATTTCTTTGGTCAAATCTCTTTGTAATCTTGTAAAATGTGCCAGGTAATTCAGTGACTGGAGGGGAAAGGGAGCCGAAGCAAACACATGCTTACCAAATCTGGACTCCCTGTTAGGGGACAGACAGAAGAGCTCTATTCCACAAGCTCTTTCTTGGTGGCTACTGCCACAACCAGGGCTTCAACCACGACTCCCTTTCTTCAATGTGCCCTATATCCTTAGGAAGAGCTAACATTTTGTCAGGTCATTTAGGGATCAGCTCCACAGTAGTCAGTTCCTTCCATGCCCAGCAAGAAACAAGATCAATGAGTTCATCAGCTGAGGCGAGGGGGGGGGATCACCCAAGAAGTGGCTGGGCCAGACCCAAAAGCCTCCAGGAGCACTGATTCCTCTTAGGAGGAGGGTATCGGAAGACCAACCACCCTTCTATTTTAAAAGTTCTAGAATGTCTCCAAATGAGATGTCTTTTGGTCAAGAGCTGGAGGACCCCTTGTCTTCACTGAAATCAGTGTCCTCAGTGAGATATTCCACGGGAGAACCTAGGTGTCTCCTTTTACACATCCTCTTATGAGAAACTGGAAAAGCATCGGAAGAGATGAGGATGTTCTGCGGGACAGACTGGAGACGTCATTGGGCTGGCTGTCCCAATGGAATGGATGAATGAGGCTCAGAGCAGAAAACTAAAGGAGGTACAGTAGTCTGATCCAAGGAGGGCAGGGATATCATTTTTCCAGAATAAGAGATGGCCCTTTCCACAATCTCAATGGCAGAGCACCTTGAGGAAACCAAAGCTGATGGCAAAGGAGCCAATACTTCCTGAACCATTGGCTCCTGCAACCTCACAAGCACTCCATCCGAGGAAGGAGTCATGTGAGCTGTCCAGCAATGAAGCTCTGAGGGGTAGAGATGGCTCCGATAGCTTCGCAGCTGATCCCAACCCTCTGATCCAGTACAAACTCTTCGGCTCAGAGAGTCCTCCATCTCTGAAAGACCTGGAGCCAAGCAACTCTGGGAGTCAAAGAACAGATTTTCTTCAGATCTGATGAGGCCAATCCCAGGGGTCTTGGATTCAAGGGCTCTGAAACAGTGGGTCAGATAGGAGGAAGGCCAAGGGGGAAGTGGAAAAAGGTCGGCTCACGGATCCGGTGGGAGTCAGAGCTGGGAGCACCCTCATTTAGATCTGAGCTCTGAGAAACTTTGTCATCCTCCTAAACATATCAGCCTCAGATAAACTTTTGGAGGACATAAGAGTAGATGTGGAGGATGGAGGTTTTGAATATCTGCTGAGGGATCCATCAAAGAAAGGCAAAAGGAGCAGAAAAGTGACTGGATCTGGTAGGAGCGGAGGTGTTCGAATCCAGGCAGATTTAGATTTAGAAGCAGTCAGATTGAATTTTTTTCCTTCATTTTAGTCAGCAACTCTGATGAAGACGCCAACAAGGATATTCAATCCGGTGACCTCTTGCAAGAGCCTTTAACCTTGGGAATAGATTCTGGCTTCTCCTTATCCAATTTTTAAAGGAGGGTTGAGCCCCAGCTATGAAAGCAGAAGAAGTAAAAGGGAGAAGGCCCTTCAACACCAGCTTGTTTCCCTGATCAGTGAGGGCTCTGGAATTGAACCCAGAGCATTCCTTGAGGACATCCGAGTTAGAGTTTTTATGGCCACAGATAATGCAATTTTTAAAAGTAGTAGTCTTGTCAGCCATATTAGTTTTAGCTAAGTCTACAACAACAAGGAAACTTATCAGACAGAAAAGTACAGTTTTGTACCTACCATACATGTAGATGTCCGATAGGTATGCATCTGCAGTCATCACATATGGGTTGTCCTGCCTCAGGCAGCCCTTCGGTCGGCCGGATTCCAAAGTCTGGGTCTGGCCTCGGCTGATGTCGCACTTTCCCCAACGTCAGAGCGTCCGAGGTATAAAAGCATCAGCCGACGCCATTTTCCTCAGTTTTTCTTGCCTCAGATGCCAGGTGCCCTCTAAGGAAGGCTAAAATTTGGAGATATGCATTGCAAAAACAAATCCAAACATGCACAGTATTATAAAAACAAATACACCATAATAGATCCCCCCAGCTAGCTATAAGAGGGGTAAGTACCCAAGAAGTATACCACAGAGGGGAAGGAGGGAGGGTAAACCTGACTGCAGATGCATACCTATCGGACATCTACATTTATGGTAGGTACAAAACTGTACAATGTCCTTCAAGGATGCATCTGCAGTCATCACATATGGGTAGAATACCATAGCCAATCTGGGGGTGGAGGTACTAAGTAAAGGATGGTGTAGCTAAGATACCCTGCAGGACTGCTGTAGCAAAGCCTGCTCTGGATCTGGAATATAAAGGTAAATTGTAATGCTTGGCAAATGTATGCATGGAGCTCCATGTAGCAGCTTCTAAAATGTCCTTGGTAGCCACCCCTCTTAGGAAGGCTGTGGTGGTGGCTGTGGCTCTCGTGGAATGAGGTCTAATGTCAGCTGGCACAGTTTTTCCATGAAAGGAGTAACAAAAACGAATGCAATTTCCTATCCATTTTGAAATTGTCTGTTTGGAAATTGCTTTTCCTTGTGCCCCAGCAGCATATGCTACAAACAGCTGGTCAGCCTTTCTGTAACTTTTAGTTCTGTCCAAGTAGTAGCGCAACTGTCTGTGTATGTCCAGGGTGTGCAGAAGTTTCTCCCCTTTATTTTGTGGTTGTGGGAAGAATGTAGGCAAGTGAATAGCTTGGTTCAAAGATACCCTGGATACCACCTTTGGCATAAATGTAGGATTGGTTCTCAATGAAACTCTGTCCTGATGAAAGATAAGAAATGGCTGTACTGCCATTAGAGCTTGTAACTCAGATACTCTTCTTGCTGAGGTTATGGCCAGAAGGAAGGCAGTTTTCTAAGACAGAAACTGTAGATTTGCAGATGCTGCTGGTTCAAAGGGAGGAAGTGTTAGTTTTTCCAACACGAAGTTAAGGTCCCAAGTAGGTAGAGGTGGTTTCCTTGGAGGACTGATGTTTTTGATTCCTCTTAGAAACTGTCTCAGGAGAGGATGAGAGAAGACAGGTGGATTAACATTGTATTCTGCTGAAATTGCTGAGGCATGTATCTTAATGGAAGAGTAAGACAGGCCGTTGTGGAACAATTCTGCCAAATATTCCAGTATATGTGCCATGTTCATCACTGTCACATCTAGGCCCTTTGTTGTGTTCCAAGTGTGAAATCTTTTCCATTTTGCTGAATATGCCTTCCTTGTGGAAGGCCGCCGAGCTTCCATAATAATATCCTTCACTCTCTGGGATAGCTTATCCTGAGGAGGAGTCATGGTATTTTCCAGGCAGTTAGCTGCAAGGTTTTCAGGTTGGAATGCAGAGTCTTGAAATTGTGCTGCGTCAGTAGAAGTGGCCATAGGGGAGAGGCCACGGTTTCGTCTGTGACATGCTCTTTAACAGTGGGTACCAGTGCTGTCTTGGCCAGTTTGGAGCTATCAGAATCACTCTGGGCTGCTCAGTCCTGATCTTCAGTAAGACCTTGGTCATTAATGGGAGAGGTGGAAAAGCATACACTGTTAGAGCTTTCCAGCTGAAAGAGAGAGCGTCCACTTTCCATGCTTGTGGGTAGTATGTCCTTGAGCAGAATTTCTTCAGTTGATGACTGTGGGGGGAGGCGAACAGATCTATTTCCGGCCTTCCCCATGATTGTGTTATGAGTAAGAAGATGTCTGGGTGCAGCATCCATTCGTGTGCATCCATGGTATTTCTGCTTAAGCCGTCTGCCAGTATATTGTCTTTCCCTGGCACGAACTGGGACTGCAGCTGTACAGAGTTTCAAGGAAAGTTCCCATAGATTCATTGCCAGTCTGCAAAGAGGGTAGGAATGGGTGCCTCCTTGCTTGTTTATGTACCACATAACTGTGGTGTTGTCCGTCCTTATGAGTAGGTGGCCTTGATGAAGAAAAGGTTTGAAGGCCTCGATTGCTTGTATCACTGCCAGCATTTCCTTTTGGTTTATGTGCATGCGCAGCTCTCTTTGTGACCATAGCCCTTGGATACATCTGCCCTCCATGTGTGCTCCCCAACCTTGGTCTGAAGCGTCCGTAGTGATGGTTTGGTTGGCTCTTGGCTTGCTGAAGGGCAATCCGCTGTTCGACTGGTAGGCTTGAGCCCACCACAGAAATTCCTTTTGGAGGCATGGAATGAGTGGGATCAAGGTTTCTAAGCTGTGACTGTGCTGAGTCCATAAACTCCTTAGGTACCATTGTAATTTTCTCATATGCAGCCTTGCTTGTGGGATCAGAAGAATGCAAGATGCCATGTAACCCAGGGCCTGCAGGATTTTCCTTGTAGTCAGCTGAGTTTGTCTTGTCAGATTCTTGAAGTAATCCGGTAGTTGTTTTTGTTTTTCTTCTGTGAGAAAGGCTATTTGGGTGGTTGTGTCTAGATCCGCACCTAGAAAAGTTATTCTTTGGGATGGAACAAGTCTTGATTTGTGGATGTTGACTGTATATCCCAGGCCTGCAGTAGGTGGATGGCATAATCCAAGTCCTTTAACAAAGTTTGCTTGCTGTCCGCTTGTATAAGGCAGTCGTCCAGATATGGGTAAATTTGAATCCCCTGAAGTCTGCAGTGTGCAATTACTGATGCCAGGCATTTCGTGAATACTCTGGGTGCAGTAGATAAGCCAAAGGGCAATGCTGAGAATTGATAATGCTCTGACCCTGCAAGAAATCTGAGGTGTCTTCTGCAACTTTGTCTGATAGGGACATGCAGGTATGCCTCCTTGAGGTCTAAAGTCACCAGCCAAGACCCCTTGCCCAGCATGGGAAGGAGTTGCTGTAGAGTCAGCATTTTGAATTTTGGCACAATGAGGTAATTATTCAGTGCGGGCAAGTCGAGAATAGGCCTCCATTAATTTTCTTTTCTTGGAACAAGGAATAATCTGGAGTAAAATCCTTGGCCTTGTTCTGAAAGAGGTACCTTTTCTATAGCTTTCATTTGTATTAAGTTGGAAATTTGTTTCAAAGCCTCTGCCCTCTGATTTGGTGGCAGGTCTGGCATGCCTTTTCTTTTTGGCAATGTGTGGAAATGGAACCTGTATCCTTTGTCTATTATTTGCAGTGTCCATGTGTCCCTTGTAATGCTGTGCCAATTTTTTGAAAATAAAGAAAGCTTTCCGCCCAAAGGTGCTTCTAATTGAGCCCTGGTCGGCGGAGTCAAAACAAAGTCATTGAGTCTGTCCTGGTGTAGCAGTTGTAGTTCCTGCACTACCTCTCTGGTTGGAAGGCTGCCACTGACGGCCTCTGTAGGAGCCTCTAGCTTGCCCTCTACCTCTGGCACGCCTATTCCTGCCTCTCTGAGATCTGTCTGAGTCCGGAAAGGACCAATTCTTAGTAGGCCAATTTCTGCTGAATCTCGGTGGTTGGACTTGCAGAAAGTCTTTGACTGTTTGCACAGATTTTGCCTTTTCTTCAAACTTCTTTAAGACCTCTTGAGCCGTGGAACCAAATAATTTTTGCTTTTCCATAGGAGCATCCAAAAGCTTAGCTTTAACATGGTCTGGCAGAGATTGTTCCTTCAGCCAGGCATGCCTACGTATGACTGCACCTGTCATAGCTGACCTACATGAAGCTTCCAATGCATCATAACCACACTGCAAGAAATGGTTACTAACCTGCTGGGAGTTATGTACCAGATCCTGAAGGGATTTGCGATCAAGGGGTTCAGAAGAAGACAGTTTCTTATGCAATTAATCTAACAAATACTCTTGGTACTGTATCATATGAAATTGACAATTTAATGCCCTCATAGAAAGAGTTGCAGAAGTATACACTTTCTTACCCCATCTCTCTAAAGCTCTGGACTCCCTTTCAGAGGGTAGAGGATTCCTAGCAGTGGCAGCTGCAACCCCTTTTGGGCCCTGGGAAATAGTTTCTGGATCAGCAGAGTGGGCCTTGTACAGGTGTAGATGTGTGTCCGGGACCCTGTAGTACCTATCAGGTTTGGCAGGAGCCGGAGGGAGAGAGTCAGGGGCTGTACTAGCATCAGAGTACACATCATCAATAACATTCAAAACAGGAGGTATAGCTAAAGGCCTATGCTGAGGTAAATGTAAAAAGTTCTTAATCTCTTTCTAGAATCAGAGAATTCCTGACCCTGCCATTGAAAATGTTCTCTCATAGAGTGTAATGTCTCTCCAAAGGAAAACTCTTCAGGAGGGGAGGCCGAGGGAATAGATTCTTCAGCATCAGAATCCTCGTAGGCCGAATAAGCCTCTTCCTGGTGGTCTGACAGAGTAGAGCCATCAGTGGACTCATCTGAGGAGTGGGGGTCAGAGGGCCCAACCCTGGGCCTTTTGTCTGGAGGTGGTTGAGAGCCCCTGTCCGGATGAGGTTGAGAACATCTAATTAAGGAGATAAGATCCTCTGCTAAGCTAAGAATCTGTGAGCCAGTAGACAGTCTCTGAGAGGTAACCTTGGGAGGCAAAGTTTTAGTAAGTTTAGCAGCTTTAGCCCTAGAGAAAGCCTTAATGGACATGGATGCAGGAGGTCTGGCTGCACCACGTGCAGGAGTAGACTTGTCTAAAGGAATGGTGTCGGAAGGTTCCTGGACACCAGTTTCAGAAGGTAATTCAATGACCGACTCGGCCGGGGCCTCCGGGGCCGAGGTAGTCGGTTGTGCGGTTTCGGTAATCGGAAGTACCAAGGACTCGGTTTCAGCTGAGACAGAGGCACTCGCGGTAGGCCTGACCGTGGTTTCAGCCGAAACCGCGGCCCGCGTGTGTCGGTCCTTGTCCTTCCGTTTCTTAACTAAATGCGAAGTCGGAGTCTCCGACGGCATCTTGTAAGCAAAACTAGCCCCAAAGAATTCCTCTGCAAACTCTGACCGACGTCTAAGAGTTCGTCGGTTGAAGGAAGCACAGGCTGAAGAGGCCGAGATATCGTGGTCTGGGCCTAGGCAGGGGAGGCAGTAAGAGTGGAAATCCTTATGTGGTATTTGTTTCCCACAAGTTAAACAATTATTAACTTTATCTGACATCGGCTGAGGCAAGAAAGAGTCCCCAACGGGGTACTTAGCTTTTTCGAAGTCTTCGGTAGCTGAATCACAGCAGCTGGCCGACCGGCACTTGCGAACTGCTTCTGCTTCGGGTACCACGCGGCAAGAAAGACTGGGGAAAATGGCATCGGCTGATGCTTTTATACCCCAGACGCTCTGACATCGGGGAAAGTGCGACATCAGCTGAGGCCAGACCCAGACTTTGGAATCCGGCCGACCGAAGGGCTGCCTGAGGCAGGACAACCCATATGTGATGACTGCAGATACATCCTTGAAGGACATCAACTGTTTTTTAAAGGAAGAAAGAAGGAGAAAGGAAATAACTACCAACAACTGCAGTGAAATAAATACTCAAATGAGTAAGAGGAAATTTAAAATAATGTACCAACAATGGTACTATGGAGAAGTACTGAAAAAAGGTAGCAGCTAAAAGGAGAAAAACAGCTATAGAAACTATCAAGAAGCTAAGGGTGGGAGGAAAAAGTGAAATTAAGTTAGGAATAACCTTTTCCTAAGGTAAACTCATAAATGTTTTGAAAAATAACTCTTAAAGCTCGACAGCGACAGGATCCATGTCTGAAGCCGAAAGGTAGCAAACAAGATCTCAGGTATGTTAGATTGGCAGGGCACTGTGGGTAAAGGGAGGAGCTTTGGAGTTTTGGATATAAGGATCTGGTAGAAGCAGCTGAATCAGGTCAGAGTCTTAGATCCGAACCCATCAGTTAGGGAATGAATGAAAAGGACAACATCAGATCCTTTAAAGCTGCATTCCATCAAAGATTATTATAATGATGCTTGCAGTTGGTAAGCCCTTTTGCAACTTGTTTAACGTTTAGAGTAAGTGAATCTGTTTAACAGTAGCAATGGTATTGCTTAAGCTGCTGCACAACAAGCTGATCTGTGGCACATAGGAATAAAGCAGATGAGATAAATTCAAACAGCAGTTCAGGTGATGGAAGAACCAGGAAGGGGAAGGTGGCAGTGAGTGGCTTACACTAGTTTACCCATTCTGGGAGAACAGATATGATGGCTTCTGGACAGACGACTGCTCCAGTACAAGGAAAGACTTGCATGATACCAACGGCTGAGGATCAGGAAGATTTGGCTTTGTAATTCCAAGCTGGTGACAGTACCCAAACAGTTGTGTGTGTAGGAAAATGCACACAGATGGAAGGCACAGATCACCCCCCCCCCCAGTGTTATGGTTGCTCACATCAACCACCAGGGGCAAGGTAAGAGCCCAAAAAAAAAATACATCCTCATTGCCAGAATGCAGGTGAGGGCACAAATTACCTCCACTGCTGTCTAGTTCCTCTAGTGGGGTTGATGACTCTCTAGTGGGGTTGATGAATGAGCTGAACTGGTGGCAGATAGCTTAGTGGCTAGCAAGCATGGACAGAAAAAGCATTAAAAATTATGTGGTACCATACAGAAGCACAAGCTAAACCAAAGCTGAGATCCATGTTACTCTTGGTTTAACTACACTCTCTCTAGATCTAGTAAAAAACTAAGTAATTCAGGTGCATCACGTAACCAAAATAACAAAGCAACCCTTCCTTGGAATATATACATAGTTGCTATCTGTAATGAACCTTACATCTAATTATATTCTTTGATCAACACCTAGGAGAACAAAACATTGTATGAAAACATAGAAACAAATGAACTTTATCTTTCATGTTTCTTTATCAAGATTAAACACACTAATAGTTTCATGTAAGTAAAAACTTAAGAGTTGTTAATGTCTAACTTATAAAGGATCCAAAACACATGTAGACTTGCGAAAAAACACATTTCACTTTAAAAGTTTCATACACAATTACATACAACCAATGTGACATGGCATGAGACATGAAACACCATGCAACAGGTTAATTAAACTGTTATTCTTTACTCAGACCTTGAATACATTCTTATAATGCCTTGACGTAAGGTATTTGAGCATGGGAGGTTGCTAGACAGGTTTTCATTGTAAATGTTTTAGGAGGAGGACAATTCCTGTGGTAATACTGTTCTTACTGCTGCTGTTCCTTCAATTTTACTTTATACAACTAAGACTTGGTAAGCCAAATCAAGAAGGACCCAAGTTTTTGTAACTGCGGTGTCAAGATTTGAACTTTTATATAGTCAAAACAGTGTAAGATACTTCTCTGTGTGGAATATTTTCAGTCCATATATTTCTAGTTAATCACTGTATATTAATCAGATCAGACAATAGTAGTAGAAGTAGCGAACATAAACTCGTCAAGACAAAAAGTAATAATAGAAAATATGTAATTCTACAGCATTACTAAGTATTCGAAAGTAATCCAAGCAAGGCAGGCAGTCTGCTTCCAGTCGAAAATCCTTTATTAAGTACACAGACAAGCGATCCAAGTAAAACAAAACCCCTCAGGGGTTGGGAGGATGGCCTAATGGTTAAGGTGTTTGCCTTACAAACACAAAGTGCATGGTTTGAATCTCACAAGAGATAACTGGCTAGGCTTAAAATGGCTCGCAAGGGCAGTTAGCCTAGTATGAACCTATGAACCTATGAATCATGTTGGTTTGGATATTTGACATATGAATGCAGATTAACTGTGGTGCAGATCTTGCACCCTGCTTTAATTATATATAGGGATGGGAGGGTGGCCTAATGGTTAAGGTGTAATGTAGTATATTGCCTTGTATAAAATCACAGACTTAATAACCTACTTAATAATTTGGTTAAATAACATGTACCATTAAAGTACATTAGGGCTATATATTATTATGACAGCTACTAGGTAGGGCAGGACCAGCTCGAATGTCACACTGATGGGGGAAGGGATGTGAATTTAACATGTGCACCAATAACACTTTGTTTTACAGCACAATAAACCACTCCCATGCCTGATAAAAAGTATATATACATTTAGAAAGCTTGTGAGGAAATTATTACTCTATTTTTGTTTTACTTGGATCGCTTGTCTGTGTACTTAATAAAGGATTTTCGACTGGAAGCAGACTGCCTGTCTTGCTTGGATTACTTTCGAATACTTAGTAATGCTGTAGAATTACATATTTTCTATTATTACTTTTTGACTTGACGAGTTTACGTTCGCTACTTCTACTACTATTGTCTGATCTGATTAATATACAGTGATTAACTAGAAATATATGGACTGAAAATCTTCCACACAGAGAAGTTTCTTGTACTGTTTTGTTTTTAGACCCACTACACTTTAGTGGGCTGTTTTGAGAGTTTGGGGATACCACGGAGATTACTTGTTTTTTGAACTTTTATAATAGTCAGGCAAGTTTTCTGATGACAGTCAGGCATCCTGAAATATAACCACAATATTCATGGCAGCTCTGCTAGCAGCATCAGCTGCATCATAAGTACAGTTTAGCACCTGTGGCCTACTAACTGAAGACTTCTAAATCACAGAAACCAAGTCCTCCTTTAGCTTGAGACTGCATTAATTTTTTTTTAAATTTTCCTGCAACTGAAAACAAATTAAATTTTGATACGACAGTATATAATGTAAATATTCATGAGTTCTCAATGTTAAAGTACTAGAGGTGTACACTCCCTTAACATACCTGTCAAATAACCTCCCACACCTCGTAAAGAGAAATGTACCTGGAGGCACTGAAGATATACTGGAAGGCCCTGGATCTGTTGTAAGTGACACGGTGGCAGGATGTGTCTTTAGATTAATAAGCTTCCCATAGGCATGATACACTCCCAAATGCCCAGAGTCCTAAATGGTCAATTTTAAATGGCTGATGGCACAATTCTCTAAAATGTACACTACAGAACAGATGAACAATGTTGCCATAGCACACCCGTTTAATTAACTATACCAAGTCCACTGTTGCACAACCACAGGAAAAACAGCAATACCCTGCAACTGTCAAACACTAGCCACAAAGTACAGTCACGCATTTATTGCCATCTAAACAGCCATACAGAAGAGATATTTATGAAAATAATTATGACATCAATCTAAAAATTAAAAAAAATAGATTACTGGCCATTCAAGAGGTACAAGGGAGATGATGACTGATGATTACTCTGTGTCATACAGACTGCTCAGAGGCAACACGTGTCTTGCATACTGAGCAAACTATGACCCAGCTTTGATGGAAATGCTGCAAATTCTAAAGAGCATTGTTGGCCCTATTTAAGCCCAATTTGGATGACTGGATGGGTAACCGGAAACTCACCCCAGGGGTTCCACCTGTGTCCATCTTGGACAGAGGCAATAGGTGCTGATTTTAATTCTGCTTGAACCAGACACCCTTGGGAACATGGGTTGAACGTGGCTAGGCTTGTAAGGGCCCTGGGGCTGTTAGCCTAGTAACCTCCTATGATGATATTGTGTACCTTTTACAGAACTAACAAGGTTAACTACAAGAGTACCCATCAGGAGCGAATACAACTTTATTACTTGTAATGCCTGGCAGTGTTTCAACAAACTTCTGAAGTATGATAACATGTTCTGATTTGGAATGCCCGCTGACCACAGGGTTCACTGGTATTGAAAACTTGCTGTGGCCAAACAGCTAATAACTTGTTCCTCTAGCAATGCCTTTTAAGCTATAGCCTACTTTGAGGGAGCAGCTTTACCAATATCAGTACAAACACTGCATTCTGTAATACTGTGGCTCTTTCACAAAAAGAAAAGATACAAATTATGCAGGTCAGAAGAAAGAATAAACCTTCTTACTTGTAGAAGTCCTCATTATTTTAAGAAAAGGCACAATGTTAGTAAAAATCAGCAAAGAAAACGTCTGTGTACAAGCTAAGAATCAGAAAAGACTGTACTACTGTTTAATCTGATGTTTTATCAGTGACTGCTGATAATGTGACATGAATGCTTTTATATCTAGCAGATGGGGTTGGCAGTGACTAGCCAGAACCAGCAGCAAGGAATTCCATGCACTGGTAAGACATCTAGTAGGAAGATGACTGGGTACAAGCCAAGACTGAAGAACCAAGAAAAGGTCTACTGGAAAAGAAAAAGTCTTCTAAGAACTGAGCACCAATAGAGATCAGTAGGTAACGCCGAAAGAGTACAACCTAAAAGGTATTATAGGATGCTAGTGGCTTACAGGAATGGGGCCCTAAACATGGCCTAGGTGCCCCAGGATCAAGGAGCAGCTCAGGTGCTTGACAGCACATACTGAGGAGATCAGGCATGACTACCCTGCTGGGGAGGGCAGGTGTGTGTTTTAGACAGAAATGTAGGTCACTCATGCAGCAACAAACATTAGTGCGGTGACATGAGCAGTGATGCTTGCGTCACACTTGCTCTGCCCAGTTAGGATTTTTATCCATATAAACATCCCCAAGCCATGCATTTGGAACACACTCCTCAACTTTTGCCTCTCATTAACAAAAGTCTTTGGACAAAAGTGGTCATCTCAAGATAAATAACACCAGGTTATTTGAAAAGAAGGTTATCTCAAGATAAATAACACCAGGTTATTTGAAAAGAAGGTTATCTCAAGATAAATAACACCAGGTTATTTGAAAAGAAGGTTATCTCAAGATAAATAACACCAGGTTATTTGAAAAGAACGGCAAGCCTCAGATGTATCTTTTTTTTGCACAGGACTAAGCAATGGCAGACTATCTACTTTGATGTTGAGGATTTACTTGGTTTTGGCCTGCTGAGATCTACATTAACAAAAAATGCATCTAAGCATCAAAAGGGGATTTCTTCCCCAGCATTAAGGTCCTAAAGAAATTGAGATCAAGGTTAGGGCCAACCTGGGAGATGCAACTTTTGTTGATACTTTAAACTTAGTGGGTGAAACAACCGTTTTGAGTCTACATACTGATAGAATGGCTGGGGGGGGGGGGGGGGGCAGGACCACTGCAGAAATACTGATTTAACTTTTCTTGCTGTCAAAACAATTTACTTTTTGTATATTTCTAAAGTAGCAGATATATAAATTCATGGAAAACAGCTTGAGCTCAAGAAGACACCAATCCAGCATGGATATGAAGCAAATTATAGTGATTGCACAAATGAATAATAAGAGACAATCACTCAAAGACAGTGAAAGTTTCTCCCAAGTTAATTTCAATTTCAAGTGAACTGAAAAAAAGCTATTCACTGAAAATGGCAAGAAAGAGCAGGATGCATCACACTTACTTTACTAACATATATGAGTTTGGTGAGGTCAGATTATTCTCTCTCAGGTGTCACTTGATGCAAAAGTCACATGAAGAATGAATGAATTGACTTTCATTGTTACCGCTACAAATGCAATTGCAACACATTTGTGCTGCTTATATGTTTCTGTGTAAAAGAATGTGTCATTTATGACAAAACAATCACATATAAATTGGCCATTCATAAACAAGTTAACGACATCTCCACTACCAATTTGGATCCTTCTGGTACTCATAAGTATATTCAACCATTTACATTAATGTCATTTAAAAGGATACCATAACAATAACAGATTGCGCACAAGCCAACCTTTTCTTACTTTTGAACTTGAGCAGGTATTACTAGTTGTCTGCATTTGAGGTGTATATCCAGCTCGCTCAGATAGTTCATATACATAATCTTCCTTCCAAACTTGTAACTGTAATAAATAAAAACTAATGTTAATAATCTGTCTGTACTGTGGAGTTCATTAGCAGATCACATACTTTCATATGAGAGTCTCTCAATCTTCTATACCAAAGTCAAGGGATATTTAGGACATATTCATTCAAATCTCTTTCACTGAAGACAGGAAGAGTCCGTGAATATACATTTACTGCAACAATGCTCTAAAATGTTTACTTCATAATGGAAAAAATAATGCTCTGGTGATTCAGTGCTTACTGTGATAAAAAGGAGACTATTATCCCATTTCTTACTATAAAGCAGGAATTACTATAGGACCACCCATGCTTTTACCTTGACCACCACAGACTGCAGTATGTACTCCAAGTCACAGCAGATACCAAAATTGTAAATGTGACTCTAATAAAGGAATGAGTGTGGCAGCCCATCATGCATAGTACACTCTACATTAGGAATAGAACCCTTGTTACCATCAAAAAAAAGTTGTGTGTGAATACTCACCCTAACAGTACACATCTGAGAAAGAAAGGTCTCTGCAGCAATAAATAACAACATCTGGATTATGTATCAGTGGAATAAATACCATCTGGATTACGTATCAGTGGAGCTGCTTCATTTTTCACCATTTTCTCCATAGTGGAATGTCTCCCTAGGTGGCCTATAGACCAGTGCTTGCTCGAACTTTAACAGACATGTCTGGTGGCACAAAGCATCCATAACTGCAGTGGTGAGCACCCATAGGGGGAAGAAGACACTCACAAGCCCTAAGCTGGGTGCCACACAACTGGAGTTTCTGTCAATTGATAAATCATATGAAAGTAAGTGCAGAAAGAAAAGTGTTACCTGTAGTCTGTGCACAGCAACCAAACTGTTATTAAGCGGTTGTGGAAATTATGGTGCATTGCTTGATCTACTGATTTTACAGTCACAGCATGTAATTTAAAAAACTTATATAGGAAATGATGGACATATGTACATGGAGCTTACTGGGAGGCAGCTTGATATATCATACAGTCAGTGGGAAACTGTTACAGGAACTCTGTGCTAATCACACTGTCCATAATGACAACTGTGTTTGAAGCAAAGCTAGCTGTAATCACACTTGGTATTGGAACACCTTGGACCAAAGGTTAATAACTGACTTTGTAGACATGTGGCTTTATGCTCTAACATGGGTGAAAAATGAACACACAAATCAGTCCTGCTGAGCAAAACATGAAGGACATAATTCTGTACCTGAACTATGAACTATATACAATGCTTTGTACTAACTTATTACTACAAACTGTGATTGTATGCCGAAGAGATGAATCACTAATATAGGAATGGAGAAAGCAAATTCATTCTGCTATAGTGACATCTCCCTTTAGGACAGAGTACATCCATGTGAGCCACTCACAATAAAAGTACACCTTTGGGGACAAATCACTGTAACAGTAAATCATTCGAGATTACTCAACTGTCCTATTCCTTTGCAAACGCCCATCTACTGCTGAAACAGGTACTGACTTTTAGTGCATCCATATATATATATATAGCACTGTCATGTATGTTAGCTCTGTGAGGTAACAGACTTCCACAAGGAAAAGTGCTTATGGCAAAACAGGTATGTTTAATGGTATAAAGCACATCGGTCATAAAATGTGAACTATATCATGACTATGTAAATAGTTTAATTTCCCATTTCTAACAGGTAGTCAACTAAATAAACAGGGGAAGGATGATGTGTATCTCAAGTGCAGCCTACTCCAAGATCTATTGCTTTGGTTAGCACCTACGTGTAAAAAAAGACAGCTGACAGTCAGATGGGGGTTTAAATCCCACCGCTGCCCACAAATGTAAATGGTAATATGGTGACACATGGAGGTGGTGGTGGTGGGATTCAAACACCATCTGGCAGTCAACAGTTTTTTTCTTTAGAGTGGTGGCAGTGGTGGGATTCAAACCAAATCTGACCTCCATTTTCTTCCTTGTGCTGGTGAGCAGTGATATGAATACTGAATTGGACTCGGCCTATAAAGCAACTTTTGTCATCAAAGGATGTATTCTAATAGCCACAAGGAAAATATACAGAGATATACACTACACAGAAGTGATTTTATTTTTTTTTTTAGTTAGAATTACTAATGAGCTCTGAAGAGCATGTCCAGATGGCAGACTCACAGCTGATTAAAGTAGTATACATCTAAGGGAATTTCACATGCTTGTATATTCAAAGAGGTCATGACAGCAGTCTTATCTGAAGCTGGAAGGCAGCCCACTGAACTGGAATACACTGGCAGGTGCAGAGAGTGTACAGCATGGAGACAAAGGACAGCCCAACCCATCTCAGGTGACCTCAACATCTGGATGGAATTACATAAAACAAGATAAAAATATGGTGCTTCAGGCAACTGAGAACACGAAGCAGCTCATGGCACAAGAGAGAAGAAGCAACACCACCAAGAGTGAGAGATGCTGACCCTGACCCTTCACTAAAGGCATATGAGCACTGGGGATGGGAACAGTTGAACCCTAAGTGACAAGTTCAGTACCAGATTACTTCCATAGTGTGAAAAGAGTAATGACTGACAATTTCATTTGAATGTTTGAAAGGATGTGTAAACTACACCAAACTGGCTATGGGTGACAGGTAATTTACATCCTCTGCTCATGGATAAAGCAATGCATGGTGCACAAAACTAAATAACTTATTGTGTAAATTATGATAAAATTAAACAATGTTATTTGAAATTTTTAAACTGACAAAGTGTGCAAAAAGAAATTTAGAGAGTAAAGAAGTAAAGCAGATGACAGCGTGAGTAATTACACTACAGAAATAAATACTTGCATTTACAGGTGTGTGAGTGAATATCAATTCACTTGAAATGCTACTAGATCTTTTGGTGTTACAAGAATCTGGTTGGCAGCCAAGGAATGCCAAACTGCTGAAGAATAGAAAAGAAGAGGACCTCTGTCTAGCCAGCAGTTCTCAAATGTACAATAAGGGGGTATTCAGCATTATATATGGATATAAGGGGCAGTCTAAGCCATCACAATATGTGTTCCACAGAGAAGGTGTAATACAATTCTGGTACACAACCAGGCCTTGGAGTTAATGAAGGGTACCAATGTCCAATCAGATAAGGCTGGGGAGAAATATCCTGGGAGGCAGCAAGCAGGTATTGCACAACAGTGATGTGATCTCTGGAGGCAAACACTGTATCGTATCGACACAAGGGCCTCTACCCTATATTGGTGGAGGGGAAAGACTGCATTGCCAAAATGGCATAACATCAGACATGAACTACTATCAGAGCTGCAGTGGTTAAAAGGGAGCAGTATCTGCCCAGACAGTCCACTCCAGTTGGGCCTTGGGAGGAACAACTTTTCAGGTACCACTGTGCAGAATTTACCTGACTGTTAAAGGAGGCAATGAAACAAACAAATGGCAATGTTTGATGACATCCCAGCGGTCATTTTAATAGGAACTGATAATGTGCACATGTAGTTACAGCTGGCACGCAGTGGGAGGAGATGCAGCCAGTCCACTGCCTCTTCCAACCACACTGGAGACGTGGCTATTTCAGCAGTAGGGATAGTTAGTAGCAGTGAGTCTCAAGGTTGAACAGCTGTTGAAAGATACTGGGCTTCCCTTGAAATGGACAACTTCCCAGAAGAGATACTTAGTACTAGCAATCTTGAATTCAAGGCACTACTGTCAGAAGGAACCAGACTTCCACTGCACAGGGAGTTGCAGAAGGTCACAAAAACAGACGAGAAGCTCAATTCTCAAACCCAACTTTACAAAATTTGAGTAAGTAGCTAAGGAGGCTCCTGATCTTTAAGGGCAGGGAGAGTCCATATTACTGGGACAAGGGGTTACTGTCCACAGAATGGAAGCTTGAAGTATGGCGGGAAAAGTAATGCAGTAACTGGTAGTACCAAGGGCCTATCAATCCATACGTCTGACCACAGCCAGCGATTTTCACTTTTCAGGCCAAATGGTCATAAAGCAGAAAGATTATGCATATTTTCTACTGACCATATATGGCAAAGGATGGGATGAGCTACTACAAAACATGGGAGCAGTGCCACAGAGTTAGAAAGGCAGAACATAAAGCTAAAGTGACTTTGATACTTTTACTGAGTAATCATTTCAGAGTAGCTATGGACAGTGTAACTCAACAGGTAGGCGATAAATCATGGGGCTGGTGAACTATTCTACTAGACACCTTCAGGCAGTGGTTCTGTCCTCTTTTAAGACAGAGGTGATGACAAATTCTCTCTCAGAAATTTTAAGCAGGGTAGGTTTCCCAAGAGAAATACTGCCAGACAAAGGTGCTTACTTCAAGGCAGACTTACTGGCTTCAGTGTGGAAGCATTGTGGGTTAAATAATTTAAGACTACCCTTTCCCATCCATATACCAATGCTTTAGTGGAGATGAAAAACTATAAACTGAAGATGATGTTGAGAGCATTCTCAGACCACTACAAGAGGGATGGGACACGTACCTACCTGCCCTGTCTTCTCTTTGCATACAGGAAGGTGTCTTAAGAAGTCTCAAGAATCCACATTATTTAGCAGTTCAGTTGCTGTACAATCATAGGCTTAGGGGTTCTCTGGATCTAACGTGGGATGAGTGTGTGGATGACTGCCATTCCCATAAGGAATATGTTACGAAACTTCAGGACCAAGCTTAGGTAGCTCATGAGGATGGCATAAAAGCAGTAAAAGGTCTGAACAGCAATAATCATGGAGAATATTATATTCATAAATTAGCGGAAAGTGCTCTAAGAACTAAGCCAACAAGGAAATGGAGAAAGAAGATTATGCCGATAGGGACGATTGCAATTAGGGATACAGACAATAGGCAAGAGGGGGCTGAAATTTATTACAGAAAACTGGTAAAATAACCAAGGTATTGGGAGCAAATAATTAGAGAGGGAAAGGTAACAGAATGGAAAGAAGCCAAGAATTTATTTGGACTGCAGGATAGAGATTGCCTTCCCTATCAAGGATTGATACAAGCACAAGCAAAGAGAAAGAAATAGGGTGATCCTAAGTGAAAGACCAACATGGGTAGAGTTTTTAGTAGAATCTGGAACAGAGGCTGCTGTTAAAAAAGGAATAATTAGTACAGAATACACAATATTGCATGATAACTATAAGAATCAATCAGAGGAGCTTAGAAAGAATTGGGAAGAGAGATTGGATAAGCAATTCACAAAGAAACAATGGGGGATATATATATATATATATATATATATATATATATATATATATATATAAATATATATATATATGTGTGTGTGTGTGTGTATGTATGTCTCCCAAATATGCAACAAAGCCTAGGAGATTTAGGATCTTTGCTTGGAAGTGTTTACATAGGCATTTTTATACCCGAAGTAGACTCCAAAGAATTTTTCCTCAAGGTAGACAGCAAATTTTGGAGGTATGATGGGGAAGAAAGAGGTAATTAGGAACATATTTTCTGGGAGTGTAATGAGTTAGCAGACTTTAAAAACTCCCTGCAGATATTATTTATTTATTCATTCCAGTTTGGTGACCGGGGTGGTCCACTGGACTCGAGAGTCCATTTTCAGTGGAGGCTCGGGGAGAAAAGCTCCAGATAACAAATTACAAATAATGTTTACATTGTTAAGCTGTGAAGGTTTGCATAACAAGTTACATAACACAGAATTTTTTTCACATTCCTAAGTTACTTATCAGATAACAAGTTAAAAAAAATAATATTTACATTGTTAAGCTGTGAAGGCTTGCATAACAAGAACATAACATATAGAATTTTTTTACATTCCTAAGTTACTTATCAAGCTGAAATAACAAAAAAAAAACGATTCTTTTACATTGCATACAGTAAATAGTTGTGAAAAAAATTTATAGCAAGAAGGGTGGTAGCTAGAGAAGGAATCCAATACTAAGTAGTTAAGAAGATTACAAGTAGTTATGAAGGAGAGGAAGAGAGACATAAGAGTGAGCGGCTGGGAGGAGATTGGTTATAACTTATAGTAAGAATATATGAGAGAGGTTTGAAGGGAAAGGAGGTTAGCCAGGAGAGAAGGAAGGGGGAAGGTTGGGAGGTATGGTGTGAGGAGTGCAGTTACATTTTCTGTGAAGAAGCAGGTAGGACTGTAATAGTCTTTTGAAGGTGTTTAGGTTGTCACAAGCTCTCAGAGTGGAGGGCAGGGCATTCCATTTTTTAGCTAGGGTGAAGGAGAGTAGAAGCTAACCAGCAGGATGCTTTGGTTTGTAGATTTTTTTTTTTGAGCTATGATACATAATCGGAATTACCTAGACATAGTAAGGCCTTGCTGAGTCCAATTATGGTGGCTGCCAACAAAGCAAGAACTAGAAAATGGAAATCAAAGTCTAAACGAACTTTACTAAAAGTAGTGAATATAGTAACGGAGATAAAACAACTGGAAGTGGGCTCTTTAGAAAAGGGTAGGAGCAAATTACATAGGAAAAAATGACAAGTGTGGGAAAAATACATAGGAAAAATGGGAACTGTGGGAAAAATAAATGCAGAGGAAGAATGAGTTTTAAAAGAAGGCATGAGGTGAATGAGTTATGTAATGTCTGACAATGACTGGATAGATTATAAGTGATGCATAATGTTTGCAACTACAATATGGTTTGTGATGTATGTTTGCAACTAAAATTATGTCAATATAGTTTGTTTTCATTTATATAGATGTATGACTGCCTATGTCATACGTACTAATTTAATAAAGATGTTTCATGTTTAAAAAAAAAAAAACAGCAGTAAAAGGTGTGGGGGTGACTAGACAACTAGGGACAGTCGGGGTTCCTGTGGGCAGAAAATGATTGTGTTGCTCCTGTAAACTACAACAATCAGCAGACAGTTTGGGAGGGTCCTTTCACAAGTGTGAGAAAGAGAAATGACATTAACTACATGACAACACTGCCAGGCAGAAGCACAAATTATAACATGTTAACACAATGAAGCTCTACCATGATAGGTACACACTAGTACTCAGCATCTCCACATGGAATCAGAGGGAAAACGTGGCAGACTTTCTCAGCGAGGCTTGGTCTCATGCCTCAGTGGACAAGGTAACCGTCTCACAGCAACTATCTGCCAATGTTCAGGAGATCTGGGCAGTACTACAGGAGTGTGGTACCTGCTTACTGGTAAGCGATAGTGCACCCACCGAGTGAAGCCCTATGTGAACACAGAGGCCCAGAAACCTATCAATCAGGTCCCATATAGGGTGTCTGAGTGGGTTAAGTAAACCTTGAGACAAAGACTTCAGAAATGTTGGATATGGGGTTAATCCAGGAGTTCAGAGGTCACTTTACTTCACCAGTGGTGCTGGTGCCAAAGACAGATGGCAGTTCCAGGTTGTGTGTAAACTATAGGAAATGGAATAGTCACACAGAGGCAAATATTTACTCCTTCCTGCAGTCATGAAGCCTTAGAGTAGGTAAATAAAGCCAAGCTGGACAAACCAATTAAGCATAGTGTAAGACAAGATCAAGAAACATTTGCAGAAAATGTATATAAAGATATTGAGCATAACAGGAAATCATTTTATACATACATAAGATGTGAAGGAGTAAAGACAGACAAATTGGTAAATTGTGTGTAGATTCTAAAATGTATTCTCAGACACAACAGATTTTAGATATATTTACAAAATCATATGCAAAACAGTTTGGCTCCACAAAGGGGGTGGTAAACTGTCCTAGTGGTATCCAGATAACCTCTGATACCAAAATCAAATTAGACTATATTGAAAAAGAACTATGCAAACTGGATTCAAACAAAGCACAGGGAGGAGACGGAATTAGTAATGATCTGAGAACACTTCTGCAAGAACTCATAGTACCATCATATTATACAATTATGGCAGTAGAACAAAAGGTCAATAAAAGAAAGCCATATGGAACAACAGATCATTTGTTGTTAAATAAAGTCATAGTGGAGAACTGTAAAAAGGAGAAGAACCTAAGCTTGGCATTGATTGACTACAAAAAAGCATCTGATAATATCCCACATTCATGGATAAAAGAGTGGTTAAAAATGTATAAGATACACCCTACACCGATCGACTACATTACAGTGACCATGAAACAGTGGCAGACCACTTTGCAATTAAGCCATGATAAAGGACAAATTATTATCCCAGCGATAAAATTTTAAAGGGGATATTCCAGGGTGACTCTCTGTCACTGTTGCTATTCTGCCTTGCCTTGAACCTATTAAGCTGTTTACATAATAGCTTATGCCATGGCTAGAATTTGTCTCCTAAAAAACTACAAAGTGGAAAGACTTATCATCTTCTCTTTGTTGATGACTTAAAACTGTATAGCTCATCAGATGAGGAACTGAAAGCATAACTGTAGGTTGTCAAAACTTTTTTAGACGATATAAGAATGTCATTTGGCTTTGATAAATGTGCAAAAGTAACCCTTAAAGCAGGAAAACTGCAGCACCAGGACAAGAATGTGATACAAAAGAACCTGAGCAAGAGGGAGTGTATAAATATTTGGGAATTTATGAAGGATCAACAATAAAACATGAACAAATGCAAATAAAACTTAGTAAGGACTACTTTAGAAGACTTAAATTAATCCTGAAAGCAGTACTGACATCTAGGAACAAAATCCAAGCTATAAACCAATTTGCTGTTCCTGTCCTAACTTATAGTTTTGGAGTGATTAACTGGCCCCAAAACATGTTGGATAGATTAGATAGGAAAACAAGAAGGATGTTTCATGCTCTGCAAATGATTTATAAAAATCACTGTATACCAAGTTTACATAATCCCCATTCCGAATGAGGGATGGGCCTCCCTGAAATTGACTGCATGTACAGATCTGCAATCATGGGACTCCACACTCATCTGCTGACCTCACAAGACCCAAATGTAGTGAAAGTTTTGAACCATGACAAGAATAAATCTAAGATAACTTCCCTGCTTACTCTAGTAGAAGCATATCGGTGTCAAGCAAGAATGGAAATCAAACCAGAAGTAGATAAAAATCAGGCAACTCAATGTTCCAAAAAAAACAAAAGATAGAATATAAGGTGAGAGACCAGATCAGAAGGCAAGAAATGTGGACAATGCACAAATATAGTTGCAAGTATAGAAAACTTCTGGAAGAACCTCATGTTGATCAGGAATGGTTAAGGAGAGGCAAATTCAAACCAAGATAGTGGGCTTCATACACTCTGGTTTACAAAGTTCATTGAACATGTGGGAGAAACAGACAAATGTAGGGTTTGTAAAACAGATTTGGAAACAGTCACACATCTCATTGCTGGGTGTGACATACTAATGGCAGATGGACTGTATACTGAAAGGCATAATAATGTGGCAAAACTGTTGCACTGGGGACTGTGCAAATATTATGGTATTGAAGTGGCTGAAAAACACTGGAAACATGAGCCACAAAGCATCATAGAAAATGAAAAAGTTTATATCACATGGGATCACCCATTACCAACAGTTCAAAAGATAGATGGTAGAAAACTGGATATAGTAGTCCATGAAAGAAGATAAAAGTAGTATTGATAATTAAAATTGTTACACCCAGTGACTACAGTGGGTTGTGTAGAGAGAGACACAAAGTCATAAAATATCAGAATCTGCAGGCAAAAATGAGAGAAATGTGGAAGAAAGATACCCAGACAGTTCCAATAGTAGTAGGAGCAATGGGTCTTACAAAAAAGAATATACAGTTGTATTTAGATATGTTACCAATTCATGTAACCCTGTACGAACTGCAGAAGGAGTCATTACTGGGCACACTGCGGGTGCTGCGAAGAGCACTTTTGGCTGACATCAACGATTGAAACAATACTAATTTCATGAACTTTAATCAATACTTTGACTTAGGAATGGGATCCATTCCTGTCATGGTATTAGAAACCCAAAAGGTTTGGAGACATTAAGATGATACCATTACATCTTTTATTTTCTAGGTTGTATACATATGTGGAGATTCCTCAAGATTGGAGACATGCATTTATTAAACCCATCTTTAAGGGAAAGGAAGTAGGACAAACCAAGAGTCATAGAGACGCTTAAATCTACTTTCATATTGTGGAAAATAATGGAGAAGGTAATACTGGATAGGTTATTGTCAGACCTGGGTAGGTTGAGACCTAAAACCATGTATCACAGCATGCATATGTTGAAAACAAAGCTATTGCCACCTGTAATATTATGTTCTACAACAATATAACAGCTATGAATGAAAAATTGTGCTGTGATGTAATTTATATAGATGTAACTTTAGCATTTGGCAGGGTCATACATAAAACACTGACTAATAAATCAGAACTACGTTTTACATACTCTCGATAAGATGGATAACTGCATGGCTTATAAACAGGACATAGCAAGTATCTGGACAGGTGAAATTCTTGGTTACAGTCAGGATGTCCTACAGGGCTCTGTCCTAGCCCCATACATTTTTAGATTGCATCTTTCAGATCTATCTTTTTCATGTGCGGGTATTCCACAGTCTGTAAGCAGATGACTGGAAATTGGGTAAACTGATAACATGTGTTACACTTAGGGCATGTCTGCAAAAGAACTTGAATAAATTGACCATTTGGGCACAGGAGAATAATATGCTGATAAATACATCAAAAACTAAGCATATGAGATTTTGGAGACATAAACTGAAAGGTGAATATTTAATACAGTACACAGTGACTGAAACTGCAGATTCATTTAAGCACCTCGGTATACGGGTAAATCCAGCTTTGAGCTTTTCTAATCATATCAACCAGCTGGTTAATGACAGTTATAGAACTATATGTTCTATAAAAAGATTTACAAAGTCTAAGAAATTAGAAATTATGATGTCATTGCTTGTTAGCTACATTAGACCCAAACCTGAGTATGGAATAACAATATGGAAACCTTATAAGAAAACAAGTCTGAGTAAACTGGAAAGAGTACACAGGAAATATACCAAGGACATCCATGGATGTGAACATTTAAGTTATTATGAAAGGCTAAAAATATCTAAACTTGTACAGTGTCTCAAAGATATTTAAGTGGAGACTTTATTCAGGTATATAGGGCATTTAGACACAAATACTATGGGAATGATTGGGGTTATCCATCTAACTTGTATAGAAGACTCTATAGGAATGAGACCTGCAATACTTGATTCTCTTACAGAACAGCTGATGCATGGAATAGACTTCCAAATTTTAATAAAGCAAGCACTAGTTTAGATATTTTTAAAAACAGCCCGGACACTTATTACGGGAACAACTGAACTGGCATATTGGCAGGCTAGAAGGGCATTCATGCCCTTGCTTGAAATATGTATCTAACTACTACTGACCTGGTTGTACAGTACAATTGTGCAAGCAAATTTACCATAGCAGTAGAAGTTCACATGATCACTCTGCAGTAGCCTAAGCTTTATGGGTTACATCCTGCTACTGATTAACAGCCAGATGACTTCAAAAGCTTCAGGGCACCCTCTGTGAGCACAAACCATTAGTCAACTCGAGTTGAGCTGGCTAAAAACAGGTGTGTGTGCCAAGCCCTTTGGAACTTTCATGCCGCCGGAGAAAGGGAGGCTAAACCACTGAGAGGACAATACTAGGAAAACAAAAGAAAAATGCATGTCAATCTGGCAAATAAATAAATAAACAAACAAGGGAGATGGAGGGAGTGACTGGGCAGCTACAGCAGCAGTGACCATTCGAACATCTACTGTTATGGTAAGTTTACTTACACATCTGTACTACGTTCATCATTACAATCACTGCTGCAGTAGCCAAATCTATGCAGGCAGATTACCATAGCTTAGAAGGAATGACAGGAGAAAGGAACAGGGTCCAGAAGCCCCCGGAGAACGGTTGCAGCAAAGCCTGTTCTAGACTTGGAGGAGTCTAGTTTATAATGCTTTGTAAAAGAATGCAGAAAGGCCCAAGTTGCCGCTTCTAGAATCCACTCATTTCTAAAAATTCACAGATGAAGCCAAAGCCCTGATACAGTGAGCCTTGTCCCTGCCTGAAATTGTGGTGGAAGTAACAAGGGGGATAGCTTGATACAACCATCTGAAAAATCTGTTTTGACGCAAGTTGTCCTTTTTTCTTACCTTCACAAAAAATTAACAACTGATCAGAAGTTTTATTTATTTATTTAGCATTTGTTAACCAGGAAAGTCTGACTGGCACAGGGCCCATTTTCAGTGCAGGCCTGGGGAGAAATGCTCCGGATGCATGTCTTTGGAATTTGGGAGTAAATTGGAGCACCCGGAGGAAACCCATGCAAATGAAGTGAGAACATGCAGACTCTGCACAGAAGGCACCCCAGCTAAGAATCAAACCGGATTACCACCTGCTGTGAGGTGACAATGCTAACCACTGCACCGCAGCACCCAAACCGGTTGTGAAAGACTTTGTTCTGTTAAACCAGTACCTGGTTTGTCTGTGGACACCCAACGTTTAGAGTATTCTTTCTGTTTCATTTTTAGGTTCTGGAAAAAAGACAGGAAGATGGATAGTTTGGCTTAAAGTAAACTCATATACCTTTTTAGGCATAAAACAAGTATTATTTCTCAAAGAAACTCTGTCTTTGTGAAAAATGAGAAAAAGACTAAGATTCTTACTGTTTTTGCCTTATCTTTTCAAAAAAAATTTTTTTTCCTTGTTTCCCACCTTTCTAAGTTAGTATAGTCCAGTTTTCAGGCTAGTGCTGAATTCAGGGCTGTTACAATTTCCTGAGTTGCTCATACCTTACTTGAATAGAGGAAGGTTTCTCTGTTCACCTGTGAGAGACAGAGCTTTGAGCAGCCCAGAAGTTAGTAGTTTATAGGCCATTTTGGACTAATTTCTATCCCTTTCATTTCCCTGCTGTAAAAACCGCGTTTGCATGATTTTGCACGTCTGGGCAGCACTGGTTAGCTAGGGCTAAATTATTCCTGGCTCCACCAAGTCTCCTCTTTAGTTTTTCCCTTGAAAGTAGTCTAACTCTCAACCTAAGCACTTAAAAAGCATCCTACAGTCCAGCACTTGCTCAGACCTAATAGCAAGCACTAATATACCCCGACACTTGATTGCCCAGCAGGGCAAGGCTCATTATTCACCCCTCACCAACCAAGCGACTAAGCAGCTCACCCTACTATTCAGACATGACCAAAGGGCAATTTCAGGTATACTCTCCAGTCCAGCTGATGAACCTGGGTATCCTGAGGCAATGTTACAACTGCCTCATGTACACAGACAACCCTCTCCTCCTACCACAAAACATTAACATACGCGAGAGATGCAATTATATAGCTAAATTGGAGGCTAAGCTCTCTTCACCCAAGACTGGAATAAGCAGTCATGAGGCGAAGGTTAACACTTGCACCACACATCCAGCCTCACATAGACATACTAAACCAGCACTGGCAAAAAATACACATAAATACACAAAATCATACTCGGAGGCTCTAAATAAAAACCTGCAAAAGCATCACCGACCTCCAAAGCAGACACCCAAAAAACCTGCACCTCCCGTCACAAACCAGACAAAACATAAAACACAAAATTAGTGTGCCGCACAATCACAGCCCTTAAGGTGAAATAACATACCTAATACACTAGTAATAGGTGACTCTGTAGTCAGGCACAATGACGTCCCACTTACTAGGCTGGACAAGGAGAAGGTTACTGTTAGCTGCCTGTCGGGAGCCAGAATCCACCACAAAACACAAGCACTCAGGTCACTCCAGAACAAGTACAAATATGACTTTGTTCATGTTGGTGTGAATGACCTGAGATGTACCTCCCTGGACTACATGAAAAGAGACATGGAAGAGCTCTCTGATCATGTAGCCCAGGCGGGTATGACCCTGACCCCTGAGTAGCATCCTGCCCTCACCAAGAATGATACCGCAGTATAAAGAAAAAAATTATCAATTTCAACAATTGGCTAAGCTTCTGGTGTCATTCAAAGGGGATCCAGTGTCTGTCAGCCTGGGACGACATGCTCGACAGGCCTCATTGCTCCGCAAGAGACGGCTTGCACCTGTCACCCCTAGGCTTTCAAATACTGGCCAAGGCTCTTGCTACCCCCATAGTGCATGTTTTAGGCAAGGCTCAAAAGTCAAACCCACCTCCATAAACAGCACAAATAAAAAAATGAGGGTTATGCTACTCAATGCCAGGAGTTTAAATCTCAAAATGCATGTGCTCGAAGCACTCCTCAGTATGGAGAAGGTCGACATCTGTGCAGTAACTGAAACCTGGTTCAAGGCTCCACAGAGCACACCAGCACTACCAGGCTACAACTCATACCACACATTTCGGCCACAGAACATGGACCAAAACACAAAAGGAGGGGGTGTATCCATATTCATCAAGGATACCTACACCTCCAGGTTAGTGGGGCAGCATGATACCTCCGAGATCATTCATGTGCAACTAACATCAGCCAAATCTGCAATACAAATTGTGGCCTGCTACGGATCACCCTCCATGTCCCAGGAACACCACTCCGCCTTTCTAGAGACACTGGAAAACATGAAGGTCCTACCAAACACCCTGATATTGGGCTATTTCAATGACCTACCATTAACTGGGAAAACTACTCAAGTACAAACTCCCAGGTCCAGCGCTTCCTGGAATTTATCAACTCAAATGCCCTGGATCAGCTGGTAAACTCCCCTACCAGAAGTGAAAACATATTGGACCTGGTCATCACCAACATGGGCGACAGGCATTCCACACCAGAGGTCAACACATCACTGGTTAGATCAGAACATAAACTAATCACTCTGGATGTCCACACCCCACCACCACCCCCAACTAAGGAAACCACAGTAAAAAACTTTTCTAAAGCAAACTTCACCTTACTTAAGACAGAGGTGGTAAGTTTCACAGCCCCCATGCTAAAAAATAACGTTGCCCAAGATGCAGAAACTTTTACAAATGCACTCTATGAGCACCTACAAGGATGCATGGATCGTGCCATCCCTAGCAAAACCAAGACTCACTCCCCTAAGAGAAGGAAACCAGTCTGGTTGACCCTTGCCATAAACAGGCTATACAATAGAAGGAAAAAACTAGTTCAGAAAAAAGCAAATCCCAAGAAGGAAAGACATCCCTGATCAGTATCAGTAAGAAACTAAGGTCCCTCATAAAATCCTCCAAGACTAACTTCGAAAGAAAAATAGCCAAGGATTCGAAAGATAACCACAAAGCCTTCTTTAGCTATGTCAAGAATCTAAGTGGTAACTCGCAGATATGCTCTGAGCTAGTGCAAAATAGCACAAAATATACTGAACCTACTGATATTGCCAACATCCTGGCAGATAGATTCAGTGCTAACTTCAACCCCCTCTCACCCCCAAAAGGGCCCACAACAATACTGGAAAAGTGTAGTGTCCCGGAAATCGTGAAAACAGCCCTTTCAAAAGCCAAAAGCACAGCATCAATGGGGCCAGATGGTGTCCCAGGCTGCGTCTTGCACGAACTACAGAATTAACTAACCCCCACCTAAACACACTGTTCAACCTCAGCCTCTCCACAGGTTACGTGCCCATAGAATGGCGCACAGCAATGGTTATTCCGCTCCACAAAGGAAGGGCCACAACTGACCCTGGTAACTATCGCCCCATAAGCCTGACTAGCCTGGTCTGCAAGGCTATGAAGTGCATCATCATGGAACTCATTAACAAAGATATTGGGAACCTCCAAACACTTGACCTGACCCAGTTCGGTTTTGTTAAGGGCAGATCATGCCTACTAAACCTGGTTGACTTCTTTGAGACAGTCACGAAGGCCATAGATGAGGGGAAGGTAGTTCACACAGCCTACCTTAACCTCGCCAAGGCTTTTGACACCATTCCCCACTCGGGAATTATAGAAAAACTCACCAGCCTGAATATAAACCCCTACGTCACGAGATGGGTTGCCAACTGGCTTACAGACAGAACTCACACGGTAAGAATAGCGGGCTCCAGGTCAGACTCTAAACCAGTCACAAGTGGTGTCCCACAAGGCTTGGTCCTGAGACTCCTACTGTTTGGCATATACTTCTCAGAAGGACAGGCAAACACAGGAGGACTATGGCTAACCAAGTTTGCTGATGACTGCAAACTGGGAGCCATAATTGACTCTCCGGCTGACACAGACATTCTCCAAAAGGGCCTTACTGAGACAGACACCTGGTGTCAAAGTCATGGTCTCAAGCTAAATGCCAAAAAATGCATAGTCATCTCAACTGGGAAAAACAAAACACCCATGAATTACCACATTGGTGGGAGCCCCCTTAATACAGAAGAGGTAATAAGAGATCTGGGAACCCAGGTAGATAGTAATCTCTCCTTTGACAATCATATTGCCAAAGTAGTTAGGAAATCCTTCTATGTAGCCCATCTAATTACTAAAGGGTTCGCATCTAGAAATAAAGAGGTTATAGTGCCCCTCTACTCGTCACTCATCAGACCCATCATAGAGTACAATGCCCCGTTTGGGATGTACCTCACAAGACACTTCCAACAGCTGGAAAGACCACAAAAGTACCTCACCAAGAGGATAACTGGTCTCAAACATATGTCCTATGCAGCCTGACTGGTAAAACTCCAGCTGTACTCAGTGGCATATCGCTTACTCAGAGGTGATCTCTGCCTGACTTACAAAGCCATGTCCAACTCAGAATTGATGGACATGCTCCACCTAAAGAAATCCAAGTCATTGCGGGCCACTTGCTCTAGCGAGCTAAACCTTGCCACAACAATAAACAGAATATGCTGAAGGGATAGATTCCTGTCACAGAGACTCCCCATGCTTTGGAACAAAATTCCTAACTACATTAGGCAGAGCCCCTCACTAACACTCTTCAAGAGAAACCTTGACGAGTGGATGGGTAACAGAAAATACACCCCTGGGATCACTTCATTGGCTCTTCTTGACAGAGGCTCAGTTAATTAATCAATGGGGTGGCGAAAGCTGACACACTCTGGCTAGGCTTATAAATGCCCTCAGGCAGATAGCCTAGTACCTACCTATGAACCTATGAAATATAAAAGCTTGCAGTTCAGATACTCTTCTTAGAGAGGTCAGAGCAATGAGTATGACTGTTTTCCATGTCAAGAACCTCAAGTCAGCCTGACAAACTGATTCAGATAGAACAAGTATTAATTTCTCTAACGCAAAATTAAAACCCAAGGAGGAGCCACAGGCTTTCTAAGGGGCTTCTTATGCAGAACCCCTTCAAAAAAAATTGAAAATCAAGCTGCACTGAAAGAGGGGGATCTGTGGGCAGATAAGTGGAGATGACAGATAAATAAACATTGATTAAGGAGTAACACAGGCCATAGGCTAGTAAGCCACACAAATACTGTAAAACCAGAGAAACACTCGCTCTGAATGGGTGCTGGATCTTATGTTGGCACGAACTAGAAAACCTTTACCATTTGCTAATATATGATTTTCTAGTTGCAGGCTAAATACATTTCTATTTTCCCTGCAGAAGAAAAGCTTTTTAAACATAGATGTCAGAGCGACACCTCAAGAAAACAATGTTGTGAGAAGGAGTAGGAAAAGATTTCTGAATGTTCTCTTGCAATCCCAACTTTGTAGGAGATCCCTTACTCAAGACAGAGAGACAGAGAGAGAGAGAAAGAGACAGAGAAAGATTTCTGATACTTTGAAAAAGATTCAGAACACATAAGCAAATCATCCAAGTAAGGAAAATGTAGATACTCTGCAGTGGACTATCAGAGGAGCTAGACATTTACTGTACACTACTGGAGCAGTCAAAAGCCCAAAGTGTAAGGAAGAGAGATGATAATGTGATCCAGGCACACAAGGCCTTAAATGGCTGAAATCTCAATGTATAAGAGGAATGTGGTTAAAAAGAAGTTATGTACTTACCATAACATTCCATGTGAGTTGTTCATCTTGCCTTCATTCTTACAGATGGGTTCGGAGAAAATCCTTTGCTCCGAGTCGGCCTACTACAAAGCTCGAGGTCTTCAGGTAGCTCACAGCCAAGTCCCTATCCCATGATGCACCTAATGTTACCTCAGATCTTGTTTGCTGCATATAATAATAACATATGTCATTCTATCACTCCATAAGAGAAAGCTATAGAAGGGTTGAGCAACCAGGAAGAATCCAGCATCTTGGTCTTCGAAAAGCCCAGAAGGGGGTAGGAGGGTGGGAAGTACGAATGAAGACGAGATGAACAACTCACATGGAACGTAATGGTAAGTACATAACTTCTTTATGTGAAGTTGTTCTATCTCGCCGTTCATTCTTACAGATGGGTAGCGTCCCAAGCATCATCTATCTCGGGTGGCTCATGGGAGTATGTTTTTCAGGACAGTGGATCCAAAGGAGGCCCTGTCAGCTTTGTAATCAGTGATAAAGGTATGAAGTGTAGACCAAGTGGCTGCTGCACAAATGTTATCAATAGGAAGACTGGCAGAAAAGGTAGAGGATGTAGACACTGTTCCGGTGGAGTGAGCATTAATTTTATGTTGTAAGACCATATTAACAGCTGAATAAGCAAATGTGATACAATCAGATAACCACTTGGACAGAGTTGTTTTGGCCACTGGCATACCTTTCCTGGAGTCTGAAAAGGAGACGAAAAGCTGTTCAGATTTCCTAAAATCTTTTGTTCTATACAAGTAAAATCTGAGCTGTCTATTAACATCAAGTTTGTGCAGCCTATATTCTAAATTTTTGGAGTGATTGGGGAAGAAAACTGGCAAATCAATAATTTGATTACAATTAGCTTCAGTGCAAATTTTGGGCAAAAAGGAGGGGTTAGTTCAAAGTGAAACTCTATCAGCTTGGAGGCTTAATGGACAAGGCTTGAAGCTCTGACACACTGCGGGCAGAAGTAATAGCTACTAAAAAGGTAGTCTTCCATGACAAAAATTTGAGGTCACATGAGGAGGCTGGTTCGAATGGAGGAAGAATAATACGAGAAAGCATGAAATTTAGATTCCATGAGGTATAGGGAGATTTTACAGGTGGTCTGAGATGAAAGGTCCCTTTAAGAAAGGCTTTGGATAGTTTGTGTAACATAATGTTCAATCCTTCAAATCCAAGATGATAATTAGAAATGGCAGCAAGTTGAACACGAACTGTTGCTGCTGCAGCTCCTTTGTTAAAAATCATAGTCAAGAACTCTAAAATGGAGGCCATAGGGGCTTGATAGGGATCAATTTTGTTTGTTTTGAGAGACCCCTATAGGAACTTGTTTCCATTTGCTAAGGTATAGCTTCCTCGTAGAGGATTTATGAGAGGATAAGAGAATTTGCTTCATCTCATTAGAAAGGTTATGGAACCTGGCTATGATGGGAATTGGAGCAGCCAAGCTGTCAGCTTCAGGGACTGAAGAGAGGGATGAAGTTCCCCCGACGAATACGTCAGAAGATCTGGAACTGGGTCCAGAATCCAAGGGTCCTCCAAAAGATGAAGTCAAAGGAAAGGGAACCAAATCTGACGAGGCCAATGAGGGGCTACTAGAATGATGGTCCTTCCCAGGGCTTTTGCTTTCTGTAATACCTTGGGTATCAACGGGATTGGTGGGAATGCACAGAGGAGACCCGGGGGCCAATCATGAACGAGTACGTCCCTTGAGGCTTCTCCTGGAGGGGGAATCGGGCAAAGTAGCTTCTGCATTTCGTGCTCATGTGACTGGCAAAAAGGTCACAGCAAGGCTGGCCCCACCTGCAGAATATCCTGTCCGCTATTTCTTTCTTGATGGACCACTCGTGGGGCAACAAAATTGCTCTGCTCAACTTGTCTGCTATCATGTTGGATTTCCCCAGGATGTTCATTGCTAACAGAAAGTGATGGGTGGATATAGCCCACTGCCATACTCTTAGGGCCTCATGACAAAGGGGATATGACCTGGTTTCTCCTTGTTTGTTCAAGTACCTGACCACTGACATGTCTGTCTGAAACGCAATTGTACCAAGAGGAAGAGAGTCCTGGAAGTACTGCAATGCTAAAAGTACTGCTCTCATCTCTAGAACGTTGATATGCAGGTGTGTCTCTTGATCGGTCCATGTGCCTTGGGCTGTTCTTCCCTGAAAATGCCCCCCCCAACTCTATCAGGGAAGCGTTCGTGGTCACTGTGGCCGCTGGTAAGGGTAGAACAAAGGGACAACCTATTGTGACATAAAGACAGGTCAACCACCACTGAAGATCCTTTTTGTAAGAGTTTGTGATCATTATAAGGTGAGATATGGGGAGCTCTTGGTAAGACCATTGAGTGAACAACAGCCATTGCAGAATCCACATGTGCATGCAACCCAGCGGTATGGTCAGAACTGCAGCTGCCATCATGCCTAACAATTTTAGTACTTCTGATGCTGGAGCCTTGTTTTTGGATATCAGACTGTGGACCTGCTGACAGAGTAGTAAGACTCTTTCTACTCAGCATGGTGGTGGAGGTGTCCAATTCTGCTCTGATAAAAAAGGTATGTTGTGATGGCGACAAGGCAGATTTTTCTGAGTTTATTGTAATGCCAAACTGGCTGCAGAGTGACAGAGTGGTATCCCTGGCTTGAATAGGTTGATGCCAGATGATGGCGGTGAGGAGCCAACCGTCTAGGTACAGAAACACCTGGAATCCTAAACGTCTCAGGTGAGCCGTGACCACTGCCATACATTTGGTGTAAACACTGGGGGCTGTAGTGAGACCAAAGGCCAGGGTTCAAAACTGGTAATGATAGGCTCCCAGCTGGAAGCTCAGATGATCCCTAGATGGTCTAGCCATTTTTATGTGGTAGTACGCATCCTGGATATCTATACAGCACATTCAATTGTCTTTCCCTAAAAAGGGAAGTATCGAATGAAGCGTGGCCATCCGAAACGTCTCTTTTTGACAGATTTGTTTAGTCTGCTGAAGTCCAATATAGGTCTCCAGTCCCCTGTCTTTTTTGGAACTAAAAAGAATCTTGAGTAAGTTCCGGATCCTGTCTGGTCTGCTGGGACTGGTGGGCTGACTTTTTCTTAGCAACGTTTGAACCTCTACTGTTGCCTGTTGCCTGTTCCCTGTAACTGGGTGGAACGTCCAGGATTTTTCTTGTCAGTGGAGGGGGTGTGGCGAAAGGAATGAAATATCCTCTGGAAATGATACTTTGTACCCAGTTGTCAGTTGTTATTTTGAGCCAGGCATCTGGATACAAAGATAAGCGACCCTTTCAGGAGCGCTGCTAGGGCTTTCCAAAGAAATGATCTCTGTCGCCCTAGTTTTGCAGACCCCCTCTGCCGTGAGGGTGGCGTCTACCATTATTGGCCCCTCCTCTGTCCCTGGAAGGGGGTTCACCAACTGTGTCCTGAAAGGCCCCTTGGGCTTTTTGGAACCACATCTTTCCTCCCCTTTGACGCTTGGGGTAGGGTCTGGTAGGGGTGGAAAAATGGACTCTGATGGCAGACAGAGTCATTCCGTCCTGCTCACACCTGGTCAAAGTTTCCTTGACTTTGGGCCCAAAAGGGATGAGCCATCAAAAGGGGTATTTACAAGGCATGACTTGAAGGGCCCCAAGAAGGAATACAGATGCATCCAGGAGTGTCTTCTAAGAGCAATTCCTGTACCCGCTGCCCTGCTCGTTCCATCCGCTGCATACGAAATGAGGCGCATGGACGAGTTAACTATGGAGTTGAGGGCAGCAAGCTGGGAGGCAACTTTATCTGAAACTCCTGCCGCTACTGTATCCTGAAGAGAATCTCCCAGCTCTTTAAGGCGATCTCTTGGCAGTCTCGTAAAATGGGTTAGATAGTTGAGTGAACACAGTCACTGAACTGTAAGTGCACTTCCCATATCTATCCATAATCCTAGAATCTCTGTTAGGACGATGGATAGAAGAGGAAGTTTCTGAAATTTCCTTTTAGGTGGCTGCTGCCACCACCATGGCATCAACTGGCACACCCTTGGTCAGAAAAGATTTGTCTTGGGGAGCAGAGATAAATTTATTAGGCCTGCTAGGGATAGGCTCCATGGTGTCGGGACAATCCCACGCCCTTCGTGAGACTAGCTGCATAAGCTCATCGAAGGGCACCAAGAGGTGGAGGGCTGAGACCCGAATGCCTTCAGGAGAACCGACTCATCTTCAGTAGGGTTGGTGGACTGCCAGGCACCCCTCTGCCTAAGGATTTCTAGTATCTCAACAAATGAGATATCTTCAGAGGGGGACCGTGGGGACCCTTTTGATTCATCCAAGTCAGTATCAGATGTCAGGGACTCCTGTGGGGAGTCTAGATGCTTCCTCTTACAAACTCTCTTCCTGGGAACCTCATCAGTGGGAGCCTCTGGTGAGGTCTTGGAAGAGCATGGGCCACCCAATGGGGCTTCCTGAGGCTCTGGGTCTCTACAATTGGCATGGATCTGTGAAGAAGCAGAAGCAGACACAGGCGCTTTAGGGGAGGAAGAAGCCGGACCTGAGGTCGAAGATGTCTTAGGAGACGTAACTCTCCTCATGGCTTCAAAGGCACCTCTGCTACAATGCAAAGGGACAGACGGATCTGAGGAAACCATTGATACCCCCGACACTGGGACAGTGGGCTCCGAGCCAGATGTAGGAGCTGAGCTCATTCGAACCGAAGCCCCGAGAGGCAGAATCGGAAAAGACAAGTCGGTCCAACTATCCTAATAAAACCAAAAAAGAACACAAACTAATGAAATCCAAAAAAAGCCAAAAAACACACCAGACCAGCTGTAATTAAAGTAAGTGCTTTTGTTTACTTCATAAGCAAACTTCATCAGACTATCCTCCCCAGACCCGACCAGAGAGTTTTATCTCCTAGATTCCTCGATAGGTGCCAAGGACGTCAAAGTAAATGGAGCCGAAGACACTGGAACAGGCATTGGCTCCAAAGGCTCCACGATCAACAAGTCCGACTCCTCTGGCTCCGAAGGACCAGTATGGCTCGGAGGAGGAAGAGTAGTAGCTGGCAAAAGGGTCTTTGGCTCTGAAGCCGTTTCGGTCGGAGACGATAAAAATTTAGCAAAGGCCGGTGCCTGTAAAAGCTTCTGCACCATACGATCCACATCGGAAAGGCTAACAGAAGACCGAAATGAATGGATCGAAGGTAGTACCAACTGCAAAAGTGGAGATTTTGCAATTTCAGATACCAGTTCCAAAACTGGGGACCGGCAACGAAAAGATCTGTGGAGCCAATGTCGAAGACTTTTTCGATTTTTTTTTGATTCAGTATAAGTCTTGGAAGACTTTGAGGACTTACTGGATCCATCTTGGTCACTCAAAGCCTCCTGGAAAGAAGGTTTCATTAAACCCCTGTCAATGAGTTTCCTCTTTCTCTCTTGGAGAACCATAGAAGAAAAGGAATAGCATATGGGACAGCCTTCTTGAAGATGTAAAGCTCCTAAACAATAAACACAGTTTACATGACTGTCGGTGACAGACATTTTCTGCCCACATTTAGGGCATTTTTTAAACCCTGACTTCGGGTGTTTGTCCTTATCAGCCATTTGAACAAGCAGTGTTATTAGGGTGCTGAAAAAAATAGACACGCCCAACAACAATTAAAATATAACAACAAGCCTTCCTAAAAATACAGGCTAAATATAAATGGCACAAGCCCTTCAAAAACTATGGGCTAAAAGGCCACACACACACAAATTATTTATCTAAGCAGAAGGTAGATAGAAATATCAAAGTTGTGACAGAAAGTCACTATCTAAATACAAACAACAATACTATATACTACTGCTAACACACTAAATAAACTTTAGCTTTAATTATTTTAAAGCTGTGACAAAAAGGTCACTATCTAGGCACACACACTTAAATCTAAACTAGTACTAAGGAAAATTGTGACAGAAAGGTCACTATTTAAACATTATTTAAATACTACAATCTAAACTAGGCCTAAGAAAAAAAACGAGGCCAAATAGTAATCTATTAAAGAGGCGCACCAAGGGAAGGGAAACTATACAGTAAAGCTGTAAGAGCTTAACTAAGTATCTAAAAACTATTATTTAGAAGAAATGATCAATAAATTGAAAAATATTTGAAAAATAAGGATTTTACTGGCCCAAGCTAGCGAGAATCTCCAACCTGTTGCAGCGGCAAACTAGATCTGGGGTAACTCTAGGTGCATCATGGGATAGGGACTTGGCCTCGAGCTATCGGAAGACGTCGAGCTTTGTAGTAGGCCGACTCGGAGCCGAGGATCGGCTCTGAACCCATCTGCAAGAATGAACATTGAGAAAGAACAACTTCACATTATAAATCTTTTAAATATAGAGTCACAAAGTAATTCAAATGAAGAAGACGGGGTAGTAAGTTGTGAAGTGACGACATTTTGAATTTGGGCACTACAACAAACTGGTTCAGGAAAGAAAGTTCCTGAACTGGTTTCTCAGAATCTTATTTCTTTGGAACCAGAAATAATCCTTGAATAAAATACTTCTCCAAATGGAGGAGGAGAGATAGCTTTATTACACATTCAGGCATCATGCACTGTATGACAGGAGGGAAGAGAACAGTCTTTTTTAAGGATGAAGAGGAATCCTTTGATAAAGAGGGAGAGCCTCCCACTGCCATCTGTAACACTGATGGATCACACTGAGAGCCAATCTTTCTGAAACAATCTTTTACCAAAGACAGAAAAGGAGGGTCAGGCTTTGTGGAAGAACTAACAGACTACCTGAGTGATGAGGGAGGGAAGCACCTCCTACAGTTACAGTCTTATTGGACTGTCCTTTGTTTCTGAAGGGTTGCTGGCTTCTTTTTGGAACCCTGCAACTGCTTTTTAAATGTCTGCTTTTAGCATTTTGCTGGGACTGTTTATTTTCCTTTTTACTAAAAGTTAGATGAGGGAGTGAATAATCCCTTGGTAAACTTACAGGAGGAGGCCTGAAAAATCTGAGAGATTCTCAGAATCAGCTTTCCTCTCCCATCACACTTTTTGATTACCTCTGTGGCAGAAAGTCTAAAAACTAGTTCTCTATCTAAAGGAGAATTCAAGATTTCTTCTTGGCATCCTCTGAAGCCCTGAGAGTGGCATTTACAGAATCATAGGTACTTTTCAAACAATGAGAACCAACTTGGGAAATGGAAGTAACCAAATTTACATAAAGAGTTCTTCTCGCAGAAGAAACTGATCCCAAAACATTTCTCATACCTTTACAACTGGCCCTGATAAACTTCAACATATGAGCCTGACAAATGAAAAAATTCTAAAAGCAAGAGTTGCAGAAGCATACACATTTTCCCAAAAACGTATCATAAGCCTTCCTGTACTTGTCAGAAGGAGTGAAATTATTATTAAAAAATGGATTTACTAAGGCTAGAGCTACTGGGTCAAACCTCAGATTGGTGTACATAAACATATAAGAATATACTGCACTTTAAACTAATAAAAACAAAACAAAAAAAAAACAGAACTTCAAAGACCAACTTATTCTCTCTGTTAAGTGCTTTCATCTAAAAATAAGTTAAGACTTCATCCGAACAAAGAAACCTCCTGTTCCACCTGTATTATACATATGTCATTGGTCACATGATTCTCATATTATTAAAACAATTAATTAAAAAACAGCCTAAAAGGACCAATGTACATAAACTTGAAAAACTGAACTTTACATTTTTTTTATCCTCCAAAGCACACACAACTGGAGGAATATGTGGAGGTTCTGGAGACTCCCCAGTATAAATTAACCTGCTTCATTTTGAAGCTGCTAATAGCTAGTTATCCATGCAAAGAAACACCTTCAGACCTTACAACATCTGGTTGGCTAGTACTATGGACATATATTTAGAGACTGAATGGGACCGTCTGAAACTGAGCATGGCTGGCTCCTACTCAGAAATGCAGAAACCTATTGGACCTCTTGGGAATCTTTATGAGTAGTTAGGTATCTTGGGGGTCCAAAAAGCACATACAGTCTGTTTCTGATGGATAATTAATGATGGCCTGCACTCTGTCCATCTGAAAGGCCTCTTTGGAGATAAAATCATTGGGGCCTGTCAAGTCTAGTATAGATTTGAGTTCCTTCGTCTTTCTGGGTACTAAGAAGAACCTTGAAAAAATCTAATCCTTTCTTGTAGGGAGGGACCCCTTGAATGTCGCTCTTTCTTTATAAGGTTTAACATCTCTTTTCCTTGTAAAACCCTTTTGATGGGGTGGGGGATCTGGCAAAGGGCAAGAGAGGAGTAGGGCTGAGGAGGGCTACAGAAGGGAAAGGCTGGAAAAAATAGAAGAAGCTTAAACTAGTTATACAGATGAATTGACAAAAATGCAAAAATCAAATGCTGAAATGAAGAAAATGCTGAGTATGAGGCTTGTAAAGAAGAGATGTTTTAAAAAATGGTATGGTTAAAAGACAGAGTGCAGAGAGAAAGCCTGAGATTTTCTAATATACAAGAGAAGCCAGAAGGAACAGACTTATTAATGTTATGAAACAAATGTTACGGACTGGTATTCCATGGCAAGATTTACTAGCTGAAATGGCATATCAAGTATATGCTCCAAATATGGCCATGAGAAATCAGGGAAGACCTGTCAGTCCTGACAAAGCTGTGGCAGAAGGGAAAAGTATTAAAAATTGAAGACAACAAACTGCTTGTGGAAAATGATTATTCACTGAACACCAAGCAGAAAAGAATAAAATTTACCCCAAGAATCAGGGAATGTCGAGAGGCAGGTATGAAATTCAAGCCGCTACATCCAGTTGTCTTCAGAATATTTTTCCAAGGAGAATCAAAACATTCTTGGATGCAGAACAGGCTAAGCAAGAAATAAGAATGTTTATTCAACAAAAAGTGAGCCAGCAACCTCGGCTTCTCATTCTTCGCTAATAAAGCTCATAGAGAGATTTTCCAGCAAAACCTTTTCCAGTGTTCCACAGGAAAAAGCACAGGAGTTGACTAGAAGAATCAAGAATACCTTGGGCTTGAACCAGAGTCTGGTGTTGGGAAATGGAGATGAACAGGAAGAAAACCAGCAACAATGAAATTACTGAATAAATGGGAGACCAAAGCATTAGCCACATTTGTGAGATACAGCTTTATAAGAAAAAGGGGTCTGAGAAAGGCTGGACATTTCTTAACTTTGTTAAACTTGGTGGACTGTAAAGCATATATCCCATTTTATGTCTGGCCACCCTAGCAGCCTTAATATTTTAATAGCATTTAATAGAATAGCATGCAATTTAGTTTTATTTAAAGACAACCAATGCACTTTTTCTTAGGGCTAAAAGTTCATGTTTTCTGAAAGCATGCAAGCCGTGTTTCACATCTGGGAGAGGAACAGAGACAAGAAAAGCACAAACAGAAATCAGTGTAATTGGGAACACAGGCTGTACCATGCATTTTAGCATGGCTAACCTTAATTTTAGGTTAGGTAATGTTTGGATACAGCTGTTGATTTGGGGCAATAGTTCCTATCTGGAGTGTAAAAATTCATCTTTTAAGATGTACATAGTTTTGTGTGTTTGTTCTAAGTTAACAGAGGATGGGAATGTTCTGAAATGTATTCAATTGTTTGTTTGAGGGATTTCATTAAAACTAAAAGTCTTGAAAAATGTGTGTACATGCAAGACAAAAGCTGGGAATACACATTAAAATTTTGTCATTTATAATAAGTGGGAAAAATGACTTTTTATCATAATGGCTATGCTATCCATATTATCTTGAAATGTAAATGACCTTACAAGTTTAGACAAAAAGGAAAGAGTATTGAATTACATTAACAAATGCAGAGTGCAGATGGCAATGCTGCAGGATACACATTTGGAAATAAATAAGCTTGTGAATTTGACAAAGAAAGGATTTCAGGATGGATATGCAGCAGAATATCAGGGACAAAGAAAATGTGGGTAATAATACTGATTGCCAGAGGGCTATAACAGTGATATAAGACGGGAAAAGATAATAATGGCAGATTTGTAGTATTAAGGGGCTACTGGCAAGGGATAAGAATTACACTGGCATGTATTTATATAAAACAAAATTGGGAGAAATAATCAGCTTTTCAGCAAGGAATATTAATTATATGTGAGGACTGGAACATAGTTTACAATAGTGAGGATGTATCAGGGGGCCTAGAAAGGAAAACATAACAGAGGAGAATAGACTTCTGAAGACATGTATAAAAATATTTGGTATGAAAGGCATGGATTCAATAGTACAAAACTGGACATAATTTAAATATTATTCCCTAAGGTACAATAACTGGACTAGACTAAATAGAAATTATATTTCACAGGAATGTGTGGATTTAATTGAAAGCTTTGGCACACATTCAATAACTATTTCATAGGTAAGGACTAGGCTAGCTGTCCTTGTGGGCCCATTTTAAGTCCAGGCAATTTACTCTCTTGTACTCAAAATTAACTATCCCATTTGATTATTGATTGATCTCACCCATCCCATGGTCGATAATTATATATTACCCTGATGAGAATAACTGGGATCATACCAAAGATAATTTGAGGTGACCCCTATGCAAGGCCTAAGGTATTTAGGAGCATCTGTTCATTAGTAGTACAGGGATAGTGCTGGGGTAAATTTTCTGTTTCTCATCCATAGATCTATGTTGCGCTTGAAAACAGACCAGGATGAACTTTGTTTTATGTGGATGGGGAGTCTGTTCCATAGCAGTGGTATCCTCTGCGAAATACACTTGTCCCTCCAAATCATTCTGTTGACATTGCAGAAAAGGTTTAAATCTTTTAGATTGAGTATTTCTGATGCCATTTGACTTGCTGACCCACTGGTCAGGGAATGCCTTGTATGCCAGACACAGGTCACCTCTTAGCAGTTTGTAGGATACAGAGTACAGTGACAAGGCTTTGAGTCAGTCCATGTAGGACATGTTGTTTAGGCCTTGTATCCTTTTAGTAAGGTATCCTGGTGGGCATTCCAGTTGCTGCATGTGTTTGCACACAATGGATGAATTCAGATCATGCACTAATAAAAACTAAGATAATAATGCACGGTAATGAAGTAAAAATGAGACACTGGCACTTTCCCATCTACTTTTTAAAAACAGATGAATTCGAGGGGTAGGTACTGGAAATTATTCAGAGTTATTGGGGAAGACAGAAATATCTTCAGAAGTGATAGCTAGTGAATGGGAAAAAATGAAAAAGGAGTTTAAAAATAGGGTAGAAATAAGAGAGAAAGAAACATGGTTAAGAAATAACAGGAACTATTTAGAGGGGCATACAAAGGTTAAAGCAGAATAAGAGGACTCTCAGAGACAATAAGAGGCACAATAGCAAAGTGCTAATGAAAAAATAAGGGAGTATTTTGATAATATGCACAAGTTTAGAAAGTATAACTATTTTTTTTTGAGAAAGGGTTGTCCCCAAATGCAGGGAGCCTATAACAAGGAAATACAGAGATCATAGGAGTTACTAGGCTACTGGCCCTGAGGCCCATGCAAGACTAGCTAAGAATTTAGCCCATGTTCCAAGTTGTCGTCTCACAACAAGAGGTTCTCCAGTTCGATTCTCAGCTGAGGTGCTTTCTGTGCAGAGTCTGCATGTCCTATGTCCTCCCTGCGTTCATGTGGGTTTCCTCTTTGTGCTCCGGTTTCATCCCATGTTACAAAGACATGCGTCTGAAGTGTTTTCTCCCCAGGCCGCCGCTGAAAATTGGCTCGTTCCAAATCTGATTTTCCCGGTTAATAAATGTAAAATAAATAAAAAGTTCAGCACTCAATGCCCCTGTCCAGCAGGAACACAGGTGGAATCCCAGGAGTGTATTTTCTGTTCCCCATCCAGTTATTCAGGTTGCACTTAAAAAGGGTTAATAAGGTACTCTGCTTGAAGTGGAGCGGAAGTCTATTCCACAGAAGGGGGGAGTCTCTAGGACACCAATCTGCCCTGCCAACAAGTCTTACTGATGTCACAGAAGAGGTTGAGGTCGCAAGTGCAGGTTACTTGAGTGGAGCTTGACTTGCAGATATGCAGCAGTCCCATCAAGGCGGGGTCTGAGATTGCTTTGTATGCCAGACAGAGGTCACCTTTGAGGAGTCTGTAAGAGGCTGAGTAGAGGGACAGGGCCTTTAGCCTATCTGTGTAGGGTAGATATGTGAGGTTCTGGATTCTCCTGGTGAGGAACCTCTGTGGTCTCTCCAGCTGCTGCATGTGCTTTGTGAGGTCCTTGCTACAAAGGGCTCTGTACTCAATAATGGGTCTTATAAGGAAAGAATACAGGGATGTTACTGACCACCTTGTCCCTGAATAAGATACTCTTATTAATGAGGTGGACCATATAGAAAACTTTCCATACAACGGACACAATATTATGGTCAAAAGTCAGTTTGCTATCAACCTGGGCGCCAAAGTCCCTCACAACTGATTGTGTGCTTAGGACCTTGCTATTAATGTGATCATTTGTAGGGATGTCACTCTCCCCAAAGGGGAATGATGATGCATTTTTTGACATTCAGTTTGGGCCATGTTTCTGGCACCAGTCATTTGTATGGGTGAGACCCTCTTGGAGGATGTCCACATCACTAGGGGAATTAATGACAGCACCCAGCTTGCAGTCATCTGCAAACTTGGTTAGCCACAGCCCACTGGTTTTGGTCAGCACCTCAGAAAAGTATATCCCAATCATCAGAGGCCCCAAGACCGACCCCTGAGATACACTGCTCATTATGGGCTGACTGCTTGAGGTGGCTTCCCCAATTTTGACTAGGTGGGTTCAATCAGTCAGCCAGTTTGCTACCCATCTGGTAACATACAGATTGATGGCTAGTTGAGAGAGTTTATCTATTATACCCGAGTGGGGAATAGTATTGAAGGCTTCTGCCAGGTCAAGATAGGCGGTGTGCACAGTCTTCCCCTCGTACATAGCTTTGGTGACTGTCTCAAAGAAGTTGACCAAATTTAAAAAGTGTGACCTCCCCTTGATGAAACCGAACTGTGTGGGATTGAGTGCTTGGAGGCTGCCAATGTCCTTGTTAATGAGGTCCATGATAATCCACTCCATGGCCTTGTAGATCAGGCTAGTTAGGCTGATGGCTCTATAATTTCCTACATCAGTGGACGCTCCACCTTTGTGCAAAGGGATGACAGTGGTTGTCCTCCACTTGTCTGAAAAGAAGCCGGTACTCTGGCTTTGGTTGAATAGGGTGCCTAATGGTGCTGCAGGTTCCTGCCTGAGTTCATGTAGGATGCAGTCTAGAATGTTATCGGGTCCCATGGAGGCTGTATTTTTTGCTTTTGAGAGGGCAGTGATGACTTGCTCCCTAGAAATAAGGGGAGGAGAGCAGTTGCTGGGTATGTCCCGATTTACTGATTAAGAGGGATTACGTTTTCACTGAACCTGTCTGCCAGCAGGTTGGCTACATCTACGGCATTTGTGTATGTGGTGTCCATGACAACCAGTTCTGAGCAAATGTGGGTGCTTCCCTTGAGACTGCAGACATAAGTGAAGAAAGCCTTGTGATTGCCTTTAGTAGATGTGGTAAGTTTGGACTCAAAGTTTGCTTTGGAGGACTTCACTAGTGCTCTTATTTGCTTGTTCAAGTTCAGGAGAGATGGCTTCCAATTAGGCACCTGCTCCTTCTTGGTCCTAGACAGCAATTTTTTTCCTTTTATTACAGAGTTTTTTTTTATTGCAGATGGCCACCAGACAGGTTTACTCTTCTTTGAGGAGGAGGATTTTGTCCTGTCGGGTATTCCTGATTCCATGCAGCTATATAAATACTCATTTAGTACTTTGGTGTAGGTATGGACATATGTGGCAGTTCCTATGAAGGGGAGGGGGCTGTGAAGCTGTTTTTACCTTCCCTCAGGAGGTTGTAATCAGCTCTAGAAAAGTTTTTTTGTTTTACCCTAGCTGAAGGGGGGGGGGGGAGATGATGACTTCGAAAGTGATCCCTTTGTGGTTGGATCTTACCAGGGATGCTGCAGTGGTTACTCATGCTGGTTAATAACCTACTCCAAGATATTTTCACCTCTTGTGGGGGAGTCGACCAACTGGTCCAAGGCATCTGCATTGATGAAATCAAGGAATTTCTGGGCATTTGTGTTTTGGTATGAGCAGTTCTTCCAGTATATGGGTGGACAGTCAAAGTCGCAAAGGATCAAGGTAAATGGTTGAATCTTGATAGATTCGAAAAGGTCCAGATATGTGGAGTGGACATCTTGAGTCAAAGTTGGGGGTCTGTAGCTAGCTATGAATTGAACAGGGGTCCTGTCAATGGTTAACGAGGTGTGTATGTCTTTTATATATATTGCAACTCCACCTCCTTTTGCTTTGCTGCCCACGGTTTGGGGTCTGAGTGTATGACAGGATGAGTAATCTATTATGGTTGGGGTGCTCTCTGCAGTTTGAACCAGGTTTCTGTGGCTGCACAAATGTTAGCATTTTCCAGGGTTAAGAATGCTTGCAATGAGTGCAGTTTCATGTTTAGACCCCTAGCGTTTAGCAGCATGACCTTTAATTTGCATTTTGATGAAATTTTTATGCTGGTAGTTTTGACCTCACGGCATTGCCTAAAAAAAGGCACTATGGGGGATGCAAGAGCCTTTAACAGGAGCCTGAAGCCTAAGGGAGACAGATGCAGGCCATCTCTGGCAAAGCATCGTGTTTTGTCAATCATGCCTTCCCACGCTGTCAGGTACTGGATCCCCTTGGAATGACACCAGAAACTAAGCCAATTGTTAAAGTCAATCATTTTCTGTTTGTATTGAGACATACTTCTGGGTGACAGCAGAATGCTGCTTAAGACTAGGAATACACCTGCCTGGGACACATATTCAGCAAGCTCGATCATGTCTCTCTTCATATAGTCCAGGGAGGTACGTCTCAAGTCATTCATGCCAACATGGACTATGACAGAGTCATGACAATACCTGTTGCTGAGAGACTTTAGTGCATGGGTGATAATGGCGGATTTTGGCACCTGGCAAACAACTAACTGTGACTTTCCTCTTATCCAGCCTGGTGAGGGGCACAATCTGTATATCTCACAGTGGAGTCTCCAATGACTAATATGTTGGGTTCACAGAAGTTCATAGATTAGTACTAAGCTAACTGCCCTTGTGGGCCATTTTAAGCCTAGCCAATTACCATATGTAAGAATCAAACCCTGCACCTTGTGTCTATAATGTAAGCACCTTAACCATTATACCAACCTTCCACCCACAGGTTTATGTTTAGCCCTTAGTGGCTGTGAGACACTGGTGTGTGGACTATGTGTGGTGTGGTAGGCAGTAGAGTTTGCATGTGTTTTTGCCTCTGAGGTCTCTTTTGATTGGGTATGTTTTTGTGTTGACAACCTTCTCAGTACCAGATATACTGGCTTGCAAGGGAGACAGCATCGACTCTAGGTTCTTAATGTAACTGCATCTCTCACAAGTTATGTTCCTAGGTGGTAGTAGTAGAGGGTTGCCCATGTTCATGAGGCAGTTACTACACTGTCTCAGGTTGCCCATATCAACCAGACTGGCAGGAGAAAGCGTAGGAAATTGCCCATCCATATTTGTCAGAAACTGAGGGAGAGAGGCCAGAGAGAACTAAGAGGGTAAACGGTGGAAGGTCTAAGAGTAGTACTACTAGGGGATCACATATCCTGTAGACGTATTACAGATATTCCAGAAATTTTATTAAAATTTGTATAAGCAGAGAAATGAGGAAATATTTATGGAAGACTTAATTATGTCTGGGTTGGAGGTAGATGTGGCTCAACAACTAACAGTTAAAATGAGATAAAAGTAGTGATGTATCAGCAGGAAATTCACCAGAAACAGATGGTATGCTTGTGGAAGTTTAGAAGTTAGGAGGGAAGAAAGTGAGAATGATCTGGGAGAGTTTGTTTAACAGTATTTTAAAAGGAGAGGGAAGGACCAACATCTTGGAATTAAGCTGTGGTGGCTGCGTTATCTAATGATGGCAAAATGTATTTAATTTTTATTTTATTTAACATTTGTCAACTAGGAAAATCCGACTTGGAAAGAAGCCAATTTTCAGCAGAGACCCAGGGAGAAACACTCCAAATGCATGTCTTTGAATCCCAAAATTCCATCAGACCCAGCTTCATATAGCCCCATTTTGATTTTAAACCATGATTACAAAGTGTTTATGTCTATACTAGCTAAAGAATGGTAACTGTATTACCAAACTGACAGATACGAATCAATGTGGTGTTGTGGAGGGGGAGGCAAACATTTGACAACATTAATACAATGATGATCCAGAGGGAAGCAGAATGTAAGAAAATACTGCTGATGTCGGAGGGTTTTGATGCAGAGAAAGTATTCAACAGAGTAAACAGGGATGTTATGAGTAAGAACATGAAAAACCTAGAAAAAAGGGTAGAATGAAAAATACACAAAACAAATAAATTCATCCAAGGCACCAATGAAACTGTTAGAAGTTTTTTTAATAAAACAGATTAAGCACTTTCAACCACAAAGGACTTCATCAGAATGCAAAACATATAAACTGGTTAGTATTTAAATGCATATTATCCAATGAACACCACCAAAAGATTAAACAATAAAAGAATAAACAATCTAATAATTATCTAACATAATTAGTATTATGTAAAAAAATATTTGATATTAATGGATTCATTTAAGCCAGGAAATTTATCAGCCTGCAGTTTAAATTGCCATAAGGTCTCACGCATTTTTAAAAAAATATTTATAATTTCCACCTCTATAATCTAAAGGTACACACTCAAACAGTAAAGTAAATTTTTTTAAGCAAGTACAAGACAAGGTATGTTACACAAGGTATTTTTTTCATATTTGTTCTTGATGGAATAGAAGTACTCTTTAATTAGTAAGATACGTAATAGAATACGCGTTGTCATGCCAACATAACAAGGACTACATTGTGAACACAAGGTGATATAAACAACCCCAATGGTACAATCTTGATGTATCTATCAAGAAATGGCAGAGCGATGTTAGGTCATTCTAATATATACTTGCATACATTGCAACATCCACATTTAAACATACCTTTAGCTCTAGCTGTCTTTAAACTGGGCACCTTAGTGTTTTTATGTTCTAAATAATGTTTAATGGTCCTAGTTCTCTTATAAACAAACATGGAGGCCAACATTGGCTGTCAAACAATTTAGAATTACCTTTTAAAAATTTGCAATTCTCAGAAATAATATTTCTAACACCTAAACTCTCTACGGTCATTTGTAAGGCAAATGCACTACTATAGTTATCATTTTTAATCTTACAAACATTATCAGTACTGCCCGATAACAATATAGGAGGAAAAATACAGTGGTGTACACGTACCATAAATGTAGATGTTCGAGTGTTTTCGCTGTTGTATACATAATGTACAGCTGTGTACACGTACCATAAATGTAGATGTTCCAGTGTATTCACTGTTGTATACATAAAGTACAGTTGTGTACACTTACCATAAATGTAGATGTTCCAGTGTATTCACTGTTGTATAAATAAAGTACAGCTGTGTACACTTACCATAAATGTAGATGTTCGAGTATTTCACTGTCGCAGTATACATAAAGTACAGCTGTGTACACTTACCATAAATGTAGATGTTCCAGTGTATTCACTGTTGTATACATAAAGTACAGCTGTGTACACTTACCATAAATGTAGATGTTCCAGTGTATTCACTGTTGTATACATAAAGTACAGTCGTATACACTTACCATAAATGTAGATGTTCGAGTGTATTAACTGTTGTATACATAAAGTACAGTTGTGTACACTTACCATAAATGTAGATGTTCGAGTGTATTCACTGTTGTATACATAAAGTACAGTTGTGTACACTTACCATAAATGTAGATGTTCCAGTGTTTTCACTGTTGTATACATAAAGTACAGTTGTGTACACTTACCATAAATGTAGATGTTCGAGTGTTTTCACTGTTGTATACATAAAGTACAGCTGTGTACACTTACCATAAATGTAGATGTTCGAGTATTTCACTGTCGCAGTATACATAAAGTACAGCTGTGTACACTTACCATAAATGTAGATGTTCCAGTGTATTCACTGTTGTATACATAAAGTACAGCTGTGTACACTTACCATAAATGTAGATGTTCCAGTGTATTCACTGTTGTATACATAAAGTACAGTCGTGTACACTTACCATAAATGCAGATGTTCGAGTGTATTAACTGTTGTATACATAAAGTACAGTTGTGTACACTTACCATAAATGTAGATGTTCGAGTGTATTCACTGTTGTATACATAAAGTACAGTTGTGTACACTTACCATAAATGTAGATGTTCCAGTGTTTTCACTGTTGTATACATGAAGTACAGTTGTGTACACTTACCATAAATGTAGATGTTCAAGTGTTTTCACTGTTGTATACATAAAGTACAGCTGTGTACACTTACCATAAATGTAGATGTTCGAGTGTTTTCACTGTTGTAGTATACATAAAGTACAGTTGTGTACACTTACCATAAATGTAGATGTTCGAGTGTATTCACTGTTGCAGTCATCACATTTGGATTATCTGCCTGCAGGTAGCCCTCAGCCGGCCTGAATACCAGAGTCTTGGGATTTCTGCGTCGGATGCTGTCGCTTCTTCCATGACGTCAGGTAGTCAGGGGTATAAAACATGCAGCCGACGCCATTTCAGCAGTTTTTCTTGCCCCAGATGTCAGGTGCTCACACAATAGGAAGCAATTATATGGTGTGGAACACCCCCAGCAAAAGGCAAATACACATAGCATAAGATATGCTAAACCAAAAAGGATAGGAGAAAGCAAAGAGAATCAGGGGGCTGGAGGGAGAGTAACCAGGACTGCAACAGTGAATACACTTGAACATCTACATTTATGGTAAGTGTATACAACTGTACTATGTTCTTCATGTTTCACTGTTGCAGTCATCACATTTGGGTAGATTCCCAAAGCTAAGGAAAGGTGGAGGCAGATTAAGAAGCATTAGGGCTGGCAATCAGGCCCTGTAAGACTGTTGTGGCAAATCGAGCCCTGGATTTAGAAAAGATAGGCAGGTGGTAATGCTTGGTGAAAGTATATACAGAGCTCCAGGTTGCAGCTTCCAGGATGTCCCTGGGTAGGGACTCCTCTGAGAAACGCAGTAGAGATAGATGTAGCCCTAGGGGAATGTATTCTTATCCCTTGTGGGGTAGGTTTTCCATGGTGCTTATAGCAGAAATGGATGCAGTGTGCTATCCATTTGGAAATGGTTTGCTTTGAAATGGCCTTCTCCTCTGCCCCTGCAGCAAAGCTGACTAGCAGCCGGTCAGATTTTCTGAGAAGCTTAGTCCTGTCCAAATAGAATCTAAGCTGTCTGTGCACGTCCAGAGAATGCAGTATCCTTTCCCCTTTATTCTGAGGATTAGGGAAAAAAGTAGGCAAAAGAATGGACTGGTTTACAGCCACACTAGACACCACCTTGGGCATAAAAGATGGGTTAGTCCTGAGGGAAACCCTGTCTGCATGGAAGATTATGAAAGGTTCCACTGCCACAAGGGCCTGCAGTTCAGACACTCTTCTTGCTGAAGTGATGGCTAGAAGTAAAGCTGTTTTCCAAGAGAGGAATTTCAAGTCTGCTGTAGTAGCCAGTTCAAAGGGGGGAAGAGTAAGTTTTTCCAATACAAAGTTAAGGTCCCAGGCTGCAGTGGGAGCTCTCCTCGGGGGTCTTAAATTTTTGGCCCCTCTAAGGAACTGCTTTACCAGAGGATGAGAGAAGAGGGATGGCTCAGTATTATAATGAGCTGAGATGGCTGAGGCATGAATCTTAATTGAAGAGAAGTATAGGCCCTTGTGTAGCATTTTGGTTAAGTAATCTAGTATATGAGGTAAGCTGGGCACCATTGTGCCCATCCCCTGAGACTGGCTCCAGGAACAGTATCTTTCCCACTTCTCTGAATAGGATTTTCTAGTACTAGGCCTCCTTGCCTCAAGAATGACATCCAGCACCTGCTTACTGAGGGTTGCTAGAGGTGAGCTCAAGGGATTAGCCAGGCTGCAAGGTTCAGGGTTTGAAGCTGAGGGTGCAGAATATGGCCCACCTGCTGGGACAGCAGGGAAGGGGTCTGAGGCAGGTGCCATGGTTTTAGCACTGTCAGACTGCACAAAAGAGGGTACTAGTGCTGGCATGGCCATGGCTAGTCTGCAGAGTGGGTAGGAATAGGTTCCCCCCTGCTTGTTTATGTACCACATAACTGTGATGTTGTCTGTCTTTACCAATAGTTGTCCTGGAAGAATGAGGTCTTTGAAGGCTGTCAGAGCATTCTGTACAGCTAACATTTCTTTTTGATTGATACGCAAGTGCATCTGCTTTCGGTTCCATTTGCCCTGAATGCACTGCCCTGCCATGTGAGCTCCCCTTGCATAGTCTGATGTGTCTGTTGTTAGGGTTTGCACAGCAGGGGGTAGAGTGAAAGGGAGTCCCTTGTTGTGGTTGCAGGCCTCTGCCCACCAAAGGAACTCTGCCCTTAGCTACAGAATGATGGGAATTATTGTTTCCAGGTCCTGAGAATGTTGACACCATAGATTTTTTAGATACCACTGAAGTTTCCTCATATGCAGTTTTGCATATGGAATTAACAGAATGCAAGAGGCCATGAACTCCAGGGTTTGCAGTATTTTCCTTGCACACAGCTGGGGTTTTGTGGCCAGTTGGTTGAAGTAGGTTGTCAAATAAATTTGTTTCTCTGGAGTGAGGAACGCCATCTGGAAAGTTGTGTTCAAGCTTGCTCCCAGGAATACAATCTGTTGGCAGGGTACTAGGTGTGATTTCTTTTTGTTGATGGTGTACCCCAGTGAGGTTAGAAGTCTCTTTACAAATGCCAGGTGCTGTAACAGCAAGTCCTGACTTTCCACCTGAATCAGGCAATCTTCCAAGTATGGGTAAATCTGAATGCTTCTCTGTCTGCAAAATGCAATGGCTGGAGCTAGGCACTTTGCAATACCCTGGGCGCAGTAGATAAGCGAAAGAGAAGTGCAGAGAACTGACAGTGCATAGAGCCTGCCCTGAAGCATAGGTATTTCCTGCAAGATTCCCTGATAGGGATGTGTAGGTAAGCTTCTTTTGGGTTTAGGGTTGCCAGCCAGGAATCCTTGGCTAGCACAGGAAGCAGCTGTTGGAGAGTTATCATTTTCAATTTTGGAACCACCAGAAAGGTGTTGAGAATAGACGGATCCAGGATAGGATGCCAGGAGTTTTCTTTTCTGGGAACCAGGAACAGTCCTGAATAAAAGCCTTGTCCCCATTGTTCTGCTGGGACAGGTAGAATAGCCTTGATGCTAAGGAGATAGAGTACTTGCTTTTGGGCCTCCGCCCACTGGTTTGGGGGGAGGTCTGGCCATCCACTTAGGGTTGGCAGTGAGTGGAAGTGGAATCTGTATCCTAGGGATACAATGTTTAAAATCCATGTGTCTTGGGTAATGTATTCACAGTTTTTTGCATGCAGGGTGAGCTTTCCTCTTAAAGGTGCAAGTAGCTGAGCAAGGCTTGGAGGAGTTAAGGATAAGTCACTGTGCAATTGTACCATAGGGGGTGGCTTACAACTCCTGCTTTGGACATAGGAGCACCCCACTACTTAGATCTGTGCAGAACCTGCGACTGAAATCTTGGTGGTCTGCTGCCCCTGGGTTTGGACTGAGAAGGCCTGGAAGGGACTAGAAAGGACCAGTTCTTTGAAGGCCAATGCCTACTGAATCTAGGTGGCTGTACTTGTAATAAATCTTTAACAGTTTGCATAGATTTAGCTTTTTCTATCCTTTTGAGGACTACTTCTGCTTTATTGACAAATAGGCATTCTTGGTTTAAGGGTGCATCCAGTAATTTTGCTTTTACATGATCTGGCAAGTTTTGTTCCTTAAGCCAAGCATGCCTTCTAAGTACAGACCCAGTGACAAGCAGCCCTGCAAGATGCTTCTAAAGCATCAAAACCACATTGCAAAGTATGTTTACCAACTTGGTCAGCAGAATGCATTAACTCTTGTAAATCTTTGTGTTCTGCACTGTCAGGAATCAATATCATTTTCTGTTTAATAAGCCCCATAATGTGCTGCTGATACTTTAATATATGTAACTAGCAATTTGAAGCGCTAATGGCCAGGGTAGCAGAGGTGTATACCATCTTACCCCATCTGTCTATAGCCCTAGAATCCCTGTCACAAGGGGTAGGATTTTTGGCAGTAGTAGCCTTAATGCCTTTCGGTCCTTGGGAAATGGTCTCTGGATCCGCAGAAGGATTCTTGAAAAGGAATTTGTGAGAGTCAGAGGGAACGGAGATATCAGATTCCTGATCAGAAGAATCAGAAGGAAAATCAGTTCTAGGTCTCTTAGAGGGGGAAGGCTGGCTTCCCCTAATTAAAATAATAAGGTCTTCAGCCATTCTAATCATTTGTTTTTGAGGCATGTGGGCCTAAGAATGCGCTTTGGTCGTCAGTTTCCTAGGCATAGTGCGAACTTTAGGCCTGAGGAATTGGGTATTTTTGGCTTGAAACGAAGTAGTTGGTTTAATATGAAAATCGGTAGGCTGGAATACACCCTCAGAAGCCACTGCCTGCACAGCAGCTCCGGACCCATCCAAGGTAGAGACATCCGCAAGTTCCATAGTTGAAGAAGCATCTCGTGGCATACCGGACTCCAAATGGCTCTCAGTAGAGGCCTGCAAATCTGTAGAAGCAGGTATCAGGGGCTGCAAATGCGCTTCACTGAGTACCGGCAGACTGGCGACTAGCTTAACCGTCTGCCTCTGTCTTTATCCTTGCATTTTTTCAGAAGATTGGTAGTTAGATGGCTTAACAAAGCCATTTCGGAGTATGGAGATCGAGAGCGAAAGTATTTAGCTACAAAAAAATAGCCCGACTTACTAAGCTGGGCATAAATCCCTACGTCACTCGATGGGTTGCCAACTGGCTTACTGACAGAACACAGACTGTAAAAGTAGCCAACTCCAAATCCAGCTCCAGACAAGTGACAAGTGGAGTACCTCAGGGTTCAGTCCTGGGACCACTCTTGTTTGGCATCTACTTCTCTGAAGTACAGGCCAACACTAAGGGACTCTGGCTAACAAAGTTTGCAGATGACTGCAAACTGGGAGCTATTATTGAATCCCCAAATGATGTGGACATTCTACAAAAGGGCCTTACAGAAACAGATGCCTGGTGCCACAGTCATGGGCTCAAGCTTAATGCCAAGAAATGTATAGTTATCCCCCTTGGGAAAAAAACATGAACCCATGAATTACCACATAGGTGGCAGTACACTAAACATCGAAAGTGTGATGAGAGACTTAGGGACACAGGTGGACAGTGGTCTCACTTTCGATAACCACATCGTCACAACAGTCAGGAAATCCTTGTATGTGGCACACCTCATCACTAAGAGCTTTTCATCCAGAAAAAAGGAGGTCATTGTCCTACTGTACTCATCCCTCATTAGACCCATTATAGAGTATAATGCCCAGTTTGATATGTACCTCACAAGACATCTGCAACAGCTGGAAAGGCCACAGTAGTACATCATAGGTTCATAGGTAGCTGCTAGGCTATCGGCCCAAGGGCCTACGTAAGCCTAGCCAGCAAGGTTTCATAACTTACGCCACCCAAGAAAGTTATTTTCCTGTGCCACTGTCCAGAAGAGACACAGAAGTGATCCCCGGGGTGTATTTCCTATTCCCCATCCACTCATCAAGATTTTTCTTGAAGAGTGCTAATGAAGAACTTTGCTTGACATAGATGGGTAGCTTGTTCCTGAGTATAGGAAGTCTCTGGGACAGGAATCTATCCATCCAGCATGTTCTGTTTATTGTGGTGACAAGGTTTAGGTCCCTAGAGCGTGTAGCTCGGAGGGATTGGGATTTCTTTAGTTGTAGCATGTCCAACAGCTCTGGGTTTGACATAGCTTTATGTGTTAGGCAGAGATCACCTTGGAGTAGGCGATATGCTACGGAGTAAAGCTAGAGTTTTTTGAGGCGGTCAGTGTAGGGCATTTGTTTGAGACCAGTAATCCTCTTCGTGAGGTACTTCTGTGGCCTTTCCAGCTGCTGCAGATGTCTTGTGAGGTACATTCCAAAAGGGGCATTGTACTCTATAATGGGTCTAATGAGTGACGAGTAGAGGGAAACAATGACCTCTTTTTTCCTGGATGAGAACCCTTTTATGATGAGGTGTGCCACGTAGGACTTCCTGACTACTGTGGCAATGTGACTATCAAAGGAGAGACTACTGTCCATCTGGGTCCTGAGGTCTCTCATCACGCATTCTGTATTAAGTAGATTGCTGCCTATGTGGTAGTTCATGGGTACAGAGTTTTTACTAAAGGAGATGACACTGCACTTTTTGGCACTGAGCTTGAGGCCATGGCTCTGACACCAGGCATCTGTCTCAGTGAGGCCCTTCTGTAGGATGTCCACATCATTTGGGGACTTGACTATGGCTCCTAGTTTGCAGTCATCTGTGAACTTCATTAGCCAGAGGCTTTCTGTGTTAGCCTGTACTTCAGAGAAGTAGATACCAAACAGGAGAGGTCCCAGGACGGAACCCTGTGGTACTCCACTTGTCACTGCTTTGAGGTCAGATTTGGAGTCTACAACTTTTACAGTGTGGGTTCTGTCAGTGAGCCAGTTGGCAACCCATCTTGTGACACAGGGATTTATACCTAGTTTAGTGAGTTTAACTACAATTCCAGAATGGGGGATGGTGTTGAAAGCCTTAGTGAGGTCAAGATAGGCTGTGTGAACCACCTTACTCTCATCCACAGCTTTGGTGACTGCCTCAAAGAAGTCGATCAGGTTCAGGAGGCATGATCTGCCTTTCACAAACCCGAACTGGGTGGGATTCAGAGTTTGGAGGTTACCAGTGTCTTTGTTTATGAGTTCCATGATGATACGTTCCATGGCCTTGCAGACCAGGCTCGTCAGGCTAACAGGTCAATAGTTCTCGGGATCAGTGGTGGCTCGCCCTTTGTGGAGTGGGATAACTGTTGCTGTGCACCATCAGTGGGCACAAAGCCTGATGCGAGGCTATTATTGAACATGGTGCTTAAGTGGGGAGCCAGTTCATTCTGAAGTTCGTGTAAAACGCAGCCTGGGATGTTGTCCGGTCCCATGGATGCTGTGTTTTTGGCTTTAGAGACTGCAGCTTTTTTACCTGCGTAGTTGTGATTACAGGGACTCTGCATTCTTCCTGTATAGATATGGGCCCTTTAGGGGGTGAGAGGGGGGTAAAGTTAGAACTGAACCTATCTGCCAGGATGTTGGCAATATCAGTTGGTTCTGTAATTTTCGTGCCTTTGTGCTGTAACTCAGAGCAGATCTGGGTGTTGCCATCTAGATTCTTGACATAGCTATAGAATGCTTTGTGGTTGCCCTTGGATTTAGTGGCGATTTTGTTTTCATAGCTAGCTTTGGAGGATCTTACAAGGGATCTCGGCTTCTTACTGAGGCTGACCAGGGAGCTCCTCCACTCATGGGATTTTACTCTCTTTTGCAACAGTTTCTTCCTTCTGTTGTACAGTTTGTTTATGGCAGGGGACCACCAGATTGGCTTCCTTTTTTTGGAGGACAGCGTCTTGGTGCTGTTTGGGATAGCACGATCCATGCACTCGTGTAAGTGCTTATAGAGTGCATTTGTGTAGGATTCAGCAGTTGTAACTGTACTGTCCATCTGCATGGGTGTCATGAAGTTCACCACTTTTGTCTTAAGAAGCATGAAGTTGGCTTTGGAGAAATTTTTTTACTGTGGTTTCCTTAATGGGGGGTGGGGTCAGGATGTGGATATCAAGGGTGATAAGCTTATGGTCGGATCGGACCAACGAGGAGTTGACTTCAGGTGTGGAACACCGGTCACTCATGTTGGTAATGGCTAGGTCTAGGATATTGTTGTCCCTGGTGAAGGTGTGGATAAGTTGATCTGGGGAATTGGAGTTTATGAATTCCAGAAAGCGTTGAGCTAAGGAGTTGGTACACAACTAGTTTTCCCAGTTAATGATGGGGTAGTTGAAGTCGCCCATTATTAGGGTGTTTGTTTGAACCTTAATATTTTCCAGTACATCAAGAAAAGAGGAGTAGGAATCCTGGGGCATGGTGGGGGATCTGTAGCAAGCTACAGTTTGGATTGCAGTTTTGCCCAGAGTTAGTTGCACTTGGATAACCTCGGATGCATTATGCTGAGCAACTAGCCTGGAGGTGTGGATATCCTTAATGAATATGGACACACCTGCACCTTTGGAGGTTCGGTCCAGGTTACATGACCGAAAAGTTTGGTATGAGTTATAGCCTGGTAGTGCAGGGGTGCTCACTGGAGCCTTGAACCAGGTCTCAGCCACTGCACAGATATCGATGTTCTCCATTTTAAGGAGTGCCTTAAGTGAGTGCATTTTGAGATTTAGACTTCTAGCATTGAGTAGTATTACCCTCAGTTTTTGTTTGCCTGTTCCTGTTATGGTGTCACTGCCATATGGCTGACCGTCTAAAAAAACTCCAGCTATTCTCTGTGGCATATTGTCTACTCAGAGGCGATCTCTGCTTAACATACAAGGCCATGTCAAACCCTGAGCTGTTGGACATGCTCCACTAAAAGGAATCCCAATCCCTCAGAGCCACACGCTCCAGGGATCTAAACCTTGTCATCACAATGAACAAAACATGCTGGAGGGATAGGTTCCTGACCCAGAGACTCCCCATACACTGGAATGGACTGCCCATACATGTCAAGCAGAAGAAAACAAAAAAGGAGTGTAACACCATAGACATAAAACTGGAACTTTAATACAACAAATACAAGAACAGGATAAGCGCTTTTGGCATGTGTCTTCCTCAGATCCTGAAAACAATTCCTACACACAACTATTTAAGAACCAGCTAACCAATCTAGTTAAAAGGCAATTAAGCAATTAAAAATGAGGCAATGAAACATAGCAACACTTACTCCCCATTTACATAGTGCACTTGTAACAAAAATATGTTTTAAAATAACTTAGATCCAAGCTTAAAACAAAACTACATTTTGTTAAATACAATCAGCATAGCATATTAAAACTTATAGTAAATAAATAAAACACTGCTGTCATAACCATTACACAGCTTGTGAATTGGTTAAAAACTCAGAACTCATACTGTTAACATAGCAGGTTCACAACCAAAATATTAAAGAAGCAACAGTCACAGCCTGATTAAAAAATGAGGCAATGAAAAATAGCAATACTTATTCCCCATTTGCATAGTGCACTTATAACAAAAACATGTTTTAAAATAACTTAGATCCAAGCTTAGAACAAAACTACATTTTGTTAAAGACAATCAGCATAGCATGCTAAACCTTATAGTAAATAAATAAATAAAATACTGCTGTCATAACTATTACACAGCTTGTAAATCTGTTAAAACTCAAGAGCTCGTAATGTTAACATATCAGGTTCACAACCATAATATTAAAGAAGCAACAGTCACAGCCTGATATACAACAAACAAATAACTATTGTCATTGCATAAAAGTCTGATGAACACTCAGAATTCATACTATGAACAAAATAGACACAAAACTCACCCACTGATAGCAGAATACACTATGTCTCCAAACTTAAAAGATGTCATGTTCACATCTTTGAAAGAAATGAAAGCATGCATAAACACCTATTCTATAGAAAGTGTACAGAAGGAATATTACAAAGCTGACATCTGTAACAAAGACGGATCGGAAGTAAAAAAATAAAAAATATATATTTAATGAGCTTCCTTAATGGCAAAAAGTAAATCTTCGTTCCTTCAGGAACGGTTTAAGTGGAACAACACCATTAAGCCCTAGGAAACAATCAGTCCTTAAGTCCATTATCCATTTAGATTCTTCCATTTCAGTTTGATTTGTTACATCCCCTTCTCTTACAGTTGGATGAACCATTGCAAGGACCATAAATCTAAATGTATGGGTGGCATTATCTCGAATATGAGCATACAACGCATTTGTAACAACCTTAATGCGTGTATCAGATTGGTGCTTAAAAATGTTTTCTTTTAGCATCCTATTTGTTTTGCTCACATAGAAACATAGGCAAAAAGTACAGGTAGCAGCATATACCACATTCTTACTATTACAGTTGGCATTTCCAAACAACTGGTGTGTCCTTCCTGTAACTGGATGTGTAAAAACATTACTGGCATTGATAACAGTACAGGCTTTACAGCTGCCACATTTCCGGGTGCCAGAACGTGTATGTTCATTCCTTCTGGCTTTGCAGCTTTTATTGCAAAACAACCTCTTTAGATTTTTCTTGTTCTTAAAACTAAAATGAGGTGTAGTCCCTACTATTTCTTTTAGTATATTGTCTGATGTTAACACAGGCCAGTATTTTTTGATTATTCCACATATTGCAGAGTTATCACTTCTGTAAGTAAGGCTGACCCTCATGGTCCCCTGCCCTACATTAGGATGTATTCTATCGTCTTTCATCACTTCACTTGTCTTTCCATTGATATACTGTTGAGAGTAGTAGGGTCTACCCTTATTCCTTCTCAGATCTCTTGCATGATCTATTGTTATTCCTTCTCTGACTGGCCTATAACCATGATCTTTGAAACCTTGTAACAGTTTATTGCTTTCCATAAGAAAGGTATCATCCTGAGAACAAAGCCTGGACATTCGAGTGACTTGGTTGTCAATCACATTGCGGAAAATATGCCTCGGGTGCATACTGGAAAAATGCACAATATGGTTCCTCCAGATAGGTTTCCGATACAGCATAGTATTTACCCTTCAACAGGATCTTGACATCCAGAAATTCAGTATCTGTTCTGGACATCTTAACATCGAATTTTAGAAACAAAGTAGTCTGTGTTAAAAATCCACAAAATTTTGGACTTCTTCCTCACTTCTAGAATCATAATGTCATCCACAAATCTATTATAGAGGAGCACATTCCCTTTCCATTGGAAGTTTACATTCAGTGCCCACAGCTCTTCCCACTGGGTCAAAACAAGATTGGCATAGCTATTCACGCAGGGAGTACCCATAGCTACCCCCCACTTCTGCCAGTAGTAGCTATCTCCATAAATAAATACATTGTTCTCTAGCACCAGTTCCAGTAGGCTGCAGACATCATAAGAGTCTAATTTCCTTTCTCTATACAAATCTCTTATGGCTTCAACACCATATGAGTTAGGAATTGATGTAAACAAACTATGAACATCCATAGTGACTAATAATAAATGGGAGAAGTCATAGATGTTAGTAGTGGCTTCCTGTAAATGTTGTAGGAATTGTGCCATATCTTTTACTATATTCTTGTAATCACTCAATAGCTTTTTCAGCTCATTTTCCAAAAAGACTGAAAGGGGTTCCATTGACCATCCTCGGCCTGCCACTATGGGATGCATGGGTGGTTTACAGCTGTTTTTATGGATTTTTTGGCAGTCCATTGATGATAGGTATGACAGGATGTTCAACTATGAAAAACTCATATAGTTCCTTTGTTATACTCCTGTTCATAAGCATCTCATAAAGTGCATCTTCTATCCTCCTTTTTATCACATCAGCTTCTTTCTTCATAATTCTTAAGTATGCTGCTCGATCACTGAGCATATCGAACATACTTTCATTATAATCATCCGTACTCATCACCACCACAGCTCCTCCTTTGTCAGCAGGTCTAATAGTTATATCCTCTCTGGTTTAACTAAATTGGTTAGCTGGTTCTTAAATAGTTGTGTGTAGGAATTGTTTTCAGGACCTGAGGAAGGCATATGCCGAAAGCGCTTATCCTGTTCTTGTTTTTGTTGTATTACAGTTCCAGTTTTATGTCTATGGTGTTACGCTCCTTTTTTGTTTTCTTCTAATTTGTGTACTGGAGTGTTCCTTGGTGGTGCTACTGGATTTTGGTACTGTATACATGTCAAGGAGAGCGCCTCCTTGGCCCTCTTCAAAAGGAACCTTGATGATTAGATGGGAGATAGGAAATTCACACCGGGAATCATGTCAGTCACCCTGCTAGACAGGGGTCCAGAGAAGTAAATATTGTGGGAAGAAATATCCAGGGAATTGTTTTGGCTAGGCTTGCATAGGCCCTAGGGCCGATAGCCTAGTACCAACCTATTGACGACGGACAGTTTGGGTGTTGAACAAGGCACAAAACGACAGCGAGGGACGTCATGGTCTGGGCCTAAACAGGTGATGCAGTAAGAATGAAAATCTCTCTGAGGTATTTGCTTTCTACAGGTATGACAATTATAAATTTTTTCTGACAGCAACCAACTGCAACGGAGGACAAATATTAATTTTTTCTGACATCGGTTAGAGCATGAAAAAAGGATCCCCAATGGGGTACTTATGAAGACGTCAGGTCTGAAACTCAAAAAGGAAAATTTCAGGAGTCGGCCAACCGGCACTTGCGAACTGCTTCTGCTTCGGGCACCGCACGGCAAGAAAGACTTATGTAGTGATGGCGGCTGCATGTTTTATACCCCTGATGACTGACATCATGGAAGAAGCGACAGCATCTGACACAGAAATCCCAAGACTCTGGTATTCAGGCAGGCTGTGGGCTACCTGCAGGCAGATAATCCAAATGTGATGACTGCAACAATGAAACACAAAGAACATCAAGTTTTTATTTTTTTCTCTTCATTTCATCCGTAGTAACATCCAACTTAGCTTTAACGTAACCCCTTTCACAAAACATCTTAATTAAATCAACTAAAGCCTCATGAAACACTTGATGGTCAGTGGTAAGCCTAGATGCTCTGATCATCTGTCCTCGTGGTATATTACTTTTGTTAAAAGACGGATGTCCACTAGAATAGTGTAAGTAATTATTAGCAAAACAATCTTTTTGATAAATTTTACTACCAAATTTATTCCCACCATATGTCACAAAGATATCAAAAAATGGAACACAGGAGGCAATATGTCCCAAAACACAAAACAAAAATTCAGTAGCATCCACATCACTTGCCATTCCATTAGTAACAAAAACAGGTCATATATGCTGTTCAAAAAAGGCGCCTTTCTTAACTATGGGGATTCCCACCATCCCATGACAAGACTGGCAAAAGATGGAGCTACAGTAACACCCAATGCTACATATTTGAGCTGTTGACAATATTTCCCATTAAAGATAAAGAAATTATTTTCTAACATGAATTTCATCAACACAGACATACGTATTAATCAATTTGTTGTTATAATTAGTTTCAAAAGTTGTTATAATTTTTTTCAAAAAATAGAAAAAGGCCTTAAAACTCCAAACCAATATCAATGGGAATACTAGTATATAATAGGTTCATAGTTTCATAGGTAGGTACTAGGCTATCTGCCCGAGGGCATTTCTAAACCTAGCCAGAGTGTGTCAGCTTCCCCCCACTGATTAATTAACTGAGCCTCTGTCAAGAAGAGCCAATGAAGTGATCCCAGGGTTGTATTTTCTGTTACCCATCCACTCGTCAAGGTTTTTCTTGAAGAATGTTAGTGAGGGACTCTTCGTAATGTAGTTAGGAATATTGTTCCAAAGCATGGGGAGTCTCTGTGACAGGAATCTATCCCTCCATCCCTCCAGCATGTTCTACTTATTGTTGTGGCGAAGTTTAGCTCACTAGAGCAAGTGGCTCGCAGTAACTTGGATTTCTTTAGATGGAGTATGTTCATCAATTCTGAGTCGGACATGGCTTTGTAAGTCAGGCAGAGATCACCTCTGAGTAAGTGATATGCCACTGAGTACAGCCGGAGATTTTCCAGTCGGGCTGCATAGGACATATGTTTGAGCCCAGTAATCCTCTTGGTGAGGTACTTTTGTGGTCTTTCCAGCTATTGGAAGTGTCTTGTGAGGTACATCCCAAATGGGGCATTGTACTCTATGATGGGTCTGATGACTGATGAGTAGAGGGGCACTGTAACCTCTTTATTTCTAGATGTGGACCCTTTAGTAATTACATGGGCTACATAGAAGGATTTCCTAACTACTTTGGCAATATGATTGTCAAAGGAGAGATTACTATCTACCTGGGTCCCCAGATCTCTTATTACCTTTTCTGTATTAAGGGGGCTGCCACCTATGTGGTAATTCATGGGTGTTTTGTTTTTCGCAAACGGGATGACTATGCAATTTTTGGCATTTAGCTTGAGACCGTGATTTTGACACCAGGTGTTTGTCTCAGTAAGGCCCTTTTGGAGAATGTCCCATGTCAGCCAGAGTCTCAATTATGGCTCCCAGTTTGCAGTCATTGGCGAACTTGGTTAGCCATAGTCCTCCTGTGTTTGCCTGTACTTTGAAGTATATGCCAAACAGTAGGGGTCCCAGGACCGAGCCTTGTGGGATGCCACTTGTGACTGGTTTAGAGTCGGACCTGGAGCCTGCTATTCTTACCATATGAGTTCTGTCTGTAAGCCAGTTGGCAACCCATCTCGTGACGTAGGGGTTTATGTTCAGGCTGGTGAGTTTTTCTATAATTCCTGACTGGGGAATGGTGTCAAAAGCCTTGGCGAGGTCAAGGTAGGCTGTGTGAACCACCTTCCCCTCCTTTATGGCCTTGGTGACTGTCTCGAAGACGTCAACCAGGTTTAGTAGATGTTAATGATTTCCATGATGATGCGCTCCACAGCCTTACAGACCTGGCTAGTAAGACTTTTGGGGCCATAGTTACCAGGGTCAGTTGTGGCCCCTCCTTTGTGGAGCGGAATAACCGTTGCTGTGTGCCATTCTATGGGCACATAGCCTGTGGAGAGGCTGAGGTTGAACAGTGTGTTTAGGTGGGGGTTTAGTTTGTTCTGTAGCTCACGCAAGACGCAACCTGGGACACCATCTGGCCCCATTGATGCTGTGCTTTTGGCTTTTGAAATGGCTGTTTTCACCTGTGTGTCTGTGATTTCCGGGACACTACACTTTTCTGGTATTGTTGTAGGCCCGTGATTTCCAGGACACAACACTTTTCTGGTATTGTTGTAGGCCCTTTTGGAGGTGAGACGGGGGTGAAGTTTGCACTGAATCTATCTGCCAGGATGTTGGCCATATCAGTAGGTTCGGTATATTTTGTGCTATTTTGCATTAGCTCAGAGCATATCTGCGAGTTGCCACTTAGATTCTTGACATAGCTAAAGAAGGCTTTGTGGTTAGATTTCGAATCCTTGGCTATTTGTCTTTTAAATTTAGCCTTGGATGATTTCATGAGGGACCTTAGTTTCTTACTGATACTGATCAGGGATGTCTTTCCTTATTGGGATTTGCTTTTTTTCTGAACTAGTTTCCTCCTTCTATTGTATAGCCTGTTTATGGCAAGGGTCCACCAGACTGGTTTCCTTCTCTTAGGGGAGTGAGTCTTGGTTTTGCTAGGGATGGCATGATCCATGCATCCTTGTAGGTTCATAGGTTCATACTAGGCTATCTGCCCTAGGGCATTTATAAGCCTAGCCAGAGTGTGTTTGGCTTTCGCCACCCATTTTAAATTAATTTTGCTATGCCTTTTTTTGAGGTTAGTATACTGTGCCTCTGTCTAACAGTGACACAGAAGTGATAGCCGGGGTAAACCTACGATCTCCCATCCACTCATCAAGATTCCTCTTGAAGAGAGTCAATGTGGGACTCTGCCTAACCTGGACTGGGATTTTATTCCAGAGTGAAGGGAGCCTCTGGGTTATGAATCTGTCCCTCCAGCATGTCCTATTTATTTCAGTGCTGAAGTTCAAGTCTCGAGCGTAGCTCGATGGGATTTGGATTTTCTGAGGTGCAACATGTCCATTAATTCGGGTTGGACATGGCTTTATCGTCAGGCACAGATCGCCTCTGAGCAGGCGGTATGCCACTGAGTAGAGCTGGAGTTTCTTTAACGGGCAGCATATGGCATCTGTTTGAGCCCTTTGATCCTCTTGGTGAGGTACTTTTGGGGTCTTTCCAGTTGCTGCAGGTGTCTGGTAAGGTACATCCCAAAAGGGGCATTGTACTCAATTATGGGCCTGATGAGGGATGAGTAAAGAGGTACGATGACCTCCCCTGATCTAGATGTGAATCCCTTCATGATTAGGTGGGCTATGTAAAATGTTTTTCTAACCACTTTGGTCACGTGGTTGTCAAATGAGAGATTGCTATCAACTTGGGTCCCCAGGTCCCTAATGACTTCTTCTGTACTTAATGGATTACCACCTATGTGGTAATTTGTGGGCACTTTGTTTTTGCCAAAGGGGATGACTATACACTTTTTGGCGTTTAGCTTGAGGCCGTGGCTCTGGCACCAGTTGTCTGTTTCTATGAGGCCCTTTTGGAGGATGCTTGTGTTGGCTGGAGAGTTGATTATGGCGCCCAGTTTGCAGTCATCTGCGAACTTGGTCAGCCACAGTCCTTCCATGTTGGCCTGTACCACCGAGAAATATATACCGAACAAGAGAGGTCCCAGGACTGAGCCTTGTGGGATGCCACTTGTAACTGGTTTGGAGTCTGAAATAGCTCCAGCAATTCTAACCATGTGGGTTCTGTCCTTGAGCCAGTTTGCAACCCATCTAGTGACATAGGGGTTTATATTTAAGCTGGTGAGCTTATCTATAATGCCCGAGTGGGGTATTGTTTCGAAGGCTTTTGCGAGGTCCAGGTAGGCTGTGTGGACCACCTTCCCCTCGTCAATGGCCTTGGTGACTGTTTCAAAGAAATCGACCAGGTTTAAGAGGCAGGATCTGCCCTTAACAAAACCAAACTGGGTAGGATCCAGTGTGTGTAGGTCCCCAATATCTTTACTTATGAGGTCCATGATGATCCTTTCCATAGCTTTGCAGACCAAGCTAGTCAGGCTTATGGGGCGATAGTTTCCAGGATCCGTTGAGGCACCACCTTTGTGGAGAGGGACCACTGTTGCTGTACGCCACTCTTTGGGTACATATCCTTTAGTAAGGCTAAGAGTGAACAGTAATTTTATGTTTGGGTTTAGCTCTTCTTGGAGTTCATGTAGGACGCAGCCCGGGACACCATCTGGTCCCATTGATGCTGTGTTTTTTGCTTTGGAGAGGGCGGCTCTTACCTGAGCATCTGAGATGCTCATAGAGTGCATTTGTAAAGGTTCCTGCACCTTGGACAATGTTATCCTTTAGCGTGGGGGCTGTGAAACTTACCACCTCTGTCTTAAGTAAGGTGAAGTTTGCTATAGAAAGGTTTTTCACTGTGATTTCCTTAGTTGGGGGTGGTGATGGGGTGTGGACATCCAGAGTGATTAGTTTATGGTCTGATCTAACCAGTGATAGGTTGACCTGCAGTGCGGCACACCTGTCGCTCATGTTGGTGATGACCAGGTCCAATATGTTTTCACCTCTGGTAGGGGAGTTTACAAGCTGATCCAGGGCATTTGAGATGATAAATTCCAGGAAGCGCTGGACCTCGGAGTTTGTACTTGAGTAGTTTTCCCAGTTAATGGTAGGGTAATTGAAATTGCCCAATATCGGGGTGTTCGGTAGGACCTTCATTTTTTTCCAGTGTCTCCAGAAAGGCGGAGTGGTGGTCCTGAGTCAGGGATGGTGATCTGTAGCAGGCCACAATTTGCATTGCAGATTTGCCCGATGTTAGTTGCACATGGATGATCTCAGAGGTATCATGCTACTCCACTAACCTGGAGGTGTAGCTATCCTTGATGAATATGGATACACCCCCTCCTTTTGTGTTTTGGTCCATGTTCTGTGGCCGAAATGTGTGGTATGAGTTGTAGCCCGGTAGTGCTGGGGTTCTCGGTGGAGCCTTGAACCAGGTTTCAGTTACTGCCCAGATGTCAACATTCTCCATACTGAGGAGTGCTTCGAGTGCGTGCATTTTGAGATTTAAACTCCTGGCGTTGAGTAGCATAACCCTCATTTTTCTATTTGTGCTGTTTACGGAGGTGGGTTTGACTTTTGAGCCTTGCCTAAAAAAGGCACTATGGGGGCAGCAAGAGCCTTGGCCAGTATTCGAAAGCCTAGGGGTGACAGGTGCAAGCAGTCTCTTGCAAAGCAACGAGGCTTGTCGAGCATGTCGTCCCAGGCTGCCAGCCACTGGATCCCCTTTGAATGACACCAGAAGCTTAGCCAAATGTTGAAATTTATCATTTTTTCTTTATACTGAGGTATCATTCTTGGTGAGGGCAGGATGGTACTCAGGGTTAAAGTCATACCCGCCTGGGCTACATGATCAGAGAGCTCTTCCATGTCTCTTTTTATGTAGTCCATGGAGGTACATCTCAGGTCATTCACACCAACACGAACAATGGCAGAGTCATATTTGTACTTGTCCTGGAGTGACCTGAGTGCTTGTGTTATGTGGTGGATTCTGGCTCCCAACAGGCAGCTAACAGTAACCTTCTCCTTGTCCAGCCTAGTGAGTGGGACATCAGTGTGCCTGACTATAGAGTCGCCTATTACTAGTGTGTTAGGTATATTATTTCGCCTTAAGGGCTGTGATTGTGCGGCACACTGATTTTGTGTTTTACGTGTTGTCTGGTTTGTGATGGGAGGTGCAGGTTTTTTGGGTGTCTGCTTTGGCGGTCTCTGATGCTTTTGCAGGTTTGTATTTAGAGCCTCCGTGTATGCTTTTGTGTATTTATGTGTATTTTTTGCCAGTGCTGGTTTAGTATGTCTGTGTGAGGCTGGAGGTGTGGTGCAAGTGTTAACCTTCTCCTCATGGCTGCCTGTTCCTGTCTTGGGTGGAGAGTGCTTAGCCTCCAATTTAGCTATATAATTGCATCTCTCGCATATGTTAATGTTTTGTGGTAGGAGGAGAGGGCTGTCTGTGTACATGAGGCAGTTGTAACATTGCCTCAGGATACCCAGGTTCACCAGCTGGACTGGAGAGTATACCTGAAATTGCCCTTTGGTCATGCCTGAATAGTAGGGTGAGCTGCTTAGTCGCTTGGTTGGTGAGGGCTGAATAATGATCCTTGCCCTGCTGGGCAATCAAGTGTCGGGGTATATTAGTGCTTGCTATTAAGTCTGAGCAGGTGCTGGACTGTAGGATGCTTTTTAAGTGCTTAGGTTGAAAGTTAGACTACTTTCAAGGGAAAAACTGAAGAGGAGACTTGGTGGAGCCGGGAATAATTTAGCCCTAGCTAACCGGTGCTGCCCAGATGTGAAAAATCATGCAAACACGGTTTTTACAGCAGGGAAATGAAAGAGAGAGAAATTAGCCCAAAATGGCCTATAAACTACTAACCTCTAGGCTGGAACCACTCCTCCAGGGACAGATAGATGCTCAAAGCTCCCACTCTCACAGGTGAACAGAGAAACCTCCTTCTATCCAAGTAAGGTGTGTGCAACTCAGAAACTTGTAACACAGCCCTGAATTCAGCACTAGCCTGAAAACTGGACTATACTAGCTTAGAAAGGTGGGAAACAAGGAAACATTTCTTTTTAAAGATAAGGCAAAAACTGTAAAAAAATACACTTAAAACAGCTTTAAACGACTACAAACAATAAAAAATATACTTAAAACAGCTTTAGATGACTACAAGCAATCAGAAAAGGCTTTTAAACAAATTACCCAATTAACCAGTAAAAAAATCTCAAACCTGAGCCCTGTTCCTGTAGTCTTTAATCAGACAAGTTCTAACTGTACACTCCTGCCACTGGGGTGCAGGGGAACCTTCTCCAAAAAAAAGGCCTGGATTAGTGCTCAAGATATACCAACAAAGCTAAATTCAGCAGGCCTGGATGTAGACTATGCTACAGCAAACAAGGTGCACCAATTTCAGTAAGAAACAGTTCAAATATGCAGACACCATAAGTCTTTAACTAGAAATTTCCAGCACAGAAGGGCAGAGTCCAGCCTCTCCTCCCACAAGAGTGCAGACCACAAACCTTCTTAATGTGAAATAACTGGCCTGAAGCCCAAGTGCTTAAACCAGAAAGTACAGCTTTGTACCTACCATAAATGTAGATGTTCGAGTGTTCTTCACTGCTGTAGTCATTACACTAGGCGGTCCCGCAGTCGGCCAGAGTTTCAAAGTCTTGGTCCGGCGTCGGATGCGGTCGCTTCTTCCCTGACGTCAGTGTGCCAGGGGTATATAAGATGCAGCCGACGCCATTTTCTTCAGTTTTTCTTGCCCCAGATGTTAGGTGCCCCCAAACAGGTAGGCAATACATATTGCTAATAAAACATACAATAAAGGTAAAAACAAAACCTTCAGTTACCAGCAAATACACCACATATGTAGTATAGGGTTGAAAGGTATAGATATGTCCCAGCTAAGAAAGAGGGGATGGTGGGTGGGTAACCTGGACTGCAGCAGTGAAGACACTCGAACATCTACATTTATGGTAGGTACAAAACTGTACTATGTTCATCGTGTTTCACTGCTGCAGTCATTACACTTGGGTTGAATCCCAAAGCTGAGTTAGGGTGGCTGGTTCTATAGAGGATTTGGGGTGGCTATGAGACCCTGCAGCACTGCAGTGGCAAAGCCAGCTCTGGATCTAGAATAAAGAGGCAAGTGATAATGTTTGGTAAAGGTGTACACTGAACTCCAAGTTGCAGCTTCTAAGATATCTTTGGTAGGTACTCCTCTAAGGAAGGCAGTTGAAGTGGCTGTTGCCCTGGTGGAATGTGACCTAATGTTACTAGGTGCAGGTTTCCCATGCTGTGTGTAGCAGAACCGGATACAGTGTCCTATCCACTTTGAAATGGTCTGCTTTGAAATAGCCTTTCCCTGTGATCCTGCAGCATATGCTACAAACAATTGCTCAGTTTTTCTGAAAGCTTTTGTTTTGTCCAAGTAGAAACGTAACTGTCTGTGTATGTCCAAGGAATACAGAAGTCTCACCCCTTTATTCTGGGGATTTGGATAAAAAGTTGGCAAGTGAATAGTTTGGTTAAGAGCCACACTGGAGACCACCTTTGGCATAAATGAAGGGTTTGTTCTTAAAGAAACCCTGTCTTGGTGAAAAATGATGAAAGGCTCCACTGCCATTAGTGCCTGTAAATCTGAGACTCTTCATGCTGAGGTTATTGCCAGAAGCAGAGCAGTCTTCCGTGATGCATATTTTAATTCTGCTGAATTGACTGGCTCAAAGGGAGGTAAAGTTAGTTTTTCCAAGACAAAATTGAGGTCCCAAGTTGGTGTTGGTGCTCTCCGGGGCAGTCTTATGTTTTTAGCCCCTCTGAGGTACTGTTTTAGCAATGGATGAGAGAAAATAGGAGGATCTGTGTTGTAATGAGACGAGATGGCAGAGGCGTGGATCTTTATGGATGAGAAAGATAGTCCTTTGTCCAGCATCTCAGTTAAGTATTGTGATATCTGAGGAATATTTGGGACAAGAGGGTCAAAGCTTTGAGCCTGGTTCCAGGCACAGAATCTCTTCCACTTTTCTGAATAAGATTTCCTGGTGCTAGGCCTCCTGGCCTCCAAAATGACATCCATAACAGCTTTAGAGAGAGGTGTGGTCTGCTTGACTAATGAATCTGCCATGCAGCCAGGTTTAAGGTTTTGAGCTGACTGTGCAGGATCTGATTGTTTTGTTGAGTCAGAAGGTGCGGAGTTTGAGGTAAAATCCATGGTGGGCCTTGAGCTAAGTTCTTTAAGATTGGGTACCAGTGCTGGTGTGGTCAGTCTGGGGCAATCAGGATCATCTGTGGTTTTTCTTGTCTGGCTTTTAGGAGTACCTTTGAAAGGAGAGGCAGTGGTGGGAAGGCAAAAACATTTAGGCTTTTCCAGCTGAATGAGAGAGCATCCACTTTCCAAGCTTGTGTGTGATAAGTCCTTGTGCAGAATTTTTGTAGTTGGCAATTCATTGGGGAGGCAAAAAGATCTCTGTCTGGGCACCCCCATTTTTGCGTTATCATGCTGAATACTTGTGGATTTAATTTCCACTCGTGAGGATCCATGATGTTTCTGCTTAAGTCATCTGCCAGAGTATTTTTCTTTCCTGGCAGGAATTGTGCTTGTAGATGAACTTGATAGGTTAGAGCTGTGTTCCACAAGGTCATGGCTTGTCTGCATAGGGGATAAGAATGAGTGCCCCCTTGGTTGTTTATGTACCACATAACTGTGGTGTTGTCTGTCTTTAATAATAGTTGTCCTGGATGCAGAAGGTCCTTGAAAGCTGTTAGGGCATTTTGTACAGCCAACATCTCTTTTTGATTGATGTGAAGATGCATTTGGTCTGTGGTCCACTTGCCCTGAATACATTTTCCTGCCATGTGTGCTCCCCAGGCGTAATCTGAAGCATCTGTTGTTAGTGTCTGCCTGGCTGTGGGTAGAGTAAAAGGCTGTCCCTTGTTGAGGTGACATGCCTGTGCCCACCATCGAAACTCCTGTTGTAGGCAGGGAATTAGTGGTATTACTGCTTCCAAACTGCGACAGTGTTGAGTCCAAACACTTTTAGGTACCACTGTAATTTCCTCACATGCAGTCTGGCATATGGAATTAGTAGTATGCATGATGCCATGAATCCCAAGGCCTGCAGAATTTTTCTTGCAGGGAGTTGGGTTTTTGTTGCCATCAATTGAAAGCACTAAGTCAGTTGTCCTTGCTAGTCTGGCGTGAGATAAGCCATCTGGGCCATTGCATTTAAGCTGGCACCCAGGAATATTATCTCTTGTGAGGGCACTAGTTTTGACTTCTTTTCATTTACTGTGTACCCTAGGCAAATTAGCAACCTTTTTACAAACGCCAGATGCTTTAGAAGAATGTCCTTGCTCTCTGCTTGAATAAGGCAGTCGTCCAGGTATGGATATATTTGAATTCCTTTTTGTCTGCAAAATGCAATTACTGGTGCCAGGCACTTTGTGAAGACCCTGGGTGCAGTAGATAAGCCAAAGGGCAGTGCAAAGAATTGGTAATGCATTGAACCAGCTATGAATCTGAGGTATCTTCTGCAATTTTGTCCGATACGGACATGCAGGTATGCCTCTTTGAGGTCCAAAGTAACAAGCCAAGCCTTCTTGCCCAGCATGGGAAGAAGCTGCTGTAGTGTCAACATTTTGAATTTCGGAACATCCAGGTAAGTATTTAGAGTAGAAAGGTCTAGTATGGTCTCCAGGCTTTGTCCTTTCTGGGGACCAGGAAAAGTCTTGAGTAAAATCCTTGTCCTTGTTCCTGTTGTGGCACTTTTTGAATAGCTCTCATGTCCATGCGGGCTGTAATTTGTTTTTGTGCCTCTGCCCATTGATTTTGTGGCAGGTCTGGCATTCCTTTTAGCCTTGGTAGAGTGTGAAAGTGGAACACAATATTCAGAACCCATTTGTCTTGGGTGATTATATGCCAATTTTGAGAAAAAAGTGCTAGTTTTCCCCCTAAGGGAGCTGCCAAAAGGTAAGTGCTTGGCATTCGAAGGGGGAAGTCATTGGGACTGTTTCCTGTAAGGTTGTGACTTGTCTTCACCTCCTTTTGGGGTTGAAGCACTCCACTGTCATGGTCTGTAACAGCCTTGGGGCTGAGATCTGCCTCTTGGGCGTCTGTATCTGCCTCTTTGTGGTCTGTCTGACAATGGAAAGGACCAATTCTTTGAAGGCCAATTTCTGCTAAATCGAGGTGGCTGTACCTGTACGAAATCCTTCACTGTTTGCATAGATTTTGCCTTATCCTCCATTTTCTTTAATACCTCTTCTGCCTTAACACCAAATAAAATATCCTGCTGTAAAGGAGCATCCAATAATTTAGCCTTTACATGATCAGGTAAACCTTGTTCTTTTAACCAAGCATGCCTTCGAATCACAGATCCTGTAAATGCTGCTCTACAAGAAACCTCTAATGAATCAAAACCACATTGCAGAGTATGTTTTCCCACTTGTTCAGCTGCATGCAATAAATCCTGCATTTCCTTATAGTCAGGATGTTCTGAACTTGTAATCATTTTCTGTTTTATCAGAGACATTAAATATTGTTGGTATTTAAGCATGTGAAACTGGCAATTTAAAGCTCTCACTGATAAAGTTGCAGAAGTGTAAACATTCTTCCCCCATCTGTCTAATGCTCTAGAATCCCTGTCAGAGGGAACTGAATTCTTAGCCGTGGAAGCCTTTACCCCTTTGGGACCCAGGGCAATAGTTTCTGGGTCAGCAACAGGGTTTTTATAAAGAAATTTGTGAGAGTCAGGGACTCCGTAGTACCTGTCTGGCTTGACTGGAGCAGGGGGCACAGAATCAGGATTTAAACTGGCTTCAGAGAACACATCATCCACAATATCTAACACTGGCAGAATAGCAAGGGGTCTGTGCTGAGGTAATAAAAGAAAGTCTGAGCCTTTTCTTGGATTCTGAGTAATCCTGGCCCTCCCAGTGGAAATGCTCCCTCATGGTATGTAAAGTTTCCCCAAAAGAATAATCCTCAGGAGGAGAGGCTGAAGGAATTGATTCTTCAGCATCAGAGTCCTCATAGGGGGGTAAAGAGTATCCCTGGTCTGAAGAAGAATCAGAAGAAATGGAAACCTGGTCGGAGGAATCATAGTCTGTATCTTGCCTAGGCCTTTTATCAGGAGGGGGATGTGTACCCCTGATCAGAGTAATTAAGTCTTCGGCCATTTTGAGCATCTGTTTTTTAGGCATGGAGGCCTGTCCAGGTGAATGCTGTACTTGCTTATTTGTCTTTAATGGAGTTTTAGACTTGGCTGTAGTTTTTATGGTAAGCTGTGAAGGTCTGAAAACATCCTCAGAAACCGATGCCTGCTCAGCGACTCCGGACCCATCTGAAGGGTTAGTTTCCGTAGGCCCAACACCTTGAGTATCCAGAGGCCTAGACATCTCCACGTGGGAGTCAGAGGTGGCCTGTGGCTCTGAGGTAGCGGGTGTCAGGGGCTGCGAAAGTGCCTCACTGAGAACCAGCGAACTGGCGACTGGCCTAGAAGAGGCTTCATCGTCAGTTTTGGGCCTCGGATGCCTGTCCTTATCCTTGTCTTTGCGTTTTTTGTGTCGTCGGTTGTTCCGATGGCATGGTATAATTAAACCTTTGGCCAAAGTAATGGCGAGCAAAATCAAACTGACGTTTAATAGTGAGTTTGTTAAATTTAGCACTAAACCAACAACTAGTGACATCATGGTCTGGGCCTAGGTATGGAATACAGTAAGAATGAAAATCCTTATGAGTTATTTGCTTCCCACAAGAAATACAATTATTAACTTTTACTGGCATCAGTCTGAGGCAAGAAAAAGTTTCCCCAACCGGGTACTTAGCTTTATTGAAGACTTTGGTTCTGAAATTCGAATTGAAAATCTCAGGAGTCGGCCGACCGGCACTTGCGAACTGCTTTTGATTCGGGCACCGCGTGGCAAAAAAGACTGAAGAAAATGGCGTCAGCTGCATCTTATATACCCCTGGCGCACTGACGTCAGGGAAGAAGCGACAGCAACCAACGCCGTACCAAGACTTTGGAACTCTGGCCGACTGCGGGACCGCCTGACGGCAGGATAACCCAAGTGTAATGACTGCAGCAGTGAAACACGATGAACATCTAATACACTTTTAGAATAACAGACACTGAGCCTTCAATCAGCAGTTCCCAACTTAGAAGGATGTAGGCTACCTGTCCTGCCACAACAGTGCAGGACACAAACCTTCTTAATGTAAAACAACTGGTCTGAAGCCTAAGTGCTTAAACCAAAAGGCTTAGAATGATCGTTACACCAAACAGTAATAAATACAGTTGAGTACTTTTAAGATGACGCAAAAGTAAAATAAAGTAATAAAGTAGGAAGAAACACAAATAAAGTAAAAGCAGATGAATAAAGTGCAATATAAAGACTTCAAATCTAAACTGAATAAACAAAGTTGACTTTGGTCCATTTCAAAGGTTCTCAGGGAATTCAAAAAATCCCATGCATCCTTAATAAAACTAATTTCTGCTAAAAGGGATTTAATAGAGCATCTACAATATAGAAATGCCTCTTGTGATACTCTCAGCAGCTGAAACCATGGGTGTAAAAGGTGTTGGCTCTTGTTTACTGTGTAACTTAGCCATGCCAAATAATATGGCAATTCTAGGATATGCAACCGTCAAACTGATATATGTCATTGTTAATATATTTATTAGTGACTAAATCAAACAATATGCCATTTACATATTTATATTTTTTATGGATATCAATCAAACAGGCCAATTTGTGTTCAGCTGAATTTGCTAACATCTTTTCAATATTCTTAACATACTCAACTTGGTGCATGATCGCCATGCCACTACCTTTGTCAGCCTTCATACACCTCAAATCATCTTTTGCTTAACTCTATCAACAATTTGCAGACTTCCAAATGGACAAGACCTGCTTAACTAATGGATAAACTGAAGGAAACGGAATAATTCTCACAAAAAAAAGGAAAGAAAACATAGGCTGAAAGATACATGTTCACTATGAATTTGAGCTTAACACCTCCCTGGAATGCTGAATAAACACCCTAATTACCTAGCCAATAAGTTAGATTTTATATGTTTACTTTACTTCTAGCACTACGTTGCTCAGATCAATTTGGAAATAGTGGTGGCAATTATAATGGAACTGTTTTATCTTTGTAAAATGTGTGGCTGTTTTGTTTGCTGTTTCAATAAAAGTTGGAAATTTGAAAAAATCCTGCAGATTTTTCAACTTCATCATCACCACATTGGAACACAACACTATACTCTAGTTAGTACACTATAAACACTTGTCATATAATCTACTTCACACCAGCTTCTCTCTTCCTGCTGCTGTTTCACTAATCATCAAAAGGCATTTAGATGTGACTCACCTTTAGAAGACTACCTTATGCTATACACTATAGGAACAGCTTTCTCTAAACTTGGTCCTACCCAGTAACAAATAAAAAGCTACTATTTTTCCACTATAAACCCTCTCCTAACCACCCAAAGCACTACTCTCTGACTTTATTCTACCCTGTAAAATTCTGCTTGATTTCAGTTCTGTTATTAACGTTCTGACAGCTTTATGTACTGTTATAATAGCTGTTTTCGTTCGTTTCTATGAAACCTTTACTCATGCCACTTTGAAAATACTATGTAGAATCATACCTTAATGTTGAAAATGTTTCAAGAAAGCAGTGAATTACTACCTTGTAAATACTGAATAAGTACTGCTGAATAACTAGGGCACACAATCAGAATTCATATTTCCAGGAAAGAACACTGTAGCTGAATATATCACTGACTCTTCTATACCATACAGGACAAAGCATTGAAATAAGTATATCAGAGACATGGTTTATACCAGTGGTCTCCAACCTTTTTTGCACCAAGGACTGGTTTTCCGCAAGACAATTTTCCGCAGACCGTCCATCACGCGCACATGAAAATAAGGCATAAATACAACTCACCATAATGCAGAACCAATGGGACCCCTCAGCTTGCTTCTCTGCAATGAGACGGCCACATCTAGGGGTGATGGGAGACAATGACACACGAAGTGTGTTCCTTACGCCCAGCCTACTCTGTAATTTTGTTTTGGTTGCTGTTACTGTAGAAAACCCCATTTCGCAAAGATAGGATGTTGGAAATGGAAGCAAGGTTGTCAGTGCTTATTCTAGCAACTTTCTATGTTTATAAAAGCAGTATTTAAAGCTGTCTCTATTATATTTTTGGCTCTATCCAGATTTATTGAGTGAGAATTTCAGAGGTATGTTTGAAAAGTATGCAAATTTAATGGAAACCTTTTTCTGAATCTAGCAACTTTCTAAGTTTATAACAGCAATATTTAAAATCTGTCCCTATTATTTGTGGCTCTGTCCGGATTTATTGTGCAAGAGGTTGAGAGGTATGGAGGTAGCAAACCTAATGGAAACTTTTTTCTGTAGCTAGCAACCTTCTATGTTTATAAGAGCAACATTTAAAATATGTCCCTATAATACCTGGCTCTGACTCACACCTCTCAACTGTCTAGATTTTCACAGAATGTCTATATTTTTGCCCTGTTTCTCATACAATCTGTGGTTTTCTGGATTTTTGTGACAAGTGATGACTGAAGTCATTACATAATGACTGGCATTTGAGTTTCGGACTTCATATCCTTTAGGAAAAGCATGGTAACACGAGACCTTGCATTCTATCAACTTTCTAAGTTTATAAGAGCAATATTTAAAACTTGTTCCTATTTTTGGGGCTTTGGGCCCTATTAGTTTTGGCTTTGTTCAGATTTTTTGTACCCAGAGATTGACAGCGCTCTGTCCAGAGTTATTGTGCGAGAGGTTGAGAGGTATGATAGAGAGGTAAGCAAACCTCTTAATTGATGCTGCTACTGTTGCCAGGGATCTCTCTCACTCTCTGTCTCACACGCATAGACACATAGACACATAGACACATAGACACATAGACACATAGACACACACACACACACACACACACACACACACACACACACTTTTTCCATTTCATTTATTTTTATTTTACACTCACTAAACAGCAAAAGCGCTGCTTAGTGACTGTAAAATAACGGCTTGATAGATCTCACTGTTCACTCTCTCATACACACATACACAGTCTCTTCTGCTTACTTACTTACTTACACACACACACACACACACACACACACACACACACACACACACACATATTCTGCTTTCATACACACATTCACTCACAAAAGATAAGACTCGCTCTCGATCTCTCTCACACACAGTCTTCTCTCTCTGCTTTCATAAACACATTCACTCGCACATGCAAACAGAAACAGAAACACACTCACATGCATACATACACACATTCATGTTTTTGTTTTCACTCCCTGTCTAAAAAATTCTGTGCGGCCTGGTACCAAATGACTCATGTCCCAGTACCAGTCCACAACCCAGTGGTTGGGGACCGTTGGTTTGTACTCTTATCCCAAGGCTGCATGAACTTCAGGGATGCATGCAGTAATAAGTTTTAATAAAGTCCTTTTACTGCAATCATCCCCAATGCTGGGCACCCATATATCTATATACAAACACATACATACACAAACCCACACACACACACACACACATATATATATATATATATATATATATATATATATATATACACACACACACAACACACACATACACTATACTATGTCGCTGATGAACATTTAATGAGTCAATTCATTGAAAAAGTTCATCAGGAATCACTTTAATCTACAATATAACACTGAGTTAAAGTGATCACAAATGAAACAAATATGTTAACATTTGCAATCACCTAAAATAACTACAAATTTATTTAAGCACCAGATAGCATAACCTCAAGTAGCTCCATTATTGATACTACCGCACACAAATTGTCCAACCCTAGCCTTCATCTATACCATACCAACTTACAAAGTATTTATAACAAACTCCCTGAAGTACATGCATGGATAGCACTACAAATCCCAGACATCTTAGTGGAAGCCACAGAAACATGGCTCTACTGGATACAAAAAAATGAAGAAAATACCCTACCAGGCAATAACATTAGTTGATTAGACAGGAACAACAAAAATCCTGACGGTGTCACTATTTTCTACAAAAAAGTGCTAGATCTCTCTCCCATATCCTGACAACTTTTTGTAACAGAAATCCTAAAAACAATGTTAAAACTTAACACTCACAAGACAGTCTCAATCATGGGTGTATATATAATACATATCCCCTGATAATCATGGGTGTATATTTATTTATTTACATTTGTTGACTGGGAATGTCCGACTGGATGCAGGTCCATTTTCAGCGGAGGCCCGGGGAGAAAAGCTCCACAAATTAAAATACTACAGACATAGTTACAGATGAAGAATCCTCGCAATTAAAATATTACAAACATAGTTACAGATGAAGAACATAGTACATTCAGTAGATAGCTAGCATCTGTTCTATCCACGAAGTCATAGCAGATATTAACAATTGTTACAATAAGAAGTTACTGCCATATAATAAGTAGATAGGCATGGAAGTATCAGAGCTTGCTGTAATCAAAGGTAGTTTGCGGGGTGGAAGAGAGGTAGAGGGTAGATGGAGTGGGACAAGTTAGAGGGGAGAGTTACAAGGGCATAGCCAGCATGTTTTTAGGTGTGCTTTAAGTAAAGCTTTGAAGTGGGTGCATGATGGTAGAGAGGTTATTGTGGGGGGGGGGGGGTGTTCCATAATTTGGCTATAGCGCTGGAGAATAGTGCTTCCCCAGCAGGGTTATTGGCTCTAGTAACCTGTAATTGATTTTTGTTGCTGGATAGTAGTGGTCTGGTGGTGAGATAGGGTTGGAGTAGATACTGGAGGGATGGGACCTTTAGAGGATGGTTAACCAGTTTGTGGGCGAGTGTGAGTTGATACCATTGAAGGAGGTGAGGGAGTTCTAGCCAGCCTTGTTCAGTAAGTGAGAGACAGTGGTGACTGTGGTAGGATGCCCTGGTGGCGAATTTGGCGATTTTGTTGTAGCAGGTCTCGAGTTTATTTAGATCGCATTGCCTTAGGTTGGTATATATTGGAGAGGCATAAAGTAGGGTGGAGATAAGGTGTGAATTTGCAACTGAAATCCTAGCTGCTTTGGAGAGGAGTTGCTTATTTCTGTATAAGGCTCCTAGTTTTTGGTGGACTTTGTTTATGTTCATGGATATATGAATGTCAAATTTGTGATTGTTGTCTATTTCAACTCCTAGCAATTTGGTGTGATCTGTTGGGTGGATAGTGGTGGTATCTTTTGCTGTGATATTAAAGTGAGAGTTGTTTTGAGTATGTTTGGTGGGTTCGAAGATGAGGAGTTTAGTTTTGTTTGGGTTGAGTATTAACTGGGCATCGGATAGCCAAGGAAAAGGCATCCTGTGTGACCTTTTGCAGTTTGGGTAGGGACTGGGCTGAACAGATGATGGTTGAGTCATCTGCATATTGTATGAGTGTGCCATGTTTGGTGGCAGAGGCTAGATTATTGGTGAAAATAGAGAAGAGTAGGTGTCCAAGGATGGATCCTTGGGGAACACCAATAGAGACAGGTAGTTGGGGAGATATGTCATTTTGCCATACAACAGATTGCTGGTGGTCAGACAGGTAACTTTGAAACCAGTTGGTGACTGATTGAGAAAAGGATAGGTTATTGAGTACAGAGAGGAGTTGTTTGTGTGGGACCATGTCAAATGCTTTAGATAGGTCTAGGAAAGTAGCAGAGGAGAGATGGCCATTGTTTTTATGGTGAAGGATAGTGTTAGTAAAAGAGAATAAGGCAGTGGTGATGCTATGGTTTGGTCGGAAACCATGTTGAGTATTAGAAAGGAGGTTGTTAGTAAGGAGGTAGTCTGAGATTTTAGAGTGAATGCGTCTCTCTAGTATTTTGGAGAGTGGAGATAGAATCGCTATGGGGCGGTGGCGGTAACTGGTTAGTTCTGTGGAGGGGCCGCCTTTGTGAAGGGGAATGATGTGTGACATTTTCCATAGTGTAGGGACGTAGCATTCTGACAGAGATCGGTTAATCAAGATTGATACTGGGTAGGCTAGGGCAACAGCTGCAATTTGTAGGAATTCACTTGGGAGGTTGTCTACTGCTAATTTTGTGGGTTTAAGTTTAGTTAAGAGTTTTCTTATGTTGGAGGTAGGAATGGGATAAAATGAGAAGAGTGTGGGGAGATTACTGGGTGAAGGTGTGAGGTGTACGGGAGGGGGTTGTGTTGTCTATATATAATATAATAATATAATATAACACATATCCCCAGATAACAATGCTAAAACACTGGAAGATATCTGCTGGGCATCCTCAAAAATCCCTCACGAGACCCTAATGTTGGGTGATGTTAATATAGACTGGCAAACCATACAAACTGAAAATCCAACATATAATATACATTTCTACAAGTACGGGGACTAGTGTGTTTAAAACACCTAGGAAGATTTTATTGAACTCAAAGACAGCATTGTCTGTGGGGAAAGTCTTTACTGACTCCTAGTTAAGATGATGTAGTGTAGTAAGTGTCTTCATGAAAAGTACTAAGTTTTCTTACCAGACTGTAATGGTGTGTTTTGGGGGTGTTGCTTTGGTGCCTTACAATACTTGAGTGAGTGATCACTTAGGCTGTCTCACGGAACTTCACAGGATGAGACTTCATTTGGAGAGGGTGTTAGAATCCATTCTAGGGTTGATTGTCTGGTTGAGGCTTTATTATACCTATTTGTTGTATCTTTATAATACCAGCCTTTCTCAGAACAAAAAGTCAAAACTAACCCTTCCCATGGCTATCCTTAGCAACTAAACAACTCATGAAACAAAGAGACAAAGCCTGGAAGGCCTGGGTAAAAAAATAAAAACACTCCTACTTTACCTGCATATAACAACTAAGAGACTTACCACGGAAGATAAGAAAACCTATTACTCAATCAATCAAAACACAAACACACTTATAATACAAAGCTGTTCTAGGGCTCAGTCAATCAACTGTCAGATCCATGACACTCTACACAGCCAACAGCAAACACAAAGAAAGTGAATGATACCACAGTCAGTCAATTCAATACTCACTTTATACAGACAGTACAGCCATTAAGCAACCAGGCAACTAAATCAAGCTGTTGATGTCCCTACTCAAAAAAACTCCTTCCAACCAGCCCCCTAACATGTACCATCATAAAATACCTCAAAAAATTCAAGCCTACTACAACTACCCCTGACAATCTACCTGGTGAAGGTCTTACAACAGCACTTGAGGCTACTGCATATCCAGTCTGAATTCTGATAATTTGATCCATATCTGACAGTAAAGTGCCCTTGCTATGGAAAAGAGCCTTCATAATTCCACTGCACAAGGGAGAAATCAACATGGATCTTTCAAACTACAGGTCAACTGCCATTTTATCTCCTATATCAAAAATATTAAAAAATGCATTCATACACAACTTCTCAGCCATCTAGCACATGACCAACTTTTGTCTTCAACACAACATGTCTTTCACTTTCATCACAATATTACTAATACTGTGCTGAATTTTGTTAACACTGTCAAAACCCACAAAAACGTAGGAAGCCTAGTCTCCAACACCTTCCTGGATTTATCAAAAGCTTTTGATACTGTCGCCTACCAGAAACACTTACATAAACTCATATCCTTGGGGTTATCCAGCTCTTCATTGTGATGGTTCCATGGCTACCTCTCAAACAAAGCACAAGCAGTGAAATGGAAAAACAATTTCTCCATCTTTTTGTCAGTAACTGTTGTTTTCTCACCAAGATCTATACCAGATCCTGTAGTTTTCAACATATTCAGCAAAAACCTCTTCACTGATACATAAAATGCTATCCTAGTTCAATATGCTGATGATTCGATCCCAATCTGTTCTGTCAAATCCCTCTCTAAACTTGAGGACCTTACACAACAATCGTTATTGACTGAAATATGGCTAAATAATTCACAACTGCTTCTAAACCCTAAAACAACTAAATACTGACCTTTACACCAAAACACATCTCTGCCAACACACTATCATCTCTGTCATCAACACCATGGTAGGACAAGTAAACTACACAAAATTACTGGGTGTCATTCTAGATGACCAATTAAAATGGGGCTACTTGTTATCACATGGGGTTTAAAAAAATCATCAAAGCAAGGTACATTATACAGAGGAAAAACTTATCTCAGCCAGAAGACACATAGCCTCTACTTTCTTACTGCCATCTCTCCTCTATGCTGCTCCAAGCATCAGTTACCTTCAAGTGTCACAACTATCCAAACGTGAGCAAAGTTACAATAAAATAGCCAATTTTGCTGTGATATATAAGAAGAGAACAGCACTCAGAAAATTAAACTGTTCAGAACTACCATACCACCTAGCACTTTCTCAGCTAACTACAATACACAGACTTCTCTATAAGCCAGAAAACTGCCTAACCCTTAACAAATTAACACAATACTATTCTTCCAATAGAATTTTACACTTTAGAGAAAAATCACTAGTCACTATAGCCAAACCATCTAATACTGCAGGTGAGATTCTGTATTCAAATAGTGTGGTTGAACTTAGGAACCACATCCTGCTACCACTAAAGACCATTCAGAATATAGACTCATTTAAAACTCAAAACTTTGCCTATCAAATGAATGGATCCACACTTGTATACCTCCAGGATAAATACCATTGTACCATTTCTCTTCACCCAATATCCAACACCCCACAATCAGTCTTCACCAATATGTGAATAGTTTTTCTAGCATCTCCCAGCCGCAGACATAGCTTTATAACACTGCTCATCTCCATAATTCTAACATAAACCTTACAATAACCATATATAACGGTCTCCGAACCTGCTTAATACCACACCTCTGAACTACAATAGCATCGTCTTCTTTACCGAGTTTCTTACTTCACCTCATTCCTTTTAATTTATAATCACAAGATGTTGTATCTGTTTGACAAAGACACTAATACACCTTTTCAACTGCTGAATGTCTAACATTTACTAAATGCATAAATATCTTTTACGCTGTAATAATGTCCTTTATTTTATGTGAATGTAATCCAATTAGCAAACATTAAATGTACTGAGTGTCTGTTGAATAATATTTGTAATATGTTGGAGTTTTTTCTCTCCAGGTGTGTACTAAAAAGAGAGTTTTGACTAAACAGAGTTGGACAATCCCATTAGACAACAGAAAAATAAATGAAAAACAAAATAAAATAAATAATGTTATGGTAAGTACATAATTTTCGCACTTTAAATGATCTAATCCATTCACTTCAACCACAGGACAGAATTTCCAGCATAAATTTCTTTGATGGAATCAAGACAGAATGTTTTAACGTATGGTAGCCCTGAAGCTACACTTGGATCTAACAATCGGGTAACCTATTTGTGGACAAAGACTGAATGTTCAAGCTTCAATTGCCTGAGGTTCAACCAGCTGACAATCAGCATTCCTCCACAGGATATCGCTGTTACCAAGCTGAGGTGAAGAATTTCCTCCTTGGTGAAAGCTGATCATACAATAATTACAGCCCTGACTGCATGACTTGAAGGCAATTGTCAAAAATGAGAACCACTGGAACAGTAGCCAGTTATGGTGCTATCTACTGGTCATTTCCCACCTACAAAACTTTCTCTGTTTACTATCACATTTTCTAATATCTGGTTCCTGAGATGTGATAACTTTTTGGACCACCCAAACTGGGCAAGATGGTTTCGCTGACTATCAGGAGAACTGGAGAAACCATGAAGGCAGTTTGAATTTTAGTTCAAGGTGAGGCTTATAGAAAAGGGGGTCCACTTCACATGGTCGACTTTTCAGAAAGTGGACTTTCATAAGGCCGAGACCATATGATCGACTTTTGAAAAGCAGACCATGGGGAACCGCTATCTCCGTACAGTGAGGAATGGGAAAAATTTCTTCTTCCGCACTGTAGTGCAATCTCGGAGTTGGTATACTTAAGTTATGGGGGGTGTGGGGGGCAGAGCCCCCCACAGGGGGTGCAGCTGAAAGGTAAGTGTTTGGTGTGTGTTTTGTGTTTATTTTACATTGTCGGCTTTTCGAAAGTCGATCATATGATCTCGGCCATATGAAAGTCGACTTTCTGAAAAGTCAACCATGTAAAGTAGACCCAGAAAGTACAGTTGTGTACACTTACCGTAAATGTAGATGTTCGAGTGTATTCACTGTTGCAGTCATTACATTTGGGTAATTTGCTTGTAGGTTGCCCTCAGTCGGCCTAATTAACAAAGTCTTGGGTCATGCGTTAGTTGCTGTCCCTTCTTCCATGATGTCAGATCGTCAGGGGTATAAAACATGCAGCCGACGTTATTACATCAGTTGCGCCCCCAATGGGGAGCACATAAACATAAAAACACAAAGGTATACCTCCAAAAAAAGCAAATACACCAAAAAGGCTTTTAAGCATAGTAAAGGAAAGTAGAGGTATAGCCAGAAGAAGTTAGGGGGCTGAAGGGAGGGTAACTAGGACTGCAACAGTGAATACACTCAAACATCTACATTTGTGGTAAGTGTACACAACTGTACTATGTTCTTCATGTTTCACTGTTGCAGTCATTACATTAGGGTAGATTCCCAAAGCTATGGTTGGGAGAAGGAGTTTATATAGAATTAGGGCCAGCAATAAGGCCCTGCAAGACAGCAGCGGCAAAGCCAGCTCTGGATTTACAGAAAATTGGCAAATGATAATGCTTGGTGAAAGTATGTACAGAACTCCAAGTAGCAGCTTCTAGGATGTCCCTGGTAGGAACACCTCTGAGAAAGGCTGCAGAAGTAGATGCAGCCCTGGTGGAGTGAGATCTGATCCCCTGGGGGATAGGTTTTACATGGTGCTTATAGCAGAAATGAATGCAATGGCTTATCCATTTAGAAATGGTTTGTTTTGAAATAGCCTTCCCCTCTGCCCCTGCAGCAAATGCTACCAGCAGTTGTTCCAATTTTCTTCGAGGTTTAGTCCTGTCCAAGTAGAATCTAAGTTGTCTGTAAACATCCAAGGAATGCAGGACCCATTCCCCTTTGTTCTGTGGATTGGGAAAGAAGGTTGGCAAATGAATTGACTGATTAAGAGCACTGGATACCCCCTTGGGCATGAAGGATGGATTGATCCGGAGTGACACCCTGTCTGCATGAAAGATGATGAAAGGCTCCACTGCCATAAGAGCCTGTAATTCAGATATCTTTCTAGCTGAAGTGATTGCTAAAAGGAAAGCTGTTTTCCAAGAAAGAAATGTTAAGTCTGCAGTAGCAGCTGGTTCGAAAGGAGGTAGAGTGAGTTTCTCCAATACAAAGTTAAGGTCCCAGGCAGGGGTTGGAGCTCTCCTGGGTGGTCTCAGGTTTGTGGCCCCTCTAAGGTACTGCTTGAGCAGAGGATGAGAGAAGAGGGGAGGTTCTGTGTTATAATGAGCTGAAATGGCTGAAACGTGGATTTTAATGGAAGAAAAGGACAGGCCCTTGTGAAGCATCTTAGTTAAGTATTGCAAAATCTGAGGTAAATTGGGCACTGCTGTGCTCATCCCTTGAGACTGGTTCCAGGCACAGAATCTTTTCCATTTTTCAGCATAAGGTTTTCTAGTACTAGGTCTCCTAGCCTCTAAGATGACATCCATCACAGGTTTGCTGAGGGATGTTAAGGGTGAATTTAAGTGATTAGCCAGGCTGCAAGGTTCAAAGTTGGAAGCTGAGGGTGCAGAATTTGGTTCTCCTGCTGAGACAGCAGGGAAGGGGTCTGAGGCAGGTGCCATGGAGATAACTGCGACACACTGCGCAGGAGGGGGTACCAGTGTTGGCACGGTCAGTCTGGAGCAATCAAGATCATCCTTGGTTTTTCCTGTTTGACTTTTAGTAGAACTTTGGAGAGCAGAGGCAGCGGGGGGAAGGCATAGACTGATAGGTTTTTCCAGCTGAAGGACAGAGCATCCACTTTCCAGGCTTGTTTGTGGGGAGTCCTTGTGCAAAACTGGTAGTTCTGGGGGGAGGCAAATAGATCTATGTATGGGCTCCTCCATTCACTTGTCAACATGTTGAATATCCTTGGTTCCAATTTCCACTCGTGTGGGTCCATGAGATTTCTGCTTAGTCCGTCTGCCAGTGTATTCAATTTTCCTGGCAGGAATTGAGCTTGTAGGTGCACTTGGTAGCTCAAGGCTGTGTTCCACAATGTCATGGCTAGTCTGCAGAGGGGGTAGGAATGTGTACCCCCCTGCTTGTTTATGTACCACATAACCATGGTGGTCTCTGTCTTTACCATTAGTTGTCCTGGAAGAATGTAGTCCTTGAAGGCTGTCAGAGTATTCTGTACAGCTAACATTTCTTTTTGATTGATATGTAGGTGCATTTGACTTGGGTTCCATTTGCCCTGAATGCACTTCCCTGCCAGGTGAGCCCCCCATGCATAGTCTGATGCATCTGTAGTTAGGGTTTGGGTGGCAGGAGGTAATGTGAATGGTGGTTCCTTGTTTTGGTGGCAGGCCTCTGTCCACCAGAGGAACTCCAGGCATAGGCAAGGTATGACAGGAATCATTGTTTCCAGGCTGTGAGAATGTTGAGACTATAAACTTTTTAGATACCACTATAGTTTCCTCATGTGCAGTCTTGCATATGGAATTAGAAGGATGCAGGAGGCCATGAAACCCAAGGCTTGCAGTATTTGTCTTGCAGATACCAGGGTTTTTGTGGCCACTTGTTTGAAATAGGTTACCAAATGAATTTGCTTTTCTGGCGTGATGTAAGCCATCTGGGATGTTGTATTCAAGCTTGCTCCCAGGAATGTAATTTGTTAACAGGGTACCAGTTGTGATTTCTTTTCATTTATGGTGTACCTCAGACAAGTCAGAACCCTTTTTACAAACACCAGATGATTCAAAAGTATGCCCTGGCTTTCTGCCTGAATTAGACAATCGTCAAGGTATGGGTATATTTGAATACTTCTTTGCTTGCAAAATGCAATAACTGGAGGCAGGCACTTTGTGAATACCCTGGGTGCAGTAGACAAGCCAAAGGGCAGTGCAGAGAACTGATAATGCGTGTAGCCTGCTTTGAAGTGTAGGTATCTTCTGCAAGATTCCCAGATTGGGATGTGTAGGTATGCTTCTTTTAAATCTAGTGTTGCCAACCAGGCATCTTTGCCTAACATAGGAAGTAACTGGTGAAGAGTCAGCATCTTGAATTTTGGAATCTCCAGAAAGGTGTTTAGAGTAGACAGGTCCAGGATTGGATGCCATAATTTGTCTTTTCTGGGTACCAAAAAAAGTCTGGAGTAGAAACCTTGTCCCTTTTCCTCTTCTGGTACCATCTGAATGGCCCCCATACTTAAGAGGGAAAGTACTTGTTTTTCAGCCTCTGCCCACTGATTTGGGGGCAGGTCTGGCCACCCATTTGGTGTTGGCAACGTGTGGAAATGAAATCTGTATCCCTGGGACACTATATTTAAAACCCATTTGTCCTGGGTTATGAGTTCTCAGTTCTTTGCATGAAGAGCAATCTTTCCCCCTCAAAGGGGTGGTCAAAAGATAAGTGCTTGGGAATTTTAAAAGGAAGTCATTGAGACTGTTTACAATAGGGGGGTGTCTTGTTATTTCCAGATTTGGAAGTGGAGGCCCCCCACTGCTTAGTTCCGAGAGTCCTCTGGGACTGAAATCTGGGGTTTTTGCTGTATCTGGGTTTGGCTTGAGAGGACCTGGAAGGGACTGGAAAGGACCAATTCTTAGTAGGCCAGTGCCTACTAAATCTCGGACGTTGCACTTGTAAAAAAAATCTTTAACAGTTTGCATAGATTTAGCTTTATCTTCCATCTTTTTAAGAACTTCTTCAGCCCTGTTGCCAAACAGGCGGTCCTGATTTAAAGGAGCATCCAACAATTTAGCTTTAACATGATCAGGCAAAGATTTCTCCTTAAGCCAAGCATGCCTTCTAAGCACAGACCCAGTAACAGCAGCCCTGCAAGAGGCCTCTAAAGAATTAAAACCACATTGCAAAGTATGTTTTCCAACTTGTTCAGCAGAATGCATTAAGTCCTGTAAATCTTTATTTTCCACACAGTCAGGAATCAACATCATTTTCTGTTTAAGCAGTCCAATAATATGTTGCTGATATTTTAACATATGAAATTGGCAGTTTAAAGCTCTGATTACCAAGGTTGCAGAAGTATAAACCTTTTTACCCCGTCTATCCAGCACCCTGGAGTCTCTACCAGAAGGTGTAGGATTTTTAGCGGTAGAAGCCTTAATGCGTTTGGACCCCTGAGAAATAGTCTCTGGATCTGCAACAGGATTTTTGAAAAGGAACTTGTGGGACTCAGGAACACTGTAGTATCAGTCAGGTTTACAAGGAGCTGGAGGCAGGTAATCAGGGGCCAAACTGGATACCGAGAACACATCATCAACAATGTCTAGGACAGGAGGTATAGCCAAGGGCTTATGCTGAGGTAGAAGAAGGAAATCCCTAAGCCTTTTTGTTGAATCAGAAAATTCCTGGCTTTCCCAATGGAAATTCTCCCTTAAAGTATGTAAAGTTTCCCCAAAAGAAAAATCCTGAGGAGGGGAAGCAGAGGGAATAGAATCCTGTGCATCAGAATCCTCATAAGTAGGTATGGACAAATCCAGGTCATCAGAAGAGTCAGAAGAAACAGAATCCTGATCAGAAGATTCATAATCAAGCTCAGTCCTAGGCCTCTTGGGGAGGGGGGGGGGTTGACTACCCCTGATTAGAGTTGTTAGATCTTCAGCCATTTTTATAATTTGTTTTTTAGGCAAAGGGGCCTGAGCATGTGGCCTGGGTGTCGAGTTTTTAGACATGAATCGAGATTTAGGCCTTAGTAATGAAGGAGGTGTCGATTTAATATGCAAGTCTGCAGGCCTGAATACACCCTTAGAAGCCAGTGCCTGCACAGCGGCTCTGGACCCATCCAAGGTAGAGGCATCCGCAGGTTCCATAGCTGAAGTATCTCACGGCATACCGGACTCCGAATGGGTCTCAGTAGAGGCCTGCAAATCAGAAGTAGCGGGTATCAGGGGCTGCGAAAGTGCCTCTTGAGTACCGGCAATCTGGCAACTGGCTTAGGAGAAGCATCATCGGCAGTTTTGGACGTCGGTGGCCTGTCTCTGTCTTTATCTTTGCGTTTTTTTCGGAATCCCGGTAGTCGGATGGCTAACCGACGACATTTCTGGATAATTAAACCGAGAACCAAAATATTTAGAGGCAAAAATATACCGACGATGGATAGTGTGCTAATTAAATAAAGCACAAACCGACAGCAAGGTACACTGTGGTCAGGGTCTAGGCAAGGAATACAGTACGAATGAAAATCTTTATGAGGTATTTGCTTTCCACAAGTAATGCAATTATTAACTTTTACTGACATCGGTAAGGAGCAAGAAAAAATTTCCCCAACGGGGTACTTAGCTATAAGTTGAAGACATTGGTTCTGAAACTCAAAAACGAAAATTTCAGGAGTCGGCCGACCAGCACTTGTGAACTGCTTCTGCTTCGGGCACCGCATGGCAAGAAAGACTGATGTAATGATGTCGGCTGCATGTTTTATACCCCTGACGACCTGACGTCATGGGAGAAGGGACAGCATCAGACGCATGACCCAAGACTTTGTTAATCAGGCCGACTGAGGGCAACCTGAAAGCAGATTACCCAAATGTAATGACTGCAACAGTGAAACATGAAAAACATTAGGGAAAACAGTTGCGTGACAGAAATGAGAATAGGCTTCTCTAACAGGTAAGAACAAAGCAGGGGGAACCAAACCTGTCTGGGCATAAAGGGGGCTAAAACAGTGACTTTGGCTTTGTTTTCTATTGCTTTCTAAGAAACCTTATGACTTGGGGAAATAGAGGGATTGTGTAAATATAACACTTGGAGGCCATTTCAGGATCAGAATATCCCGTGCTGTCTGCCCTTCTTGGGGAATAAGAGAAAACAGCTACTTCACTTGGTGTTGGTGAGAGAATCAGAGGTAGCAGCAATCTCCAAACCCCTTACCCAAAGTGAAAAACTGAATTCACCATTAACTGAAGCAGGGACCACTGGGGTGTCACTAAGCATGTCCACTAGCAATCTGGCCTGAGCATGTCACTATTAGAAGTCAACAAAATGACATGGCCTATTCACATACCTGTTATTACCTCTTGATTGGGAGGGGGGAAGTGGGGATAAAAATGAGTCCTTCCCTGCTTGCTGATGTACCAAACTACTGCCATGTTGCCTGAATGGATGGCAATTGCTCCTGAGGAAGGAGGTCCTGTAAGGCCTGAAAGGTAAGGACAACTGTCATCAGCATGTGCAATGCTGCTTCCTGTCATGACCATGTCACCTAGATCATCTTCCCTAAAAAAAGGCCCCCCACCCAAGGACAGAAATGTCCAATTCAGATCATCATTGTGTCTGAAGGAATGACTGGACAGCCCTGAATAAAAAAATCACAAGAACAATCTGTACTCACAGCTGAGAAAGTACTTCAATAAAAGTTAGAGAATCAAAGCACATATAAATATTGCAGATTTAAACTTTTAATGAGTCTAAAACAGCAGGTACGTTCACCAGAGATGTAATGGTTAGAAATTCATCATACTGCTGTGAATAAGGAGGCTGTGGAAGAGCCACCACTGAAAATGCTAAGGAAAGGATTTGGACAGTTGAACAGTGGTGCACATGAGGTCTGAACTCTGATTCCTCTGGACCCTGAGACTATGTGCAGGATATCAGGAATACTGGGGTTACTATCCATTCCTAGCACTTTCACACACCATACTGCTGTCATCTGTAGAAGTGCCAGAAGAGGACCGATACTGTCATGGGGGTTGGTAGCTCTGTCCAGGTGAAGAGTTGGTAGACAGGTACTTGTGTTTAAGTGCTACACTACAAAAGTCAATGGTTGTAACAGCTCCAGCTGGGATTTAGCAGTTCTCACTAAACTCCTAAGGACCGGAGCAGAAGGAGTATGTGACCCCTGGCTTGTGTAAGAGACACCATTGCTGTAGACATGAGGACCCAGTTATCCAAATAGGGAAGATCCCGGTTCCCCTTTAACCTGAGGTAGGCAGCCACAGGCACCATTGTATTTGGTAAACATCCTAGGTGCTGTAATGAGACTGAATAGAAGGGCCCTAAACTGGTAATGCTTAGCATCTCCATGTTGTGTCTTTCGGCTTTTCCCGGTTAGGGGTCGCCACTGTGGAACTCTGGTCCGCTAATGATTGGCAGTAGATTTTTATGTGCCGAGTTGCCAGCCCTGATGCACAACCTTCAACGAAGGTACGCCCATTCACGCACGTCTCCACACAGAAGATGCTCTAGCTGAGAATCGAACAGGACAACATCTATCTGTGAGGCAACAACGCTACTGCAAAACCACCATGAAATCTCCTGGACACCTTGCCTAGCTTTATTTGCAGACAGTCATCTTGAAGCTCTAAGAAACATTCAGACTCCTTTCTCTAATCATGGAAGGATGGGCTGCACTGTAACCATGCAGAATTTGGTTTTCTTTTTGTAAGGATTTAGGTTGCTGAGATCTAGTAATGCTCTGGGGTTCTTTGTCTTTTCCGGGGACTAAAACAAATCTGAAATAAATTCTGGAGCCTCTCTGGTTTAGTGGGATATCTTAGACTGCTCTAACAGGTTTGCTACCCCTCTATTGTATGCTTCCTTTTGGTGCAGTGAGATGTCTGGAAGGAACAAGGAGGTCATTTTGGGGTGAGAAAGAAACTGGACTATATCACCTCAGGAGATTATCTCCATGATGACCTGCAACGCTGGCAGATGCTGCCCCAGACTATCTTTAAAGGGGAACAGTTGGGCAAGTTCTCAAGGGTTCTGCAGCTGACCTCTGCCTCCTGGATGATGTCTGCACTGAAATCCACCACATTCATGTTGCAGAATCTAGACAGGCCCATTTTCCAAGAAGCAAATGAGATCAAGAGAAAAAGGGATAAAATTTGGATTACAGGAGCAGGGGAGGAGTTTCAGAAGTGTATAGACAGTGTTTATTATCTTATTTGTTTTATCTATTGACATTTGTTTACCTGGAAAGTTCAACTGGGTAACAGATGACCCATTTTCAGCAGAGACCCGGGGAGAAAAGCTCCAGAAAGTTAAATAACATCAAATAAAACAGCAGTACAAATATAATTAAAAAAGCATATATACATACAGTAAGACAGTAGAATACAAAGGATACAGTAAAGCATGACAAAACACCAGTGATGTAAAAATAAAAATAAATAAAAATATGACGATAGATTAGTTGTGTAAGAACTTACCATAAAGATAGATGTCCTTCTTTTCTCTGTTGCAGTACTGTTTACATGAGGGAGGTGCCTGCCAAGGTGATGACCCAACTTCGACCAGTATATAAAAGTCTTTTACTACCTTAGGGTGTGTGGTACATCTGACGTAGGCCACTATCAGACATCGGCCATAAAAGGGACATACGTGCATACCATCCTCAGAACTGAAGCCCCAAGTGGAGAGACATTATAAGGGAGAGAGGATCAATGTATCCAAGAAAACCAGGCAGTGGGGGAAGGAGGGTGGGATAGAATACTGCAACAGAGAAGAGAAGGGCATCTATCATTAAGTGAGTTCTTACACAACTAATCTATGTCCTTCTATTCATCTGTTGCAGTATTCTTTACATGAGGGAGAATACAAAAGCTCATGCAGAAAGGGAGGAGGAAGTGGCAGAGGAACTCTCCAGGAAGCCATGGAGAATGGCCCTGGCAAACCCTGCCCTGGATCTGGAGATGGAATCCAGCTTATAATGTTTTGTGAAGGCGTGGATAGATGTCCAAGTAGCTGCTTCTAAGATAGAGTTGGTGTCCAACCCTTTGGGGGATGCCCTTCTCGAAGACACTGACCTTGTAGAGTGAGCTTTGACTGAGCCTGGAAGAGCTTTACCATGGTGGGTATAGCAAAAAGCAATGGATTTGGAGATCCAGTTGGAGATGGTCTGTTTGGACAAAGGAACACTCATAGATTCATAGATTAGTACTAGGCTAACTGCCATTGTGAGCCATTTTAAGCCTAGCCAATTATCCCTTGTGAGACTCAAACCCTGTAACATGTGTTTGTAAGGCAAACACCTTAACCATTGGGCCACCCTCCAAAACACACCAACAAGCTAATCAAAATACATAGCTTTAATGTTCAAACCGGTTTCGGCAAAAAATGCCCTCATCAATGAAAGATAATCAACATTACAAAGCCAAAAAGCACATAAATATTTATATGCATCCCCAACCAATAGGAAACATGGTATGTTCCCGCTCCTGAGTGCTAATTACATATACATAAAGTGACAAGATAAAATAGAATGATACATAGCTATAATAGGGGTTAGTGAAAAAAAATTTCTAGATAGTAATATATAGTGATGTATATTTAAGAATACACATAAAATAATATCAGAGAATTAAGCAAGGATCATGAGTATATACACATTGATAATAAACTTATACATAAACATGAGACAAATAATATGCCATTGCAAATAGTGGAAATACCAGGATCCAAGTAAGAAAAAATGAAAACTGTTGAAAGACAATATCAGCTCAATTGATATAAATGTATATCATGTAAGGAATATATAATGGTACCGAAATAACATGATGATGTAATAAAAATAGTATAGGCTTCAATAGTCCAAGGATATAACGAAACCAAATTCCTTCTATGTTAAGTGTTGAGAAAGTAAACATGTTAACATTTCAAAAAACAAGCCAAAAGGATGTATAACAAAATGCCAAATAACAAACCACATGAAAGTATAAATGTACATAATATTCAACAATAATAATTGTGTAATCCATAGGTATGATAAAGCATACTATAATAGTGGTTGTAGATCAACCATAAGGAAATACAATGGTATGAAAATACAAATGTTAAATAAATAATATTCCATGGTTGTAACGAAGCTAAACATAGTAATGCTACCTAATCAACATTATAGGTAAGGTGCAGCATAGATTCCACATAAAAGATATGGTCATTCAAACCTGGTGGAAATACCGCCGCCAGTGTGATGATCCAATATTTTTCTTTGTGGTTGAGAATACTATGCCATCCTTGTGAGTTGTTTCTGTCACCAATAATTTTATCAATGATCATAAAGGTAAATTGAGCATTTTGATGTTTTAATGTTTGTCTGTATAGGGCATTGGTTTATTTCTTATTTTTGATGTCACTTCTATGTTCATTCATACGGGTTCTCAGTGTCCTGGAGGTTTGGCCTACATAAAAAGCCGAACATTGGCAAGTAGCCAAATAAACCACCCAGCTGCTGCTGCAATTTGCAAAGATTTTACATTCATACACTCTACTAGTGTTCTGGCTGGTTAAATTGTTTGAATTTACTAACTTGTTTGTAAGACCCACAATGACCACAGGGGAATGTGCCCAACAATACATCCCCAGACAGTCATTTGTTTATGTATGGCTCCCCCACTTTCCTTGTGTTTAAAGTGAGAAAACAAAGAACCTAATGCTTTGCCCCTTCTGTATGTAAAATGACACTGTGATCCCAAAAGTGATCTGAGCTGGTCATTAGCCAAAAGAATGTTCCAATGTGTATTGATAATGCCTCTGATGGCATTGTGACTTCTGCCATAGGAGGTAACAAACCTGATAGTAGATTTTGAAGGATTGCTGTCATGTTTTTTGTATTGTAATAATACATCTCTGTCAATATTAGTAGACCATTCCCATGCCCTAGCAATATCCTGTTGTTTGTAACCTCTATCTACAAATCTGTAATACAGATCTAAACTGGCTCATTCATAGTCTAGTTGAGTTGAGCTTATACGTTTAATACGCATGAACTGTGACTTGGGTATGTTACGGATGGTGTGGCATGGATGCATGCTAGAGGCATGTAATAGAGTGTTATATTGGGGGTATTTACAGTAAGTCTTGGTATTTAGGGTATGATCCCTATTTTTGGAGACTGTGACATCCAAAAAATTGATGGTTTGTAAATTATATGTAACCATAAACTCAATTCCCCAAATATTGCCATTGAGGAATTCAACAAATTCCTTAAGGTATGTAGCATCTGCTCGCCACACCATCCAGCAATCATCTAAATATCTGCGCCATATATCAATTTCCATAAGAAAGATGTTATGTAGTGGATCATATATCATGCATTCTTCGAAAAAAGCCATGAATAGATCCGCATAAATTGGAGCAAAGGAGGCTCCCATGGCCGTGCCCTGGAGCTGCCAATAGCATTCCCCTTGGAAATAAAAAACATTTTTGTTCAATACATGTTCAGTCATGCAAATAAGCAAGGTACTGAACCCAGGGGAATATAAGGCAGACAGGTCTAACCAGTATTGTAGAGCTTATAGACCCGCCCAATGTGGAATACTGGTATACAAAGCTTTGACATCTAGTGAGCACATGAGCCAACTAGGCTCCAATTGTGTATCCTGAACAATCTGTCAGAATTGTGTAGTATCCTCCAAACTTGCCCAGACAAAAGTCAGTAGAGGTTTAAGGTATTGAGTAAGGAACATGGATAGTGGTTCTGTCAAATATCCAATACCCGAGACAATTGGTCTGCCCGGAGGTTTTGAAATAGATTTGTGAATTTTGGGAAGTAAATATAAGACTCGTTTCTGTGGATCTTTGACCATGAGATGTTGAACACTACTCTTGCTAATGATACCTTCTTCTTCAGCTAGATTCAAGAAGGAATCTATTTCCTTTTTGAATACAGGAGTAGGATCAATGGCCATGTTCATGTAACAACTTGTTACCCTCATTGAGATAATAACTCATATTCCTAACAACTATCGCTCCACCCTTGCCTGCTGGTAGAATCGCAATATTGTGGTTATTACGTAACTGTTGTAAGGTCGTAATCTCAGGCGATGATAAATTATATCCAAGTATGCTGAATTCCTTGTGTTGGAAAGTAAATCCCTGAGTACTGATTGCATGAAAATAGATACGTGTTTATTCATCGGTGGCTGAAATTCAGATTTGAGAAATCTGAATTCATTAGATCTTTGAGACTCCCTGTCAGAAAAAAACAAACTTAGATTCAAATTGCGACAGAAACTAATAACATCTGTAACAATATTATATTCATCAGAAAAAAACCCGGGTACAAAACCAAGTCCTTTATTCAAAAGTTCTTCTTGTTCATGAGACAATGTTACATTAGACAGATTTAAAACATTCTAATAAACACCATCAGTTATGTTAAGAGGTTCTGAATCAACCCCTCCAGGGAGTTGGATTTTGTTCCTGTGCTTATGTTTGCGTCCACCTCGACGCCTTGTGCCATTTCTAAAGGGACTGTCATATTAGATCTTTTCCGATTAGGTGATTCCATAGGTCCAACACTATCATTATCTGTATATGAGGAATCCTCCCCTGACGTACTTGTATTGGACTTGTCTCTGGTTTTTAAGATTGATCTGGGTCTTTTTCTAGTTCTAGTAGTTGTGGAACCTTGACTGGCATCCATAAATCTAACTGTTCTATTTGACTCAAAAGGGCAACCCCTCTGATAGTCTGAGTTGTCCCTGTTACATTTTTTTATTTTTCTTTCTCTAGTTATTTTCTCATAGTTTGCCAGCTCCTTTGATAATTTCTTGGTAGATTCATTGAATGTAGGAAGAGACTCAAATTTTTTACATTCCTGACATAATATTCTAACTTCATTGAGGTTTATATCCACCATTCTCTCATAATATTGTGCCAATATATTAACAAATAACATGGATGCTTGTTGCAATGTTACTATATATTACTACCTAGAAATGTTTTTTCACTAATCCCTATTATAGCTATGTATCATTCTATTTTATCTTGTCACTTTATGTATATGTAATTAGCACTCAGTGGTGGGAACATACCATGTTTCCTATTGGTTGGGGATGCATATAAATATGTGCTTTTTGGCTTTGTAACGTTGATTATCTTTCACTGATGAAGGCATTTTTTGCCGAAACCGGTTTGAACATTAAAGCTATGTATTTTGACTAGCTTGTTGGTGTGTTTTGGTTTCGAGTGTTCCGGTTTACACATATGCTGGCCAACAGTTGTTTTATTGGTATTTTCGGACCGTGCAGATCCTACGTGCACAGCACAGTGTTCAGTTGCTGTTTGGACACAGGCAATCCCAGAGCCCTGGGATGGAATGACACAAATGGTTGGTCTGATTTTCTAAAGGGTTTATTCTTGTGTAGGTAAAACCTGAGTTGCCTGTGTACATCAGCAGTGTGTAGGATCCTCTCACTATTGTTTTGGGGAGAGGGTAGAAAGGTGAATGGCCTGGTTTAAGAACAATTCATTAACTACCTTTGGCATGAAGGATGGGTTGGTTCAAAGGGAAACCCTGTCTTTGTGGATGGACAGGAAAGGAAGACAAGCCATAAGGGCTTGAAATTCCGATATTCGCCTGGTGGAGGTAATAGCCACCAGGAGGACAGTTTTGCAAGCACAGTGCTTGAGGGATCTAGAAGAGGCTGGCTCAAAAGGTGTTTGAGTCAATTTCTCTAGCACAAAGTTAAGACCCCAGGGTGCAGCGACAGGTCTCCTGGGGGGGTCTAACATGGAGGACACCTTTAAGGAATTGTTTGACCTCAAATCTGGAAGCTAGGGGTGATGAAAGTGGCAGGCAAGCAGAGATAGCTGACAGATGTGCTTTTATGGAGGAATAAGCTAAGCCTGCATTAAGCAATTCACACAAATATGACAGAACCATAGGGGGATCTGCTGTAAGCGGATCCTGGTTTCTGGCAAGACACCAAAGTGAAAATCTCTTCCATTTGGAGAGGGAAGATTTCTGGTATTAGGTTCCTGGCCTCCTGCAGGACTTGAAACACATCCTCAGAATAAAGGTGCCTAAAAAGAATCAGGGTTCTATGACCCACAAGGTCAGTTGGAGGGTCTCTAACTGTGGGGGGATGAGTGAGCCCTTGTGTGTAAGTCCATTCTGTGAGGCAACTTGTGATGACTGGTGACTGCCCATGGCTAGATGAAGGAGAAGGAAGAAGAGGGAACCAGTGCTATATTGGCTAATAGGGGGTCACCAGCAAGATTCTTGGTTTCTCCTATTGAATTTTCAGCAGGACGTTTGAAATGAGTGGAGGGGAGATGCATACAGGAATTTCCCCTTCCAAGAGATTGACAGGGTGTCCACTTTCCATGTCTGAGGATGAGGTTCTCTGGCAGAAAGCTTAAGCTGTTTATTCAGGGTGGTGGCAAACAAATCTATTTGTGGAATACCCCACTGGTGGACAATGTCCAAGAACACATCCCTGTGAAGCATCTATTCATGGGTCTGTGTTCTGGATCTGCTCAGAGTGTCTGCCACAGTATTGTGACTGGAAGGGATGTATACCTCCTGAAGGGATATTTCTAGTAGATGGGCTAGATCCCAGGCCTGTAAGGCTAGTCTGCAAAGAAGGTAGGATCTTGTTCCCCCCTTGTTTGTTGATATACCAGAGGACTGTCATATTGTCTGTGTGGATACGTAACCTTTCTGGTCTCAAAAGGGATTGGAAAGACTGAAAGGCAAAGATTAATGCCTTAACTTCCCTTACATTTATGTGGTCTTTCCTCTGAGAGGATGTCCACTGACCTTGGATTGTGTGATGGTCAAGAGCTGCGCCCCAGCCTGCATCTTTGTAAATTACTTGAGTTAGGGGCAGCAGGTGAATGAGGAGACTTGGATTTATGGACAGATGTGTTATTCACCACTGGAGATCTTTCTTGAGGCAGGGTGGAAGTGGTATTTGAAATTTTAGTGGGTGGGCATGCTGAGACCGCAGTGACTTTAGAAACCTTTGGAATTTACTCGTGTAGCCTTGCTAGAGGAAGCATAGGGATGGTGGAGGCCATAAAACCCAAGTTTCGGAGAAACTGTCTTACAGATAGGAGATTGAGGGGGAGAATCTGTGAGAAAAGGAGAGAAATCTCCTGGGCCTTGTTGGGTGGAAGAGACACCACCATATTCTTGATCTGAAACCTACACCCCAGAAACACATGGTTTTGGGAAGGGCCGAGGGAAGATTTTTTTGAAGTTTATGATGAATCCCAGGCTTTGTAAAATGGCTATTGTTGATTGGAGATTTTTGCTCAATTTCACTTGGGATATGGCTTGAATCAAAAGGTCATCTAGGTAGGGGAAGATTTGGATGCCTTGAAGTCTGTAAAAGGTGACCTCTGGTGCCAGGCATTTTGTGAAGACTCTTGGGGCAGTGGAAAATCCAAAAGGCAAAGCCGAGAATTGAAAATGCGTGGATCCCACAGAGAAGCATAGGAATTTCCTGTATCTGGGATGAATAAGGATATGGAGGTAAGCATCCTTGATGTCTACGGAAAATAGGAAGGATGAGAGGGAAGTAAGCATTCTGAAGGAGGGAACTTTTTGAAAGTTGTTGAGATAGGAGAGGTCTAGGATGGGTCGCCAAGGACCTTCCTTCCTGGGAGTAGGAATAAGTATGAATAAAAGCCTATTCCCTCTTGAGCTGGGGGCACAGGTTGGATTGTGCCCTGTTCTTGCAGGTTTTTAAGAACTGGGGGGCAAACAGGTTCCTTTTTTTGGGTGGTTGGGGGATACCCCTGAAGGGGGACAAAGTGTGCCAAACCATGAAGTATCCCCTCTTTAAGATGCTTAGGACCCAGGGGTCTTGAGTGATGATTTCCAAGATGGAAGGGAAAGGGTAAGGTGCAGGGGGAGGGTGCCCAGATTGCCTGAGGAGTCATGAGGAAGAGCCATGATCAGGAAAGGGCTGCTTAGCGAACTGGGAAGAAGAAGATGTAGAGGGCAAAGTAGTTGTGTACACTTACCATAAATGTAGATGTTTGAGTGTATTCACTGTTGCAGTCATCACATTTGGGTTATCTGCCTGCAGGTAGCCCTCAGCCGGCCTGAATACCAAAGTCTTGGGATTCCTGCGTCGGATGCTGTCTCTTCTTCCATGACGGTCATCAGGGGTATAAAACATGCAGCCAATGCCATTGCATCAGTTTTTCTTGCCCCAGATGTCAGGTGCCCCCACAATGGGAGGCAATTATATATCAAAAAGCAAATACACCAGGAAACTTAAATATACCAAACAAGAAAGAAAGGTAGAGCCAAGAGAAGTCAGGGGGCTGGAGGGAGGGTAACCAGGACTGCAACAGTGAATACACTTGAACATCTACATTTATGGTAAGTGTACACAACAGTACTATGTTATTCGTGTTTCACTGTTGCAGTCATCACATTTGGGTTGATTCCCAAAGCTAAGGAAGGGCGGAGGAAGTTAGAGAGCATTAGGGCCAGCTATTAAGCCCTGCAAGACTGCAGTGGCAAAACCAGCTCTGGATTTAGAAAAAATAGGCATGTGGTAATGCTTGCTGAAGGTATGCACAGTGCTCCAGGTAGCAGCTTCTAGGATGTCCCTGGTAGGGGCTCCTCTGATAAAGGCTGCAGAGGTAGATGCAGCCCTGGTGGAATGTGAGCTTATCACCTGTGTGGTAGGTTTTCCATGGTGCTTGTAGCAGAAATGAATGCAATGGGCTATCCATTTGGAAATGGTTTGCTTTGAAATGGCTTTCGCCTCTGCCCTGCAGCAAAGCCAACTAGCAGCTGTACAGATTTTCTGAGAGGCTTAGTCCTGTCCAAATAAAATCTAAGTTGTCTGTGCATGTCCAGAGAGTGCAGTACTCATTCTCCTTTGTTTTGTGGATTAGGGAAAAAAGTAGGCAAATGAATGGACTGATTTAGGGCCACACACTAGACACCACCTTGGGCATAAAGGAAGGATTGGTCCTGAGGGAAACCCTGTCTGCATGGAAGATAATGAAGGGTTCCACTGCCATGAGGGCCTCTTCTTGCTGAAGCGATGGCTAGAAGGAAGGTTGTTTTCCAAGAAAGGAATTTCAACTCTGCTGTTGCAGCTGACTCAAAGGGAGGGAGAGTGAGATTTTTCCAATACAAAGTTAAGATCCCAGGCTGGAGTTGGGGCTCTCCTGGGGGGGGGGGTCTTAAATTTTTGGCCCCTCTAAGGAATTGTTTTAGCAAAGGGTGAAAGAAGAGGGGTGGCTCAGTATTATAATGAGCTGAAATGGCAGAGGCATGAATTTTAATTGACGAGAAGGATAGGCCCTTGTGGAGCATTTCTGTTAAGTACTGAAGAATATGAGGTAAGCTGGGCACTGTTGTGCCCATCTCCTGAGTCTGGCTCCAGGAACAGTATCTTTTCCACTTTTCAGCATAGGATGTTCTAGTACTAGGCCTCCTTGCCTCCAGAATGACATCTAGCACCTGCTTGCTGAGGGATGCTATTGGAGAGCTCAAACAATTAGCCAGACTGCAAGGTTCACAGTTTGAAGTTGAGGGTGCAGAATGTGACCCACCTGCTGGGACAGCATGGAAGGGGTCTGAGGCAGGTGCCATGGTTCCAGCAGTGTCATACTGCGCAAGAGGGGGTACCAGTGCTGGCGTGGCTAGTATGGCACAATCAGTACTGTCCTTGGCTTGTCCTGTTTGATCTTTAGCAGAACCTTCGAGAGGAGAGGCAGAGGGGAAAAGGCATAAACCAAGAGGCTTTCCCAGGTAAAGGACAGGGCATCCACTTTCCAAGCTAGACTGTGGGGAGTCCTTGTGCAGAATTTGTCCAATTGGTAGTTCTGAGGGGAGGCAAACAGGTCTACCTCTGGAGTCCCCCATTTGTTCCTCAAAAGGTTGAATATTTTTGGTTCCAGTTTCCATTCGTGTGGGTCCATGACATTTCTGCTCAAGTCGTCTGCCAATGAATTTAGCTTGCCTGGCAGGAACTGAGCTTGTAGGTGCACTTGGTAGCTCAAGGCTGGGTTCCACAAAGCCATGGCTAGTCTGCAGAGAGGGTATGAGTGGGTTCCCCCCTGCTTGTTTATGTACCACATAACTGTGGTGTTGTCTGTATTTACTAATAGTTGTACTGGAAGAACTCAGTCTTTGAAGGCTGTCAGGAAACTCTATACAGCTAACATTTCTTTTTCGTGATACGCATGTGCATCTGTTTCGGGTTCCTTTTGCCCTGAATGCACTACCCTGCCAAGTGAGCCCCCCATGCATAGTCTGATGCGTCGGTTTGTTAGGGTTTGGACGGCAGGGGGTAGAGTGAAAGGGAGCCCCTTGTTGTGGTAGCAGGCCTCTGCCCACCAAAGGAACTCTGTCTTTATACAAGCAACGATAGGAATCATTGATTCCAGGTCCTGAGAATGTTGACACCATAGACTTTTCAAATACAATTGTAGTTTCCTCATATGCAGTCTTGCATACGGAATTAGTAGAATGCAAGAGGACATGAACCCCACGGCTTGCAGAATATTCCATGCAGATAGCTGGGGTTTTGTGGCCAAAAGTTTGAAGTAGGTTGTCAAATAAACTTGTTTCTCTGGAGTGAGAAAAACCATCTGGGAAGTTGTGTTCAAGCTTGCTCCCAGGGATACAATCTGTTGGCAGGGTACTAGGTGAGATTTCTTTTCGTTGATGGTGTATCCCAGTGAGGTTAGAAGTTTCTTTACGAATGCCAGATGATGTAATAGCAAGTCCTGGCTTTCTGCCTGAATCAGACAATCGTCCAAGTATGGGTATATTTGAATATTCCTCTGCCTGCACAATGCAATGGCTGGAGCTAGACACTTTGTGAATACCCTGGGCACAGTAGATAAGCCAAAGGGAAGTGCAGAGAACTGACAGTGCATGGAGCCTGCCCTGAAGCGTAGGTATTTCCCGCAAGATTCCCTTATTGGAATGTGCAGGTAAGATTCATTTAAGTCTAAGGTTGGCAACCAGGCATCTTTGCCTAGCATAGGAAGAAGCTGTTGAAGTGTTAGCATTTTGAATTTTGGGATTACCAGAAAGGTGTGTAGAATAGAGAGGTTCAGGATAGGACGCCAGGAGCTGTCTTTTCTGGGTACCAGGAAAAGTCTTGAATAAAAACCTTGTTCCCTTTGTTCTGCTGGGAAAGGTTGAATAGCCCTGACAACTAGAAGAGAGAGTACCTGTTGTTGGGCCTCTGCCCACTGATTTGGGGGTAGGTCTGGCCAACCGTTTGGGGTTGGTAGGGTGTGGACATGGAATCTGTATCCTTGGGAAACTATATTTAAAACCCATTTGTCCTGGGTAATGAGTTCCCAGTTCTTTGCATGCAGGGTGAGCTTTCCTCCTAAGGGAGCAGGCAGTGGAGCAGGGCTTGGAAGGGTTAAGGTTAAGTCATTGTGACATTTTTCCATAGGGGGGTGGCTTACTACTCCCTGCTTTGGAAGTGGGAGCCCCCCACTGCTTAGGCCTGTGTGCAGTCTGAGACTGTAACTTAGGTGGTCTGCTGTTCCTGGGTTTGGACTGAGAAGGCCTGGAAGAGACTGGAAAGGACCAATTCTTTGAAGGCCAATGCCTACTAAATCTGGGAGGCTGTACTTGTAGAAAATCTTTAACAGTTTGCACAGATTTAGCTTTTTTCCTCCATCCTTTTGAGGACTTCTTCTGCTTTGCTGCCAAACAGGCGGTCTTGGTTTAAGGGTGCATCCAGTAATGTAGCTTTAACATGACCTGGCATGTTTTGCTCCTTAAGCCAAGCATGCCTTCTAAGTACAGACCCAGTGACAGCAGCCCTGCAAGATGCTCCTAAAGCATCAAAACCACATTGCAAAGTATGTTTACCAACTTGTTCTGCAGAATGCATTAAATCCTGTAGTTCTTTGTGCTCAGCACAGTCAGAAATCAACATCATTTTCTGTTTAAGTAGTCCCATAATATGCTGCTGGTACTTTAACATATGAAACTGGCAATTTAATTGCCCTAATGGCCAAAGTAGCAGAAGTGTATACCTTCTTACCCCATCTGTCTAAGGCTCTAGAATCTCTATCAGAAGGGGTAAGATTTTTGGCAGCAGTAGCCTTAAGGCCTTTTGGTCCTTGGGAAATGATCTCTGGATCCGCAGTAGAATTCTTGAAGAGGAACTTGTGATAGTCAGGTACTCTGTAATACCTGTCAGGTTTTCTGAGAGCTGGAGGTACAGTGTCTGGGGAAAGGCTAGATTCCAAGAAAGCATCATCTACAATGTCCAGTAGAGGAGTGATAGCTAAAGGGTGTGTGTTGAGGAAGGTGTAAGAATTCCCTAAGCCTCTTTTTGGAGTCAGAGTAATCCTGGCTTTCCCTGCGGAAATGATCCCTAAGAGTGTGCAAGGTTTCATCAAAAGGAAAATCTTCTGGAGGGGAAGCAGAGGGAATGGAATCCTCTGCATAAGAATCCTCATAGGTAGATAAGGGCAAATCCTGGTAATCAGAAGGAACAGAAATATCAGACTCCTGATCAGAAGAATCAGAAGGAAAATCAGTTTTAGGTCTCAGAGGGGGAAGGCTGGCTTCCCCTAAATAAGGTAATAAGGTCTTCAGCAACTCTAAGCATTTGTTTTTTAGGCATATGGGCCAGAGCATGCGGTTTGGACATTGTTTTTCTAGGCGTGCTGCGAGTTTTAGGACTGGATGAAGAAGATGGCGTCAGTTTAAAATGCAAGTCTGCATGCCTGAATTCACGCCTCAGAAGCCAGTGCCTGCACAGCGGCTCCGGACCCATCCAAGGTAGAGACATCCGCAGGTTCCATAGTCGAAGAAGCATCTCGCGGCATACTGGACTCCAAATGGGTCTCAGTAGAGGCCTGCAAATCTGAGGTAGCGGGTATCAGGGGCTGCAAAAGCACCTCACTGTGTACCGGCAGACTAGCGACTAGCTTAACGGAAGCGTTTTGGACCTATGCGGTCTGTCTTTGTCTTTATCCTTACATTTTTTCGGAAGCTCGGTAGTCAGATGGCTTAACGACGCCATTTCGAAGTACTGATACAGAGTACCAAAATAATTTGCTGCAAAGATAGCCCGATGATGAATAGTTCGGGGGTTGAACATGACATAATACTGACAGCGAGGGACGTCGTGGTCTGGGCCTAAGCAGGGAATGCAGTATGAATGAAAATCTTTATGAGGTATTTGTTTTCTACAGGTAAGACAATTGTTAACTTTTACTGACATCGGTTGGAGCAAGAAAAAAGATCTCCAACGGGGTACTTATCTTTTTTTTAATTTTTTTTTTGGAAGACTTCTGTTCTGAAACTCGAAAATTAAAATTTCAAGAGTCGGTCGACTGGCACTTGTGAACTGCTTCGGCTTCAGGCACCGCACAGCAAGAAAGACTGGTATAATGGCATCGGCTGCATGTTTTATACCCCTAACGACCTGACGTCATGGAAGAAGAGACAGCATCCGACACAGGAATCCGAAGATTCTGATATTCAGGCCAGCTGAGGGCTACCTGAGGGCAGATAACCCAAATGTGATGACTGCAACAGTGAAACATGAAGAACATCTGGTGAGTTTTCTTGGCCCCTTTTTAGGGTTTTATTGGGGGGAGTCAGGATTGCCTGCGTACAAAGACCTTTTTTGCAGGGTAACTGATGTGGAATTTAGGCACAGGGGAGACCAAAATGTGTTTAAGGTCTTTTAGTTCCTTGCTTTTTTCTTGCAGGGATTTGAATAATTCTGCAGAGGGTTTGCCAAAAAGAGAGAAATGGCCCAAGGGGGCATCCATTAATTTTACCTTTATGTTCTCAGGGAGGGGCTGAAGCCTTAACCTGGAAAATCATCTTGGGAAAAAGAGGAAGAAGCTGCAGCTTGTGAGGTGGCCTCTACAGCATTGTAGCTGCATTTAACTGAATGTCTGGCAACCTGAGAGGAAGTAGTAATAACACAGAATGCCAGGGCTTTGTTTTCAGAGTCTGGCATATCTGAAACTATTTTGGAAATCTGTGACAGGAGTTCCAGATTGTACTTGGTCATATGGGTCTGGCAGTTCAGTTCATTGAATGCTAAGGTGGCTGAGGTATATATATTCTTGCTCACCCTCTCCTGTCTACTATCCTTGTCCGAAGAGAGGAGGGAAGTAGAAGGAAGTGACCTGGAGGCCTTATCAGAGGCTACTGAAATCATAGAGGGGTCTGTCACAGGGGCCTTGAAAAGGCAATTGCAGTATTGTTGTCCTTTGGCTTTTTCAGAACTGGAGGCTGAGAGTCAGGGTGAATGGAAGTGGTTGCAAAGGCATCTGGAATAACTAGAGGAATGGCAGAAGGGTTACTTGGGGAAGGTCATAATAGCTTTTTTGGACCTCCAACTTAAAATTAACTTACATCCTAGAAATGGTCTCCCCAAAGGAAATTTCCTGCATAGAAGATTCTGTTCCATTCAAATCTTCTTCAGGGGAAGCATAGTCTAAGGGTGAGGGGATTTGGGATGAGTAGTCCAGTGAATCACTGTCCTCTTCAGATAAGGAATCTTCCTCTGAAGTGGCTTGAGGCCTGGGTCTTTTCTGAGGGGAGGTAGGCCAGGCAGGGAAAGCTGTCTGACCTGAGGGAGGCCTTAGTGCCATGAAGGCCTTAAAAATGCCTTGTGTGAAGTTCTGCCATTCCTTCTGAGGGTCTGGGGGTGGAGAGACATGTTTAGTTTTTTGTTTCTTCTTTGCAGGGGTATCCATCTGATGCAAAGAAGGCGGGCCAGACACAGGTCTAAATTCAACCAGGTCCGAATCAACTTCTTCTCTAACCACAGCATGAGTATTTCCTCTGGGGCCTTCAGACACGATGAGCCTTGGTTCCTCCTGGACATTGGGAGTCGATATCTGTGCTGCTTCTCTGGACGTGCATATGTCCTGTACCATGGTGGCCTGCAAGACAGGCCTAGCCTGTGTATCCAGATGTGTGACGGAGCGCGTCTCTGAGCTCTCATGTGCTTCAGGAGAGACATCCATATTGAGAGGTGCAGCTTCGGCTTTGGGCCTTGTTTTTTTGGCCTTACGCTTAATAGGCTCTGTCATTGGGTTAGAGGAACTTTCATGCTCTTAGCTAAAAACTTAAGGTGTTGATTTTCCAAGTAGATAGCAAGGTCTACCAACTTTGGAGGGTCTCAAACACAAAAGACTGACAAATTCATAGGAGGTTACTAGGCTAATGGCCCTGGGGCCCTTACACGTCTAGCCAAGAGTTTATCCCCAAAAAGAAACCAATCAGTCAGCACCTGTTGACACTGTCAATGAGGGACACAGGTGGAACCCCTGGGACAAATCTGTGGTTTCCCATTCACTCATCAAGGTTGCACTTGAAGAGGATCAACGAAGTGTTCTGTTTGATATGTATGGGAAGTCTATTCCAGAGACAGAGCAACCTCTGGGAGACAAACCTGTCTCTCCATCAGGTTTTGTTGATATCACATATTAGATTCAGGCCTTTCAAGCGGGTAATGCGTGAGGAGTTAGATTTATAGATATGAAGCATCTCTAGTAGGGCAGGGTCTGAGATTGCCTTGTAGGCGAGACACAGATCACCCCTGAGCAATATGCACGATACCGAATAGAGTGATAGTGATTTGAGCCTGTCTGCATAGGACAGGTGCTTGAGGCCATGGATTCTATTTGTGAGGTACTTCAGTGGCCTCTCCAGTTGGTGCAGATGTTTGGAGAGGAACATACCAAACAGGGCTTTATACTCAATTATAGGTCTAATAAGGGAGAAGTATAGCGAGGTAATAACCTCCTTTTTTCTGGATGCAATCCCTTTACTTATTAAATGAACCAAGTAAAAGGCATTTCTGACCACTGTCGCTACATGATGATCGAATGTGAGGTTGTGATCAACTTGAGTGCCAAGGTCTCTCACCACAGGTTGTGTGCTTAGGGAGTTGCCATTGATATGGCAATCAGTAGCTGCCATGTTGCTGCTGAATGGTATGATGATACATTTTTTTGCGTTTAGCTTGAGGCCATGACTTTGGCACCAGTCATTAGTTGCTGTGAGACCCTCTTGCAATATGTTAACATCATTTGGGGAGTCAGTGATGGCACCCAACTTACAGTCATCCGGAAGCTTGGTCAGCCACAGGCCTTTTGTTTTTGCCTGGACCTCTGAGACGTAGATTCCTGGGAAACTTCATTAGTGACAGGTCTGCTGTCGGAGGTGGAGGCGACTATTTTAACTTTGAGGGTCTTGTCAGTGAGCCAGCTGACCACCCACCTGATGAGATAGGGATTTACACCAACTTGTGTTAGCTTTTCGATGATGCAAGGCCTTGGCTGGGTCAAGGTAAGCTGTATGCACTGACTTTCCCTCATCCAGGGCCTTGGTGATAGTCTCAAAGAAGTCAACCAGGTTCAACAGGCAAGATTCTGCCCTTGACGAATCCGAACTGAGTGGGGTCAAGTACTTGGAGATTACCTATGTCCTTGTTTATGAGATCCATAATAATATGATCCATGGCTTTAGAGATCAGACTTGTCAAGCTAATGGAAAGTACAGTTGTGTACACTTACCATAAATGTAGATGTTCAAGTGTATTCACTATTACAGTCATCACATTTGGGTTATCCCTGCCAGGGTAGCCATTAGTCTGTGTCGGTTGCCGTCACTCCAGGACTGACATCAATCGTCAGTAGCATAAAATAAGGCAGCCGACACCATTCCATCAGTTTTTCTTGCCCTAACTGTCAGGAGCCCCCAAGTGGGAGCTAGGTTATGGTGGAAGAACACCACCAGTAGAAAGTAAATACCAAAAGTTCCTTGTAAGGAGAGAGAGGGAGAGAGAGAGAGAGACAGAGTGAGAGAGAGAGAGAGAGAGAGAGAGAGAGACAAGGGGGCTGGAGGGAGGGAAACCAGGACTGCAAAAGTGAATACACTCGAACATGTACATTTATGGTAAGTGTACACAACTGTACTATGTTCTTCGTGTTTCACTGTTGCAGTCATCACATTTGGGTTGATTCCCAAAGCTGAAGAAAAGGGTGGAGGCAGTCAAGAAGACTGGGGGATGGCTAGGATGCCCTGCAAGACTGCAGTGGCAAAGCCTGCCCTGGATTTGGAGAATAGATAGGTGGTAATCCTTGGTGAAGGTATGAACAGATGTCCATGCCTCCAGAATGTCCCTGGTGGGGACCCCTCTGAGGAAAGCTGCAGAGGTGGAGGTTGCTCTGGAAGAATGTGTCCTGACCTCCTTGGGGGGAGGTTTCCCATGTTGCTTGTAGCAGAAATGTATGCAGTGTGATATCCATTTGGATATGGTTTGTTTGGATATGGCTTTGCCCTCTGCTCCTGTAGCAAAGCTGACTAACAATTGATCAGTCTTTCTAAATGATTTAGTCCTGTCTAGGTAGAATCTGAGCTGTCTGTGCACATCTAGAGAGTGCAGTATCCTTTCCCCCTTATTTTGTGGGTTAGGGAAAAAGGTGGGAAAATAAATGGATTGGTTGAGAGCCACACTGGACACCACTTTTGGCATGAAGGATGAGTTAGTGCTGAGGGAGATCCTGTCAGCATGGAAAATGATGAAGGGCTCTACAGCCATTAGTGCTTGTAGCTCGGACACTCTTCTTGTTGAAGTGATGGTCAGAAGCAACGCTGTCTTCCAAGAGAGAAACTTTAACTCTGCTGAAGCATTTGAGACTGAGGCAAGGAAGCAGGTGCCTGAGATTGGGTCGTCAGTTTCTTGGGTGTGGTTCGTACCCTGGGCCTTAGAAACTCGGCAGTTTTTGAAAGAACAGTAGACGCGAAAGAAGTCGGTATGTGTCCAGAACTGGTAGTGTGAAGCACTTCCTCGGAAGCTGGTGCCTGCTCAGTGGCGCTGGACCCATCCAAGGTAGAGACATCCGCAGGAACCTTAGTCGATGAGTCTCACGGCATACTGGACTCTGAAAGGGTCTTGGTAATGGCCTGCAAATCCACAGAAGTGGGCATCAGGGGCTGGGAAAGCGCCTCACTGAGGACCAGAGAACTGACGACTGGCTTAACGGAAGCGTCGTTGGTAGTTTTGGACCTGTGCGGTCTGTCTCTGTCTTTATCCTTACGTTTTTTAGGAAGATTTGCTGTCGGATGGCTTACTGAAGCCAAATCGGAATTTGAGGACTGAGAGCGAAAACATATAGCTACAATAAGGACCCGACTATGTATAGTTCTGGTGTTGAACAAAGCACAAAAGTGACAGTGGGGGACATCGTAGTCTGGGCCAAAGCAAGTGACGCAGGAAGAATGAAAGTCTCGTTGTGGTATTTGCTGTCCACAGGCGAGACAATTGTTACATTTTTCTGAAATCATTTAGAGCAAGAAAAAAGGATCCCCAAAGGTGTACTTAGCTTTAGAAGACTTCAATTCAGAAAATGATATCTCAGGTAGCGGCCGACCGGCACTCGTGCAAACTGCTTCTGCTTCGGGTTCCTTGGCAAGAAAGACTGATGTAATGGCATCGGATGGCTTATTTTTACCACGGACGACCTGACGTCAGTCTTGGAGCGACGGCAACTGATGCAGAAATACTAAGCCTCTGGTATTCGGGCCAACTGAGGTCTACCCTGGCAGGGATAACCCAAATGTGATGACTGCAACAGTGAAACACGAAGAACATCGATAGTTTCCAGGGTTACTAGTGGCACCATCTTTGTGCAAGGGGATGACAATGGCAGTTCTCCACTCTGCTGGAATAAAGTCTGTACTTAGGCTGTAGTTGAATAGGGTGCTCAATAGCAAAGCCAGTTCTTGATGGAGATAGTGCAGAATACAGCCTGGGATACTATCAAGTTCCATGGATGCTGTGTTCTTTGCCTTGGATAGGGCCTTTAGCACTTAATCTACGGAGATGTGAGGTGTGGGACAAGTATCGTGGATATCAAAATGGCCTTTGGGGGCTCAGGGGGGTTGAAGTTTGCACCAAACCTATCTGCTAGCAGGTTGGCTAAGTCAACAGGATCGGTGTAAGTGATACTGTTAAGCACTAATTCGGAACAAACCTGGGCTTTGCCATGGAGGTTCCTGATGTAACTGAAGAAGGCTTTGTGGTTTTCCTTTGTTTCAGAGGCTAGTTTTGATTCATAATTGGCTTTGGAGGCTTTCACTAGTTATCTAATCTGCTTGTTGAGGCTAAGGAGGGTGTTTTTCCAATTTGGAATATGTTCCTTTTTACCCTTGGACAACAGTTTTTTTTTTTTGTTGTAAATCCTGTTGATAGAAGATGCCCACCAAACAAGTCTGTGTTTCCTTGAGAAGCAGGTTTTAGTTCTACTGGGTATGGCTGACTCCATTCAGTTGTACAGGTGCTTGTATACTGCACTGGCATACTGTTCAGCATAGCTGTTTGCATCCTCTGAGGGGGGCGGTGGTGTGAAACTACAGATATACTCTCTTATGATGCTGTATTCAGCTTTTGAGAAGTTTTTTTAGCTTGATTACGGTTGGGGGGTTGGGTGGGATAGAAACTTCGAATGAGACAATCTGATGATCTGATCTCAGCAGGGAAGAACATACTATGGGGTTGGTGTAGCGGTCGCCCATGTTGGTGAGAACCAAGTCCAGAATGAACAATTTTTATGGTCATGTTGGGGCCCAAGACAAAAAAGACACTGGAAATTACTATTCTAATGTGGAATCTGTCTTCCACAGTCACACTTCACTTTCCTGGATGACATTAACTTCAATCAAAAATAAGACAGCAGTAAAAGGACAAAAAAGGTTTCCCCAGTGGGGCACTTATCTTTACAGAGGCAAGTGACTCCGGCAGCAGAACGACATCCGGGACTGGTGATCTGACTGCTGGCAAAGAAGTTCTGAGAATGGTGCACATATATGGCCTTTTATGACCTACTTCTTATAGTGGCCTATGTCAGACAGATCTACATCAGAAGATCGAAGTTTCAAAACTTTGAATCTGATATGGTCGACACCATATCATCAAAGTCTTGAAACTTCAAATCTTTTAACGGAGATCTCCGTACAGTGCAGAAAGGGAAGATTTCCCTTTTCTGCACTGTAGTGCGATCTCAGTTGGTATATTTAAGTAGCAGGGGGTGTGGGGGCTGCAGGGGGGCATGCACCCTGCTTAGAACATTTAAATGGTTTGTTTTTGTAGGTTTTTGTGTTTTATTACATTTTCAAAGTTTCAATACTTCGATCATGTAATACAGACCCCATGTCACACATACTATGCACCTTAAGGTAGTAAAAGACTTTGCTATATTGGTTAATGTCAGGTCATCGCCTTGGTAGGTAAGTCCCTCATGTAAAGAATACTGCAACAGATGACTAGAAGGACATTAAATATGACAATCAATTTATATAAAATTATTAGAAGTATCATCCACTATGCTAGGAAATGAAAACAGAAAACGTCCATCCTTAATGTGGAGAGAGGGCACGTGCTGAAAGGTACAGATAGAGAGACAGTATGACGAGAGGTTAGGTTAGTAAGAATGTACAGTATTTGTTAATATAGATGATACAGGTAACGCGGAGGGGCATAATCATGAGTTAGTGAGAAATTCTTTGAGAAAGGCCTTAAATACGTGGATGCTAGATATAGTTCTGACTAAATTCGGGACAGAGTTCCATAGTTTGAGCTTGCAGTGTGAGTTAAAGTTGCTGAACGCCTGTTGTCTGTGGATGCTAGTCCTACAGTTGAAATGGACAGTCTGGATCATTTAAGATGCTGGAGAATGCTCCATGCTGCTTGCCAGTTTTAATCTGAAGCTCCTTAATACGTCACTTGACAAAACAAAAGTGCTGGGCAAGGGTGGAGTTTTATGTTTGTACATCTAGTCATACTGCTACACTCTGATTTGGTATAATAATTATGTAATTATGTGCCAATTAACTCAAAAGGTTGCAGTCCTGGAAATGGACCTGAAGAGCACAGATATGATTTTTTTCCAATGATCATTTTAAGTTTCTTTCTCCTGTCAGCAACTATGAAAAGTCAGCTAGGTCATACTCTAATTCAAGGGTACAGCTACTGAGATCTGAATTTCTACTTACTGTCACCACACTATGTGCATATAGCATACTAGAGATATAGGGACAGTAAAAAAAAATACAAATAAAAAAATAAGACTGGGTGTAACGTAGAGCTCTGCAGTGAGTTCTTTCAGTGCAGGTTTATTTATACATTTAGTCAGCTGTCTGGCAGGTTAGACAGTCATGTAAGTTGTTGAATCAGTTTTTACTTTCACGACTGAGGATTTTCCTGCCATAGAACTGGTGTTACGATGTGATGGCTACAGCCTATTTTACTTGGTATGGCTAAATAAAAATAGGTGACTGAACGTATCAAATGCATTTTTACAACAATAAAGATGCCTCTCTGCTGTGTTTTTCCATATTTTATATGTAGTATTTATGTGAGATTGAATAGAAAGCAGAAGTACTACTGAAATCCTGCCTAAACCATGCTTCTCAGGAGTGATTATACCACATTTCTGACATTTTAATTAAGTAAATTATACAAGAAAGTTATGTACTTACCATAATGCTGGACCCTTTCCATCCCATATCATCTAATCTGACTGCTGGGTACAAAGCCATTTGTCAGAACTGATCTGGCTATCTGCTAGGGCTCTGTTATATCCTGGGAAATAAGGAGACCACACGGTTTATGGAGTTGTAAGGCCTTTCTTTATTAAGAGCCTCCAGGTGCGCACCCATGCTTCTTCACACAACTTCTGCCAGTCATACATCCACCAGAACCAACAAGTTACCAGAGAATACAGAACCAACAGTACATGCTGAATTCCCCACAGCGCCCCTACAGTACAACAACCACATTACCAGCCCGAATACTACATTCCTCCCCTTTTAAGCTAAGACACAATGTCCTACATAAGCAAAACTAGGGAACAAGTTCCATAATGCATTTAATCACTTACTTGTAAATAACAGGCTAGTTATTGACTGGTTACCATACCATCTACTATTTTTTTAGGCTGGTAATCTATACATGCACTTTTGTTAACATTGATAGTCCTTCAAGTAACTAGGTTTAACCAGCACACGCTTAGAACGGCGCAGTGGTACCACCTTAGGTGACTCCGGTGTCACTGTTACCACTTCAGGTATCGGTGTGTCCTTCCCTGGCACGGTTGGATCCTCAGAAACCTCTCCTTCCACGTTCTGGCGGTCTCCCACAATTTGCGATCCTCCTGCCACTGCGAGCCCTGGTTCCGAACTTAACGGTAGTTCCGAGGCCAGCAGTTCCATGGCATCCTTCTTCTGTTCGCTCCTCAGAATTTGGTCTACATGTCTCCTCACCAAGAAATCTCCATTCAACCTCACCTGGTACGATAATGGACCTGTACTCTTGACAATGAACCCTGGAATCCACTTAGGTCCATAACTGAAATTTCGCGTCATCACTGCATCTCCCTCCAGAAAACTTCGCTCTCTCCGTCGTCGATCATGACATTCTTTTTGCCTCCACTGGGTCCCCTCCACCTTAGCTCGGACATTTGGATACACTAGATCCAACGTGGATCTCAATCTCCGTCCTTGCAACATCTCGGCAGGTGACAAACCCGTGGTAGATTGTGGTGTAATACGATAATTGAATAACACCCTTGACACTTTTGCTGCCATACTTCCTTCTCCAGACTTTTTCATCATGGCTTTAAAAGTCTGAACTGCCCTTTCAGCACAACCATTTGTAGCTGCATGGTAGGGTGCTGAGGTAATGTGTACGATTCCATTTTTTCTCAGAAAACCCTTGAACTCTTCACTCGTGAAACATGAAGCATTATCGGATACAATTGTCTCAGGCAGTCCTTGGCTACTGAAACTCCTCCTCAAGCATTCAATGGTAACGAGAGAAGTGGGTATCTTGACTTGATAGGCATCCATCCATTTCGAATGAGCATCCATGATTATCAAAAACATGGCCCCCATGAAAGGTCCTGCATAATCTATATGAAGTCTCTGCCAAGGTCTACTCGGCCACTCCCATGGATGTAGTGGCGCCGCCACCGGCAAGTTGCGATGTTGTTGACATGTTTTACACTCATTCACAACGACTTCAATCTCGTGGTCCAACTTAGGCCACCAAAAATAACTTCGGGCTAAAGCTTTCATTCGGGTAATGCCCACATGACCTTGGTGCAACTGCTGTAAAAGTGCCCGTCTTCCTGGGGACGGAATTATCACTCGTGCCCCCCACAATACGCATCCATCTTGCACACTCAGCTCTGTTTTCCTCACCTCATAAGGCCGAAAAACTGGATCCGCTTGTTGGACTGGCCAGCCTTGCTGGACCCACTGAAACACTCTAGCTAGCACCGGGTCTTTGTGTGTCCAAACTCTCAGTTCTCTGGCAGACACCAATGTGATGTCTTCCATCATCAAAACTCGGTCCTCCGCTTCCTCTTCTTGGAGATGCCCTGGCATCGGCAAACGACTTAGTGCATCTGCATTACTATGGTGTTTCCCAGGCTTATAAACAATTTCGTATTCATAAGCTCTCAACGTTACAGCCCATCTCTGGATGCGGGGAGAAACCATCTGCGGTACTGCTTTCATCTCGTTGAATAATGACAACCAAGGCTTATGATCAGTGCAAATAGTAAACTTCCTCCCATAGAGGTACTTGTGAAATCGCTTGATTCCAAACATGACAGCTAAACCCTCTTTATCTAACTGGGAATAGTTTGACTCCGCTAGTGTCAAAGTTCGTGACATGAACCCAATGGGTCTCTCTTGTCTATCTGGCATCCGGTGTGCCAACACAGCCCCTAATCCATAAGGTGAGGCATCACATGACAAAATTAAGTCCTTGTGACTATCGTAGTGCACCAAAACCTCTGAAGATTGCATTAGTTCCTTTGACTGTTCAAACGCTCTGTCCTGTTCCTCTTGCCACGACCACTGAGCCTCCTACCTTAATAACTTATGTAAAGGAGCCAACAGTGTTGACAGATTTGGCAGGAACCTGTTATAATAGTTGAGTAAGCCTAAATAGGCTTTCAGTTCTGTAACATTTGTGGGTGCTGGTGCCTGTTGAATGGCTTCCACTTTATTTGGCAAGGGGTGTAGGCCTGATGCATCCACCTTGTAGCCCAGGAATTCTGCTTCCGTTGCCATGAAAGCACATTTACTCCACTTCACCCGTAGACCTGCCTCTCGCAGTCGACTCAGCACCTCATTCAGCGTCTCCAGATGCTCTCGAATGTTCCTTCCCGTCAACAGGATATCGTCTAAATACACAGCCACCTTCGGAATTCCTGCCACTAGTCCCTCCATTATTCTCTGGAAAATAGCTGGACTCGAGGAAACCCCAAAAGGTAAACGATTGACTTGGAACAAACCTTTGTGTGTGTTCAGGGTAACATATGCCTTTGACCCTTCTTCCAGCACTACTTGTTAATATGCCTGACGGAGGTCCAGTTTACTAAACCTTTCACCTCCCGACAGCTTTTCAAACACATCCTCCACCTTTGGCAAGGGATACTGCTCCAGCTTCGAGACTTGGTTCACTGTTAACTTATAGTCACCACATATCGTACAGCACCATCTGGCTTTAATACTGGAACAATTGGTGCGGCCCATTCCGCAAACTTTACTGGTTCAATTATACCTTGCTTCGTGAGTCTCTCTAACTCAAGCTCAACTTTCTTCTTCATCGCATATGGTACAGGACGGGGTTTGTAAAATCTTGGCGTTACGTTTTCTTTCACGTGTATCTTTGCTGGTGGACCCCTCCAGGTCCCCAGTTCCTCTTTGAATACTTCTTCATTATTCTCTAGCACCTCTTGCAAGGTCAGGCCCGGCTGTTCTACCTTATGGAGCTGTAGGCAGTCCATGTTTAGCTCCTTTAACCACACCCGGCCTAGCAGGTTTGGTCCCTTACCTGCTACCACCATGACTGGCAACTCTTTGACTTGGTCTTTATATTTTACCTTCATTTTCACCATTCCCAACGTGGGAACTATTTCACCCGTGTAGGTTTTCAAAGTCACTGAACAGTCCTGCAGCTTCCGAGCTTCTCTGGGCCATAACTTCCCATACTCAGCCTTTGACAGAACTGTCACACTACACCCCGTATCCACTTCAAACTGCACCATTTTACCATTTAAGTCCAACTGGGTTTTAATGGGATCAACTCTTTCCCACCTTGCCTCTTTCACGTTAAACATTGTGAACACTTCTTCGGCTTCCCTGGTTGGTTGATCTGTAACTTCATGCATGTGGTGTGCATACTGCCGTTTATTTTTTCGGTTTCCCATCCTTTCCATCATACTGCTTTTTTCCTCCCCCTTTTTCGGCTGATCCCGAGAGGGCATTGAGCGGCACATTTTCTTTACATGGCCCTTTTTCCCGCAAGCATGACATTTTACAGTTAAAAAACGACAGTTCCGTGACAGATGTTCACCTCCACACCTGTAACAAGCATACTGACCAGACTTCCCTTGTGAATTATGCTCCATGACCACTTTATGCACTGGTAGTGGGGTCGCACTCCTGCTTCCAACCCCTTCCGTGGCTTTCTGTTGTAAATCACAAATGTCTTTAGTCGCTGTCTCTATGGCCTGTGCCAACTTCAAGGCCTTTTCAAACGACAAGTCAGGCTCCGCTAACAGTCTGCGTTGTATGCGGTCATCTGCAATGCCACATACGAGCCTATCTCGTAGCATTTCGGTCAGTCTGTCCCCATAATCACAATGTTGTGCCAGTTCCCTCAACACTGCGACATACTCCATTACCGTTTCATTAGCCAATCTAGTCCTCGAATTTAACTTGAACCTCTGGACTATTGCACAAGGCTTCGGGTTATAATGTGACTGAAGTAAACTCGTCAACTCTGTGAACGATTTGTCCCCCGGCTTATCCGGACTCAATAAGTTCCTCATCAGACTGTACGTCTTACTGCCCACCGAGCTTAGCAATATGGCTCGCTTCCGACCCGCTTCCATTATCTGGTTTGCCTCAAAAAAATGTTCCAACACTTCACAATACTCCTCCCAGGTCTGTGTCTGACAGTCGTATGCAACTAGTGACCCCAACATGGAACCAGACATCACTCCAGCAGGCCCCGTCTCTTCGTCATCCGACATGAACTGCAGCCCACCAGTTTACTCGCAGCGGACTCGGAGGCATCCCATCTTCTCGTAGCCAATATGTTATATCCTGGGAAATAAGGAGACCACACGGTTTATGGAGTTGTAAGGCCTTTCTTTATTAAGAGCCTCCAGGTGCGCACCCATGCTTCTTCACACAACTTCTGCCAGTCATACATCCACCAGAACCAACAAGTTACCAGAGAATACAGAACCAACAGTACATGCTGAATTCCCCACAGCGCCCCTACAGTACAACAACCACATTACCAGCCCGAATACTACAGGCTCTTAGGCTCAAGCTCCTTCAGTTTTTTCCTCCCATAATTCTTTTGTGCCCTTCATAATCTTAGATCGATTTTGCCAGCCCAAAGGCTCCAAGTTACAGAGTCAAGAAATGTCAGCAAAGTTGTTCAAACCAGCTGCTTGTCCTGGAAGAAAGGATAACTTGACATGGACAAAGAAAGGAGGTGTGTCATATCACAAGGACTTAGATGAAAAGGATCCAGTATTATGAGAAGTACTTAACTTCAGTATTTTATCCATCCATATGATTTGACTGTTACGGTAGAATCCCAAGCCACCTGATTTTGCAGATGGAACCATGATAACATATCTGCCAAAATCAAAGTTCCAAAGGCAGCTCTAGTCCTGGATATGACATCTGGCTCTGGTTTATAATGTTTGGAAAAGGTATGCAACAAAGACCATGTTGCTGCCATCAATTTCATCCAATGAAGAATTCCTGAAAAAGGGAATTTGAGGTTGTAACAGACCTTGTGATGTGGGCTTTTGGTTTAGCAGATAATGGTTTCTTATTGTAGGAACAAACAAATGTGATGCAACCAGATAATATTGGACAGTATCTACTTTGTAATTTTGCTGTTCATTCAGTTAGGAGCAAAGAATGCAAAACATTGAAAATCCTTCATGAATGATTTGGCTCTATGATGGTAAAACCTCAGGTGCCTGTAAATATCCAGTGCATGCAAATACATATTTGCCTTTGTTAGAATGATTAGAAAAAACAGACTGGGAAGTGACTGTGTACTGGCTGATTCAGATCAACTCTGGATGTTACTTTAGGAATGAAAAATGAGTTGGTTCTCAGGGTGATCCTATCCTTGTGAAAGAGGAGTTCTGAAATTCATCTGGCTGCAATAATAGCAACCAAGAACAGGGTTTTGCATGATAAAAAATTAGGTCCACAGAAGAGGTTGGCTGAAATGGACATTTTAAGTACTCTAGTATGAAATTTAGGCTCCTTGTTGAGGGAGCCAGGATCTTTTAATGGTGGACAGAGAAGAAAAGGGCTTCTGAGGAAGGCCTTGCAGAGTTTGTGAGCAGTTAGGATTTAGGATTTTTGTATCCAGGTTAAAAATCTGAAATGGAAGCCAAATGAACTTTAAGGGTGGAATAACTTGATTCCTACCTCATAAAGTGATGATAGAAACTAATAAATCTGAGCTGGAAGAAAAAAAGCGATCTAATCCTCGATTGTGAAATGTTTCCATTTACTTCTGTAGAATTTCCAAGTAGATTGTTTCTGAGAAATGAATAGAATGTGATGTACTTTTTTGGACAATGAAAGGTATTTGACCATCATGGTAATTAAAGATACCATGTGACTAGTCAGATGTTGTGACTGTCTGGGTGAAGTTCACCAGAACGCTGAGACAGAAAATATGGTTTTGAATCTAGAAGCCATAAAGTTTTCTTCAAGTGAAGCCTTAGCAGGGGAAACCAGATTTGCCTGGACCATAATGGGACAATTAAAATTATCTTTGATTCACAAGTCAATACTTTCTGTGGCAAATTTTAAGTGACAAAAATGGGGAGAAAGGAATAAAAAAGCCCCGTGGGACCACCAATAGACTACAGCATCCCATGGTAACTGCCCCTCCTGGAGAATCAGTACAAACTAGCTTCTGCACTTTGTGTTGGAGGGAGACACAAACAAGTTGCAGCAAGACTAATTCCAATGACTGAATATCTGCTGAGCCACTGCTGGACTGAGGGACCACTCGTGAGGCATCAGGAGGGACCTGCTGAGCCTGTCTGCTAGCTAGCTGACATTCCCTGGAAGTGCCTTGCAATCAGAAAGTGATCAGAATCTAATGTCCATTGCCATGCCCTAATGGCGTCTGTGCATTGGGTAGGTAGGATTTGGTTCTTACCCACTTGTGGAAGTACCATACAACAGGCACTGACTCAACAGCAATCACTCAAGAGGGAAAGAGGTTCTGGAATTCCTACAACACTAGGAGAACCACCCTCATCTCCAGCATGTTGATGTGCAGACTGGCTTCTGTCTTTGTCCACACTCCTTGAACCATTCTCCTCTTGAAATGTCCGATCCTCATCCCACAGAGGAGGCATCCATGGTATCAGGAAAGACCATCCCATGTGGATGATTAGGAATGCCCACCAGCACTTGAAGTCTAGGACTGACCTCAGAACAGCCCCCCCCCTTTTTTTAATGAAGCTGGAGTAGATTTCTGACCTTATCTGCTCGGGTGGTTCCCCTGGATGGCTCTTTTGTGCTGTAAAATACTGGACTCTCTTTTGATTGCTTTTAACTGGTGGAGTGGAACATCTAATAATGTCAGCAACTGGCAGGAGGTGTTTTGTGAAAAGGGTATGAAATAGGTTCTGGATATTTTTTTTGCACCCATTTGTTTACCATGATGGCCATACATACATCTGGATGGAGAGACAAACTCCCCGACTACCTCCAGAGGTGGACAAACTAGGTAGGCCTGATTCTGTGAAGCCCCAGGACCAGCTGGTCAATGTCCATTGAAAGAGTTGCCACCCCCCCCCCCCCGGCATGACTGCATCACCAAAGGCGGAATCAATGTCTGACACGGCAAGTTCTAAACCAGAGGCTTGGGACATTTCTGATTTCTATAAAAGACTACCTATGTCAGGCAGTGTTTTTCCCTCACCAGAGATCCAGAGAAAGCAGAATCATCAACGGAGGTGTTAGTGAAGGATGCTGTGAAGCTGTCTGCAAAACTGCATAAGGAAAACCACGCATAGCATCTGACTGGGATGTACATAACTGCCACTCTAGCCACTCCATCAGATGCATTACATAGCAGATGTATGGAGATGTTAGTGATGCTCAGCACTGTACTCATGGCAAGCTCCAGTTGTTTCCCATACTGTATCACATGTGCCTTGAGCAACATATCCATGGCTTGTTCCATAAGGTCCCTTTGGAAGTGATTCACGTGCCAAATAATTTAACATCCTTGAAGTAAACTGCCCAAAATGTTAGCATACTTTCCCATTCTATCCATCACCCTTGACTTGTTAGGAGGATGGACAGCAGAAGACTCATCTGTGAGGTCTGTTTTGGTGGGTTTTGCAACAATCAGAGTCCAGTGGAGGACCTTTGAACTAGTGCTGCCTAACTTTTGGTGGACATACAGCGTTGTTTTGTTTGTGAGGCATTTTTTTCTACAATGACCACTTTCTGCCATATCCTGCTGGTGACCGAATCAATAAGACAATCTGCAGGAGGGACCACACAAGTGGCAGAGAGTGCAGAGTGGTAGGTCTCAAACAGCACTTCCTCATCTTAACAGGGCAAGTCTGTTGGCCAAGATCCCCTCCATCTCATCAATTCAAGAAATTTGCCAAATGTTGCATCTTCAGGAAGACACTGCGTGGAACCCCATCTCGCATGCAAGTCTGTGTCTGATGTTAGAGACACCAAAGTGGAATCCACATGCCTCCTTTTGCACATCCCCTTCATGGGAATGTTTGGGAATAGCCAGATGTGATTGGTCAAAGTCCCCTGAGGATTCTGTATGAAATCTAAGGAATTCTTTGAAGTTTCCTGCTCTTCTCTGTGCTCACTGGCTATGAGAGACAAAATGAAGAGTAATGTATCACAGGGTGGAGCTGGTATCTGTAAAGACCATCAGCTCTCTTGGGGAGGAGGTTGTGATCTTTTCCATTTCCATGACAGCAGATCAGGAATCTGTTGGCATGGAGTATCCCACCTCTGGAGACATTCTGGACCTAGTGAAGCAGATGTCAATAGCAAGAAGGAAGCCCAGCACTGAGGACTTCGAAGATCCCAAGATGGAGACCAGAGACAACCACTTGAAGGCCAAGGACTCTGGCACTAAAACCATCTCAAATGAGTTTTCACCCAACCCAGTGTGGTCAGCCTCATTGTTGTGTCTGTCCGATGTGTAACATTCTGCACTGAGGTAATAATACCCAGTGCCAAACAGACGGGCTCTAGTTGGCAAATTGGCTCTAAAACCACCACTGCAAAGAGTGGCATCAGGGAAAGAGCTAAAATAGGTGAAGGGGTCCCAATCCAATCTGCCTTGGGAAACAGAGGTGGGTGGAATGACTACTCCCAACTCTGTCTCTTCAAAAATGCCCTCATCATATGGTCCCAGTCAGTTTCAGTAGTACTGCAAAAGGAATGCCTTGATTTCAGAGAATGGCATGAGAACAGGAAGGGAGACAGAAGACTTTACAGAAGATTTGTCTTAGATAATGGCAGTCTCAAGTCAAGGGATTTGCATGATGGGTCACAGGTGATTACTAGGCTAATGGCCCTAGGAGGACTTTTTAAGGCTAGCTACATTTTCCCTTTTGTAAATGACAGGATGAATTACCAACGATAGCTGTATTTAGGTGGCACAGCATTTAAAAGCAGCCTCTGTCCACCAGAGGCATAGTTGTCAGTCTAAAGATAAGCTTCCGATTCCCTATCCATTCATCCAGGTTTATTTACTTACTTATTTAACATTTGTTTACCAGGAAAGTCAGACTTGGTATGAGCCAATTTTCAGTGGAGACCCTGGCAGAAACAATCTAGATGTATGTCTTTGTAAGGCTGCTTTTAAATAGGACGAGGGGCAAACTCTGCTTCACATGGATGGGAAGTCTGCCTCCAGAGTAAGGGTAGCCTGTGAGACACATATATGTCTCTCCAACATGTTCTGCTTCTGTTGTAAATAAGGTTTAGGTCCTAGGATCAGGTATTTCTAATGCTGTCAGACATATGAATGTGCAATAAGCCCTGAGTACTGAATCAGATACTGCCTTGTAAGCCAGGCATAGATCACCTCTCAGCAGTATGTAGTAGATGGAGTATAAGGAAAATATATGTTCTCAAGTCCCTAAACACTGGGTCTACTCTTAGGGGTGTACTGTCTGTGTGTTAATTTCCAGGAGTAGCAGACTTTCCAAAAAGTCAAGGAAGTCTCTCTTCTCAAAATCATGGGATCAGATGAAGGGCTGGCTTCCTTGAAACTTCTCTTGTTAGGTTCCCTTCTTCTCTCCTCATCTTCTCTATTCTCAGATTTATTCCCAGTTGTGGAGTGAGGGTATGTGGAAAGCAGCCCCTTTAAGATCAGTTTGTTCCATTTTTCCAAGAAAACCCAAACCCCTTACAAATGTTACAGACAGTATCCAAGTGCTCTGGCCCCAGGCAAACCACACATGTTATGAGTGCCCCCCAGGTAGAATTTTATGACCACATTTATAAATTTTTTTAAATGTTCTGTCCATGACTAAAAACCAAGAAAAATGGCACAAGTGCACTAGACCCAACAATTTCTAAACATCAATACCTAGAAGCAAACTATTCAATAAATGTAAGACAAAATATGTTATACATTTCTTTTTTTTAAGCAACAAAAAGTAAATAGAGAGGCACTAGGCTACCAGCCTAAATGTTGCAAAGAAGTCACGACAAGGGGAACTGCAATCCTATAAAATGTTATGTTACTTTTTTAACAAAAAAAGCAGTACAGTTAAATACTCTGAACACAGAATATCTGAACAATTACTAAACTTAATTAAATTAACTGGTCTCTACTAAAAAACCTGCCCTTTGAAGCTGCAGTAGATTATTTCAACAGTACCTTCCTTGAAATTCTAAACAAATTGGTCCCGTCACGTCAATCCGTATTAAGGCCGCATACACACCTTGGCTAACTAACGACACTAGAATGCTCCTTAAGAAAAGAGAAAAAGCTTGGCAAACATGGCTCACCAGTAAAACCCAAACCAACTGCATTGCATTCCAGCAAATTAGAAACAAGGCTAAACACCAACTCTACCTCGATAAAAAGAACTTCTACTATAACCTGCAACATAAACATCAGCATCACCCCCCAAACTTTTGGAATACCATAAATGCCATCCTCCACCCAGGACACTCCACTACCCCTTCCCCCAACTTACTACACTCTCCTACCACCATTGCAGAAGAATTCAATAAATACTTCACTGAAAGTGTACTATCTCTAATTAAAAGTAATTCCACAGAAAGTATACCTACCATAAATGTAGATGTTCGAGTGTATTCACTGTTGCAGTCATTATACTTGGGTTATCCTGAGGGCAGGCTACCCTCAGTCGGCCTAAATTCCAAAGTCCTGGTCCGGCGTGGGTTGCTGTTGCCTCTTCCCTGACGTCAGTGCGCCAGGGGTATATAAGATGCAGCTGACGCCATTTTCTTCAGTTTTTCTTGCCCAAGATGTCAGATGCCCCCAAGAAGGTAGGCAATACATATTGCTTACAAAAAACATACAGTAAAACAAAAACAATACCTTCATCTACAAGCAAATACACCACACAGTTTGTCTAGGATAGAGAAGTATAGATAAGTCACAGCAAAGAAAGGGGGATGGAGGGTGGGTAACCTAGAATGCAACAGTGAATACACTCGAACATCTACATTTATGGTAGGTACACAACTGTACTATGTTCATCGTGTTTCACTGTTGCAGTCATTACACTTGGGTTGAATCCCAAAGCTGAGGTAGGGCGGCTGGGTCTAAATAGGATTAGGAGTGGCTATGAGGCCCTGCAGAACTGCAGTGGCAAAGCCTGCCCTGGATTTAGAGTAAAGAGGTAAGTGATAATGTTTGGTAAAAGTGTGCACTGAACTCCAAGTTGCAGCCTCCAAAATTTCCTTGGTTGGTACTCCTCTGAGAAAGGCTGCTGAAGTGGCTGCTGCCCTGGTAGAATGTGGCCTAATATTCTTAGGCACTGACTTGCCATGCTGTGCACAGCAGAAACAAATACAGTGTCCTATCCATTTTGAAATAGTCTGCTTTGAGATAGCCTTTCCTTGTGATCCTGCAGCATATGCTACAAACAGTTGCTCAGTTTTTCTGAAAGCTTTTGTTTTGTCCAAGTAGAAACATAGCTGCCTGTGCATGTCCAAAGAGTGCAGAAGTCTTTCCCCTTTATTCTGGGGATTTGGATAAAATGTTGGCAAATTAATGGTTTGGTTAAGAGCCACAATGGATACTACCTTTGGCATAAATGTTGGGTTTGTCCTTAGAGAAACCCTGTCCGGATGAAAAATGATAAAAGGTTCCACTGCCATTAATGCCTGTAACTCTGAGACTCTTCTTGCTGAGTTATTGCTAGGAGCAGAGCAGTTTTCCATGATAAGAATTTTATGTCCGCTGTATTGGCTGGCTCAAAAGGAGGTAGTGTGAGCTTTTCTAAGACAAAGTTAAGGTCCCATGTAGGTATCGGTACTCTCCTTGGGGGTCTTATGTTTTTTGCCCCTCTGAGGTACTGTCTTAGCAGTGGATGAGAGAAAATAGGAGGTTCTGTATTGTAATGAGCTTTAATGGCAGAGGCAGGGAGCTTAATTGATGAGAAGGATAGGCCTTTGTCCAGCATCTCAGTTAGGTATTGTAAAATCTGAGGAATATTTGGAACAAGTGGTTCAAGTCCTTGTGCCTGGTTCCAAGCACATAATCTCTTCCATTTTTCTGCATAAGATTTCCTGGTGCTGGGGCTCCTGGCTTCCAAAATGACATCCATAAAAGCTTTAGAGAGAGGTGTGTTCTGAGTGACTATATTACCCGCCATGCAGCCAGATTTAAGGTTCTGAGTTGGCTGTGCAGGATCTGATTGTTTTGTTGAGTCAGAAGATGAGGAATTAGAGGTAAAGTCCAGGCTGGTCCTTGAGACAAGCTCTTTAGGACTGGGTACCAGTGCTGGCATGGCCAGTCTGGGGCAATCAAAATCATTTTTGGCTTCTCTTGTCTGACTTTTAGGAGCACCTTGGGAAGGAGAAGCAGTGGTGGAAAGGCATAAACTGTTAGGGTTTTCCAGCTGAAAGATAGAGCATCCACATTCCATGCTTGTGAGTGATAAGTCCTTGTGCAGAATCTCTGTAGTTGGTAGTTGTGAGGAGAGGCAAAGAGATCTATGTCTGGGCATCCCCATTGCCTTGTTATCATACTGAAGACCTGTGGATTTAGTTTCCACCCGTGAGGGTCTATGAGGTTTCTGCTTAGTTCGTCTGCCAGAGTATTTTTCTTTCCTGGCAGGAATTGTGCCTGCAGATGTACTCGATAGGTCAGTGCTGTGTTCCACAAAGTCATGGCTTGCCTGCAGAGGGGGTAGGAATGTGTGCCCCCTTGCTTGTTTATGTACCACTAACTGTAGTATTGTCCGTCTTTAGTAATAGTTGTCCTGGATGTAGCAGATACTTGAAGGCTCTCAGGGCATTCTGTACAGCTAGCATCTCTTTTTGATTGATGTGAAGATGCATTTGGTCGAAAGGCCACGTGCCCTGAATACATTTTCCTGCCATGTGTGCCCCCCAGGCATAATCCGATGCATCTGTTGTTAGTGTCTGCCTGGCTGTGGGTAAAGTGAAGGGCTGTCCCTTGTTGTGGTGACAGGCCAGTGCTCACAATTGAAACTCCTGTTGCAGGCAGGGAATAAGTTATTATTGCTTCCAGGCTATGGCAATGTTGAGTCCAAACACTTTTTAGGTACCATTGTAGCTTCCTCATATGCAGTCTTGCATATGGAATTAGTAGGATGCAAGATTCCATGAAGCCCAAAGCCTGCAGAATTTTTCTTGCAGGGAGCTGGGTCTTTGTTGCCATCATTTGAAAGTAATGAGTCAGTTGCCTTTGCTTGTCTGGCATGAGATAAGCCATCTGGGCAGTTGTATTTAAGCTTGCACCCAGGAATATTATCTCTTGAGAGGGCACTAGTTTTGATTTATTTTCATTTACTGTGTACCCTAGGCAAATTAGTAATTCTGTTACAAACGCCAGATGCTTTAGTAAAATGTCCTTGCTCTCTGCTTGAATAAGGCAGTCGTCCAAGTAGGGATATATTTGAATTCCTTTTTGTCTGCAAAATGCAATTACTGGTGCCAGGCATTTTGTGAAGACCCTGGGCGCAGTAGATAAGCCAAAGGGCAGTGCGGAGAATTGGTAATGCATTGAGCCAGCTATGAATCTGAGGTATCTTCTGCAAGATTGTCTGATTGGAACATGCAGGTATGCTTCTTTGAGGTCCAAAGTAACTAGCCAAGCCTTCTTGCCCAGCATGGGTAGAAGTTGCTGCAGTGTCAACATTTTGAATTTTGGAACATCCATGAAAGTATTTAGAATCGACATGTCCAATATTGGTCTCCAGGCTTTGTCCTTTCTGGGTACCAAGAAAAGTCTTGAGTAAAATCCTTGCCCCTGTTCTTGCTGTGGTAATTTTTGAATAGCTCTCATGTCCATGAGAGCAGAAATTTGTTTTTGTGCCTCTGCCCATTGGTTTTGTGGCAGGGCTGGCATACCTTTTGACCTTGGTAGGGTGTGAAAGTGGAACCTGTAACCCTGAGTAACAATATTCAGTACCCATTTGTCCTGGGTGATCATGTGCCAATTTTGTGAAAAAAGTGCTAGTTTTCCCCACAAGGGTGCTGTCAAAAGGTAAGTGCTTGACTTTTGTAGAGGGAAGTCATTGGGCCTGTTTCCTATAAGGTTGTGATTTGTCTTCTCTGCCTTTGGGGGCTGAAGCACCCCATTGTTTAGGTCTGTATGAGCCTTGGGGCTGAGATCTGCCTCTTGGGCGTCTGTATCTGCCTCTTTGTGGCCTGTCTGACACTGGAAAGGACCAATTTTTAGAAGGCCAGTTCCTGCTAAATCTAGGTGGCTGAACCTGTAAGAAATCCTTTACTGTCTGCATTGATTTTGCTTTATCCTCCATTTTCATTAACACCTCTTCTGCCTTAACACCAAAGTATCATGCTGTAGTGGAGCATCCAATAATTTTGCTTTAACATGATCAGGTAAACTTTGTTCCTTTAACCAAGCATGCCTTCGAATGACACAGCCTGTAACTGCGGCTCTGCAAGAAGCCTCTAATGAATCAAAACCACATTGCAGAGTATGCTTTCCCACTTGTTCAGCTGCATGCAATAAATCCTGCATTTCCTTATTGTCAGGACATTCTGAACTTGTAAGCATTTTCTGTTTTAACAAAGACATTAGGTATTGTTGATATTTAAGCATGTGAAACTGGCAGCTTAAAGCCCTTACAGCTAAAGTAGCAGAAGTGTAAACTTTTTCCCCCCATCTATCCAGAGCTCTAGAATCCCTATCAGAGGGGACAGGTTTTTTTGCAGTGGAAGCCTTGACCCCTTTGGGACCCTGAGAAATTGTTTCTGGGTCAGCAGCAGGGTTTTTATAAAGAAATTTATGAGAGTCTGGGACCCGAAAGTACCCATCTGGCTTGACTGGTGCAGGGGGTAAAGAATCAGGAGACAAACTGGATTCAGAAAAAAACATCATCAACAACATCTAGTACAGGGGGAATAACAAGAGGCCTGTGCTGAGGCAATAAAAGAAAGTCTCTGAGCCTTTTCTTGGATTCTGAATAATCCTAGCTATCCCAATGGAAATGCTCCCTCATGGTGTGCAGGGTTTCCCTAAAAGAGTAATACTCAGGAGGAGAGGCTGAAGGGATAGATTCTTCAGCATCAGAGTCCTCATAGGGAGGAAGAGAATATCCCTGTTCTGAAGAGGAATCAGAGGAAATAGAAACCTGGTCAGAGGAGTCATAGTCAGTGTCTTGCCTAGGACTTTTATCAGGAGGGGGATGGGAACCCCTGATCAAAGTAATTAGGTCCTCGGCCATTTTAAGCATCTGTTTCTTAGGCATGGATGACTGTCCAGGAGAATGTTGTACTTGTTTCTTTGTCTTTAATGGTGTTTTAGACTTTGCCTTGGCTGCTGAAGTGGACTTGATAGTAAGCTGTGTAGGTCTGAAAACACCCTCAGAAGCCGATGCCTGCTCAGCGGCTCCGGACCCATCTGAGGGAATAGTTTCCGTAGGCCCAATACCTTGAGTTTCCAGAGGCCTAGTTATCTCCACATGGGAGTCGGAGGTGGCCTGTGGCTCTGAGGTAGTGGGTGTCGGGGGCTGCGAAAGCGCCTCACTGAGAACCGGCGACTGGCCTAGAAGAGGCTTCGTTGTCGGTTTTGGGCCTCGGATGCCTGTCCTTTTCTTTGTCTTTGCGTTTTTTATGAATTCCGGTCATCGGTTCTTCTGACGGCATTATGTAGCTAAACCTTTGGCCAAAGTAATGTAAAGCAAAATCAAACCGACGCTTAATAGTGCGTTGGTTGAATCTAGCACAAAACCCACAACTAGCAACGTCGTGGTCAGGGCCTAGGCAAGGAATACAGAAAGAGTGAAAATCCTTATGAGGTATTTGCTTCCCAGAAGAAATACAATTGTTAACTTTTACTGACATCGGTCTGGAGCAAGAAAAAGTTTCCCCAATGGGTACTTAGCTTTATTGAAGACTTCGGTTCTGAAATTCAATTTCGAAAATATCAGGAGTCGGCCAACCAGCACTTGCGAACTGCTTTTGCTTCGGGCACCTTGCGGCAAGAAAGACTGAAGAAAATGGCGTCTGCTGCATCTTATATACCCCTGGCACAATGACATCAGGGAAGAGGCGACAGCAACCGATGCCGGACCAGGACTTTGGAATTCAGGCCGACTGAGGGTAGCCTGCCAGCAGGATAACCCAAGTGTAATGACTGCAACAGTGAAACACGATGAACATCCATCACTTGCCTCCAAACCGCTCAATATTGACTACAACTCCTCCTTTCAGCCTGTTCCCACAGCTACCATTAAGAAACTACTCAAAAAACTCAAACCCTCTTCAATAGCAGCTGACACGTTACCAGCCAAATAATTAAAACTAGCAGCTGAAATCATATCTTATCCAGTGTAGATCCTTATTAACAGGTCCACAGAAGAAAAGCATATCTCAGCAATACAGAAAATTGCACACATTATCCCCTTACACAAAGGCAGAAATTCCACAGAGCTGACCAACTACAGACCGATCGCCATTCTCTCTCCACTATTTAAACTCCTCAAAACATGTATCCACTCCCAACTGATTCATTATCTTACCTTCTGCAACCTGCTAGCAACATGTCAGCATGGTTTTAGGCCCCATCACAGTACCACAACTGCACACAGATTCACCAATACCATCAACCAACTCAGAAATAATGGTAAAATAGTTTCTACAGTCTTTCTAGATATGTCCAAGGCTTTTGACACAGTCTCCCACCCCAAACTATTAAATATACTCTCCAAACTGAACCTCAGCCCATCTGCACTTCAGTGTTAAAAAGCTCTCTACACGACCGCCAAGAATCTGTAAAATGACTTAATGTCCTATTCCCCCATCTTCACGTCACACCAGGAGAACCCCAAAGCTCAATTCTTGGGCCACTACTCTTCATTATTTTTACAAACAACCTCCATAGTGCTACCCCAGTGGCTTCAACTATCCAATATGCAGATGACACAACACTTATATGCGCCGCTAATAACCTGCAACAACTCCATGATATAACCCAACAATCATTCTCAGATACCGAGCTATGGCTCTCTAACCATCAGCTCAATACTCAGCCCCAATAAAACAAAATTTATGATCTTCCAACCCACAAAAACTCCCCCAGCACCTTCTACATCACAGCTAGGAATAATACTAAAACTAATGCCGATTCACAAACAAAACTAGGAATAATAATGGATAACCTAAGATTTGACCTACATATAGCACAAACAATTAAGAAAGTTCACAAAAATGGGTACTCTTTACAGAAATAAAAAGTATCTAACCAGCACCTCTAGAGGTGCCATTGCTGGAACCCATCTTTTATCAGTACTTCCGTATGCTTCCCCAGTTCTCACCACCTTAAAAGTAAGACTTAAACTTGAAACATGTTAAAATAAAACAGCTAAATTTGCAACCAACTGCCCACATCATACCCACCATTGTCACTCCTTAGTAAAACTCTCCTGGTTAGAACTCCCACAACTTCTATCCTATAACCAATTAACCTTAGCACACAAACTAGTATATCAACCTGAAAAAAAACCCTGCCCTTCTACATATTCTCCAGCCCCATACCACAAATCAAAGTCTTTGATTAACAAATAAATCTCTACTACAGGTGTCCAAATCCACTAACATGGCAGGGGACTCCCTATTTTTTTCATCATATAGCAACAAGGTGGAATTCACTACCTCACAGCATCAGAACTAACATAAATACCAACCAATTCAAAAAAAGATTCTTAAAAATTATCTTAAAGACACCTGGCTTTGCTCCTGTACTATTCCAGGCTAACTAGTTTTAATAGTTAATGTTCATAATTTTTCTTCTTCTCTGATGATCTCATAATCTATGCTCTCTCTCTTGTCTAGATCATCTCTAACCTTATCTTTTTCCATCCAGCTTCCCCCTGCAAACCTTTCCTCAGCTTACTTTGAGAAACTACAATGTCTAGACGACAATAAGGAATTACATCAGATGATTGTATAATACAAATGTCAGCTATAACAGCACAGAATGTAATATCTGGTGTACTGTATGTCTTGTATATTTTTTGTATAAATTCTTGTAGAAATTTTGTATAATCTCTACACGTGGGGCTTTTCTCCCCAAGCCTCTGCTGAAAATAGGTCTTATCCAAGTCAGACTTTCCCAGTAAGCAAATGTAAAATAAAATAAATAAATACAATTAGAAAAAAAGGGTGGACACTGTCCATTCATAAGAGTAGCAAACATGATCTGAGATTAGGAAGGGTACAGGGGAATTATGAGAGGGAAAAAAATCTGAAGCAGCTCAAGACTAAGTACTAGCAGACAGGCAGAACGGATCAGACAAGCAGCTCAGTACCCAATAGTCAGATAAAAAAGTACTAGCAGATAGGCAGATCGGATCGGACAAATAGCTCAGCACCCAACAGTCAGATAAAAAAGTACTAGCAGATAGGCAGATCGGATCGGACAAATAGCTCAGCACCCAACAGTCAGATAAAAAAGTACTAGCAGATGGGCAGATCATATCGGACAAGCAACTCAGTACCCAACAGTCAGATTAAAAAGTACTAGCAGATGGGCATATCGGATCGGACAAGCAGCTCAGTACCCACAGTCAGATCAGACAGACAGATGAAGACAGATACTAACGTTTCTAGTAACTTAACTAAAGGTGGAAATACACAGACTGGCCTGCAGTGATGGTTGTCAAATGGTGATGTCAGCCTACCTGAACAGAGATCCAAGCATGTTTGAAAGGAGGCTAAAGCAATCCTGAAAATAATGTAGACTTAAAACACATTAACTACTTTGTATTGTTTCATGCTGCATCAGGCTGAATACTGAAGAATACTAGATAATAAATATGAACAACTGGGGGCGACTGGTTTTCTTTTGTAGAAGGCAGCATATTTGTTTTGTGCAGAAGAACCAAAATAATTTTCTGAAATCTAGGATGAATCAATCATTTTTCTGTAGTTTAATGTTTTTGGTCAGTTTAGTTTTATATACAGGTCAGGCATATTTTTATCAACCAGAGGAGAAGTTGTGGACAGTACTTAAAGAGCTGAAGGATTTTATCTAGGAGGGAAAAGGACAAGGGTCAAGGGTCAAGTGGGATAAGTTGGTCCTTCCAATAGGACAAGGTGGTTTAGGATTACCTGACTTGAAAGGATATTTTAGAGCTACACAGTTACAGCTCATATACATAACACAAGCAGAAAGCTATAATTCAAAGTGTAAAGGGATTGTGATGAAGCAAGGGCAAAATTCAAGAAATAAGGACTTTGTAGGACTTTTTCATGCAGCTCTTCAGTAGAACAACAGCCATACAGAGTAACACTGATCACTGAAATCAGCACGTCCAGTGACTACAGTGTCCTGTGTACAGAGAGATATAAAGTTACAAAATATCAGGATTTGCAAGCAGAAATAAGAGCAATGTAAAAGAAAGATACCCACACAGTTCCAATAGTAGTAGGAGCAACGGATCTTATAAAAATAAAAGAGTCTACAATCACATTTCGATATGCTACCAATACTTGCAACTTCATACAAATTGCAGGAGGAGTCATTACTGGGCACATTGCGGGTGCTACAAAGAGCATTTTTGTCTGACATCAAAGAGTGAAACAATAACAATTTCATGAATTTTAATTGTACTTTGACTTAAGAATGGGGTCCACTCCCATCATGGTATTAAAAACCCAAAAGATTTGGAGAAATTAAAAAGAAATAGTATTATATTCATAAAGTAGCAAAAAGTATTCTAAGAACTAAGCCAAAACAAAAATGGAGAAAAGAGATTTTGCAGATGGGGAAGATGGGGATGAGTGCAAGTAGGTGTACAGACATTAGGCAAGAAGGGGCTGAAATCTACTGGAGAAAACTGGAAAAGGAACCAAGGCACTGGGAGCAAATAATTAGACAGGAAAAGCTAAAAGACTGCGAACAGGCCAATAATACATACAGACTGCACACTAGACTGCCTTCCCTAATCCAACCCCTTCTTGCCTAATCTCTGCACACCTACTTGCAGGGTTCGATATCAGAATATAGGTAAAGAGAAGTGGATAGGGAAATCGTAAGTGAAAGTCCTGTTCTGGTAGAGTTTTAGCTGAGTCTAGAATAGAAGCTGCTGTTAAAAAACGGATAATTATCAGGGCATATAAAACACTGCATGATAACTACAGGAATCAATCAGATGAGGTTAGAAAACTTGTGAAGAGAGGCTGGATATGCAATTCACAATGAAATAATGGGAGGACATATGCAAGGATTCCAAACGTGCAAAAAATGTCTAGAAGATTTAGTATTTTTGCATGGAAGTGTTTGCATAGGTATTTTTATACCAAAGACTCCAAAGAATTTTTCCTCAGGTAGGTGGCAAATGTTTGAAGTCTGATGGGTAAGAAAGAGGTGACTGGGAATATATGTTTTAGGAGTGTAATGAGTTGACATGCTTTAAAAATTCCCAGTAGAGTACTCTGTCAGAAATACTGGGCGAGTCAATGAGTGCAACTAAGGAAATATTTATTTTTTATTTTTTTGAGCTGGGACATAGGATGTGAATTGCCCATGCATAGTAACACCTTGTTAAGTTTAATTCTGGAGGCTGCCAAAAAAAGTACTAGAAAATGGAAATCAAAGTCTAAACCAACAGTATTTGAAGTACTGAATACTGTAACAATGATAAAAGAACTGGAAATGAGATCCTTAGAAAAGGGTAGGAGCAAATTGGGGAAAAAAATGGAAATTGTGGGAACAATACATACAGAATAATGTTTTAGAGGAGGAGTGAGGTTTCAGGGAAGCTCAATGTGATAGTTTGTGAAACTATGGTGTAGTTATTTTGATGTCAGAGTGATTCGCTCTATTAAGTATATGAGTGGCGCAGACCATTTTCAGTGCCTGAAGGACAACTGCAGTGCTAACAAACAGGGTAAAAACTGATAAGCAAATAAAGACAGCATACTTCCTTATGTACCTTAGTAATAGGCCACAACTGCAACCTTTTCTCCAAATGCACGTCTTTTCCACTTCTGCCTTTTTCTCCATCAGGCCAGAAGAATTCTCACTAAACCACAAGGAGTAACTTTGTATACATAAATTACACAATCATGAACTCTAAAGTGACAAGACTCGATCTCTTTTGTTAATTAGATCAACCACTACCTCACTGCCCCCATCACAATTTTGCCGCTCTTTCTTTCCTCATCTGCAAAAAACAAAAAAAAATGTAACAGTCCAAGTAGCCTCTAACTTTCTCATTTTCATAATTACTACTGCTAACATATAATTAGTTGTATAGATACCACCTCTGGTCTTCCCTAAAAAGAGGCTACCAGCCTAGTGGGGCTAACCTGGTCAATAAATGGATAAATAAAATAAAAATAAAAATAAATTATACAATATATTGTTAACCACCTTCTGCATGTTCTAATATCTTCATATGACTGCGTGAATGGGTGTGCCTTCTTTGAAGGTTGGGCTTCGGGCTGGCACCTTGGCACAGTAAAAATCCACTGCCAATCATTAGCAGACTGGAGTTCCGCTGTGGCGACCCCTAACCGGGAAAAGCCGAAAGACATTAGTAGATAAACATACTGTGACAATGATCCAATGTGAGTAGCACAATTTAAGTCAGAGTTAAAAACAAATATAACCATGGCATATAATCAAAAACAAATAAAACAGTTTAACTAGAGTTACTTATTCTATTACATACATCTCTGATACTATAAACAAATTTGAATTGAACAGTACCGCACTTGCTGCTTTTGTATTCTTCTTTTGATTCTTTGCACCTTTAAAGCCATCCGGCAAGAAGAAACGCCAACTTTTCATCTTACTTTCCTCCCTTGTATGGTAATTTCCCCATGTACTAACCTCACCAGCTGTGTGCACCCCAAGTCCTTCTAAGATGCAAGTAAGTAAATACTATTAATAAATTTGTCTTCTTATTTTATAACATACCTATTATACAGTATCTACGCTTAGCTACAGAAGATCTAGGGGATTTTGTTTATGATTTCCTGTTGGTGTTTTTGTTCTATATCAGTGTTTTTGTTAGTCAACAGATAGCTACAGAGGATCTAGGAGTTTTGTTTGTAATTTCCTTTTGGCATTGTTGCTCTGTATCAGACTTTTTTTTTTAACACACCTTTAATGAATTATCACTTGTGACATAGGCAAACTTGCAATTATACAAAAGTAATCAAACTGTATTAACACATTAAGAAACATACTTCACATATATTCCTATATTGTTGGTTTACCTCCATAATGTCGACGGCTACAATGGCGAACCCACTTCCATGAATTCTGAACTGCGCCTTCACAAAACTTTGAATGTGATATTCCAAATTGAAAAATCGTGCCCCCTTTTTGACCCATGTTAGCACTTGTTTATAGGTGTGGTGCAGTCAGAAATGTTGACTTCCGATGGTCTGTCTGCTTTCTGAGATTTCGGCGGTACAGGTTTCTCAAAAATGGTTCAGTGTTGTGCACGCTTGCCGTTGTGACCTTTGACATTATGGAGGTAAACCTATATTATCATATAACTTAAGCAACATTACATAAATTATTCAATTCTTGCCCCCTTTTTTAAACAAGAAACATCACTTACGACATTATGACATAAGCAATTATACATTTACATAAATGAAAACAGACCACATCAACAAAAGCCTAGTTGCAGGCATTTTACATCACAAACCATACTGACACACTCCTAGCTGCAGACATAAACATAACTTATAATCTACCTAATCGTTTTCAGTCAAACATTACACAGCTCATTTAAGTCCTGCCTTCTTTTAAACCTCACTCCTCCCCTGTATGTATTGTTCCCACAATTCCCATGTTTTCCTATAAGTCTACTCCTATCCTTTTCTAAAGATCTCAGTTCCATTTGTTTTATCTCATTACTATATTCACTACTTCTAATATAGTTGGTTTAGATTTTGATTTCAGGTTTCTAATAATTGCTTTTTTTGGCAGCCACCATAATTAGACACAGCAAGGCCTTACCATGTCTAAGTAATTATGATTCTACATCATAGCTCAGAAAGACCATCTCCCTCGTCACACTAATACACACACCCAGCATCTTCGACAGTGTATCCCGCAAGGAATCCTTACAGTCTCCCAACTCACTGCACTCCCAGAAAATATGTTACCAAGTACCTCTTTCTTTCCAGTCACACCTCCAACATTTGCTGTCTACCCGAGGAAAAATTCTCTGGAGTTTACTTATGGTATAAAAATATCTATGTAAAGATTTCCAAGCAAAAATCCTAAATCTCCTAGATTTTGTTGCATATTTGGCAGATGTACATACATCCTCCCATTGTTTCTTTGTGAATTGCTTATCCAGTCTCTCTTCCCAATCCTTTCTAACTTACTCTGATTCTTAAAGTTATCAAACAATATTTTATATGCTGTACTATTTTTTTAATGGCAGCTTCTGTTCTAGATTTTACTAATAACTCTATCAGTACGGGTCTTTTGTTTAGGACCCCCACTCTGATATCAATTATTGATAAGGAAGGCAATCTCTAACCTGCAGTCCAAATAAATTCTTAGCCTCTTCCCATTTTTTTTTACCTTTCCCCCTCTAGTTATTTTCTCCCAATTCCAGCTCCCACTTGCCTATTGTCTATATCCATAATTGCAGTCATCCCTATCTGCAGAACCTCCTTTCTCCATTCCCATGTTGGCTTAGTTCTTAGAAGACTTTCTGGTACTTTATGAATACAATGTTCTGTATGATTCTTTTTCTTTTTAAAGGCCTGCATCCAAAATCCCAGTCTCTCCTTGTTTCCTGAGCTCCCCGTTTCATCATCATTCCTTTCCACTTTGAATTATAGTTTTCTGCTTGTGCTATGTGCAGGAGCCTTAACTGTGTAGCTCTGAACTGCCCCTTCAAATTGGGCAATCCCAGTCCACCTTGTTCTACTGGAAGGAACAATTTATCCCACTTGACTCTTGCTATCTTCTCCTCCCAGATAAAGTCCTTCAGCTCTTTATTCACCGCTATCCACAACTTCTCCTCTGATTTATAAAATTATGCCTAACCTGTGTATAAGATTAAAGGGACTAAAAACATTTTAACTGCCTGTATCTTACTTTCCATATCTGTATAATAAGTTATGTACTCACCATAACGTTCCATCTGAGTAGGTAAACTTAATTTGTCAGCAACCTATGGGAATCAGATCAGTCTTTGGATCCGAGCTGGCAGTTTTCAACAGCTTAGATCCGAGCTCCAAGCTCCTCCCCTACCCATAATCCCCTGCCAACCCTGACTGACCTCAGATCGAGTTTGCCCAAAAGCAGATACTGCTAGAAGATAATTACTCTCAAATATAAAATAGGTAACACACCGTGTAGACATGAGTATGAAAAACATCCGAAGGTGAGGGGGCAGGAGGGAGGGATGGTTGCTGACAAATGAAGTTTACCTACTCAGATGGAACGTTATGGTGAGTACATAACTTCTTAATCTGAAGTAGTTAACTTCATTTGTGCAGCAACCTATGGGACAGAGTCACCAGCTACCTGAACCTTGGGTGGCCTTCATGGAAGGATGTTCCGGAGCACTGCAGAGACAAAGGATGCTCTCCCTCTGGAGATAATGTCCAATTTATAGTGATTGATAAAGGTATGAGATGAGGCCCAAGTGGCTGCCAAGCAAATATCATCGAAAGAGACTCTAGCTCTAAAGGCCGCAGAGGTAGACATAGATCGAGTACAGTGGGCATGGACTCCCTGAGGTGCGGGCCTGCCAGAACTTTCATATGCTAAAAGGATACACTGTGAAATCCATCTAGACAGCGTGACTTTGGATACAGATTTACCCAAGTTAAATTTGGCAAAGGAGACTAACAACTGGTCAGATTGCCTATGACTAGATGTCCTGTGGATGTAGAAGCGAAGTTGTCTATGCACATCCAGTGAGTGTAATTTGTATTCCCCTTTGTTTTGGTAATTAGGAAAAAAGACTGGTAGGTTAATGGACTGATTAATATTCAACTCAGATGCAATCTTGGGGAGAAAAGAGGGATTGGTCCTGAGGTAAACTCTATCCTTGTGAAAAGTCAAGTATGGGGGTTTTACACAGAGGGCTTGTAGTTCAGAGACCCTTCGAGCCAAGGTGATAGCAACAAGAAAGGCAGTTTTCCATGACAAGAATTTAAGATCTACTGAAGCTGCAGGCTCAAACGGGGGAGCTGTCAAGGCCTGAAACACCAGCGTTAAATCCCAAGGAGGGACTACATCCTTCACTGGAGGTCTGAGCAGAAAGGTGCCCTTTAGAAAAGTCTTACACAATTTCATGGTGATCAAAGGGACCAGTTAATTTCCCACATGATAATGAGAGATAGCTGCTAGTTGAACCTTGACTGTGGAGGAGCTAGCCCCCTGATGAAACAGCCCTGACAGGAAGTCTAATACAGCGGGCAAAGGAGCTGTGAAAGGATCCAAATTTTGACGTTCCGCCCAAATGGAGAAACGCTTCCATTTGCTACTATAGATCTATCTAGTAGAAGGCTTGTGCGCTGCTACTAGGATAGCTTTAACAGGGGAAGAGATACTGGGAGTCCTAGCTATGAGTGGAACTGGAGCAGCCAAGCTGTGAGCTTGAGATTATCCAGGTTCGGGACTGGGAGATCTAAGGGGTGGGATATTAGATCCGGAAGGGGATCCAGAATCCAAGGAGGATTCACCAGATGAGACCAAAGGTAAGGGAACCAGGCTTGACGAGGCCAGAATGGGGCAATGAGGATTATCCTGCTCCCCGACCGACTGGCTTTCTGCAGAAACTTTAGCATCAGAGGAAGAGGAGGGTAAGCATAAAGTAGACCGGGAGGCCAAGCATGTACCACAGCATCTCTCGGCGATTCCCCGGGGGGGGGGGGGATGAGAGCGAAGTAGTCACAACATTTTGTGTTCGAGGGAGAGGCAAAGAGATCGCAACAGGGTTGACCCCATTCGGCGAAAATCCGATTCGCTACCTCGAGATTCAGAGACCACTCGCATGGTAACAGGATGGTGTGACTTAGTCTGTCCGCTAGGATGTTGGACCACCCCGGAATGTGCGTTGCTATGAGAAAACGGTTGTTGGAGATCGCCCATTCCCACACCCTCATGGCCTCTCGACAGAGTGGGTAAGACCTGGTTCTTCCTTGTTTGTTGATGTACCAGACAACAGACATGTTGTCCGTCTGAATTGCAATCGTTCCTACAGGAAGAAGGTCCTGAAGTGCTTGCAACGCCAACAGCACTGCCCTCATCTCTAGGACATTGATATGCAGTGAAGTCTCCGTGAGGTCCCACGTGCCTTGGACTGTCCTGCCCAAACAATGCCCCCCCACCCGAGGTGGGAGGCGTCCGTGGTCACCGTGGCTAGGGGAGGGGCCATAAAAAAGGGGCGTCCTTCCTGGAGGTCCAGAGATTGGAGCCACCATAAGAGGGCCCTCTTGCAAGCCCTGCTGAGGGGAATGGGATGGCCTAGAGGATATTGAAGGAAGGACCACTGGACTTGGAGGGTCCATTGTAAGACCCTCATGTTCAAACGTGCCATTGGCAATAGATAGATTGCCACCGCCATTGAACCTAGAGCCCTCAGGACCAATTCCGCTAGAGGAGCTGGGGACTGTAAAATGGTCCGCACATGTAGCCTTAGGATTTGTAGCCGGTCCACGGTCAAAAAGGCTAGGAGCTTGTTTGTGTTTAATCTGGCCCCTATGAAGTCTATGGTCTGACACGGGGCAAGAGACGACTTCTCTATGTTGACAGTGATCCCTAGCTGGGGAGCTAGACGAAGAAAGTAGTTTCTGGCTGCGCAGAGTAGATGCCTTGTCGGGGCGGTCAGGAGCCAGTCGTCCAGGTATGGGAAAACCTGAATTCCCTGGAGCCTCAGGTGGGCCGCTAACACTTTGGTGAACATCCTGGGGGCTGTGGTGAGACCAAAGGGGAGGACCCTGAATTGGTAATGACTGGCTCCTAGTCGGAAGCGGAGGAACCTTCTGGATTGCCTGTCCATCAGAATGTGGTAGTATGTATCCTTGAGGTCTATAGAGCACATCCAGTCGTTCTCCCGCAAGAGGGGGAGAATGGATTGAGCGGTGACCATGCAGAATTTCTCTTTGTTTACTGACAGGTTCAGGGGGGAGAGGTTGAGGATTGGTCTTAAGTCCCCCATCTTTTTTGGCACCAAGAAGAACCTGGAGTAAAAACCCAACCCGCACTGGTCTGGGGGGATGTGTTGGATGGCTCTTTTTTCCAGTAACTGTTGGATTTCCGTTGCTGCGGCCTCCCTCTGATTGGGTGGGACATCGAGGAGGTATCTGGGGCTGCGTGGGTAAAGAGAGAAGGGGAACTGATACCCACTGGATATGACGCGAAGCACCCAGCGGTCTGTCGTGATGGACTCCCAAGCTGCTAGGTGCTTAGAGAAACGCCCCCCGACTGCCTCCAGAGTGGAGCAGTCGGGCAACCCCTCAGGGGTGTTGCGTGCGTTGGTCCGAGAAAGGTTCTCTGGATCCAAAGTTCCTCGGGCCCCCTCTGCCTCTAGGGTGGCATCCACCCTGCCCTCCTCTGCTGCAGAAGGACTGGGAGTCTGGAGCGGTACGGGACTGTTGCGACTTCCGGAACCACATTTTCTTCTGTCCCTTTTGGTTCTTAGAGAAGGACCTCTGGGGAGCAGAGAAGCGGACTCCGACGGCAGACAACGTCTTCCCATCCTTCTCGCTCTGGACCAAAGTATCGCGAACGGTTTTGCCAAAAAGGGCAGAACCATCGAAAAGGGCATTAGCGAAAGACGCCTTAAAGGGTTCCGCGAAATCGCAGTGATGGAGCCAGGCCTGACGCCTCATGATGAGGCCCGCTCCGCTGGCTGTAGCGGCTCCTTCCATGGCATGGGACAGTAGCCGCATAGAGGTGTTAGATATAGATCGGAGAGTGGCCATCCGGGTGGAGTGCAACTGTTTGTCCTCCGCCGACATGGACTCGGGTGGTGACGCAACGTACTCTTTGATAAAGTCCCGCTGCAGTCGAAGAACATGTGCCATGTAGTTCAGCAACCTCACAGAGAAGGTAGCCAAACTAAAAACCCACTTCCCTAAACGGTCCATTGACCGAGACTCCTTGCTTGGGGGGTGGACCGAGGGACTCTCTTGAGCTAGTTCCCTCTTGGTGGCCGCCGCCACCAACATGGCATTTACAGGGGGACCCTTACTCCAATGGGACTTGTCAGAGGGGGAGGGCTAAGAATTTTATCCGGGCGCTTGGGGACTGGCTCCACAGTGTCCGGCTCCTTCCATGCCCTGGTAGTAATCAAATCTACCAGGGGTTTGGCCTGAGGGGACACCCAAGAGGTAGACGGGCCTGCTTCAAATGCCTCCAGGAACACAGATTCGTCCGAGGTAGGCTTTGGGGCAGACCCCCCCTTCTCCCGAGCATCTCCATGATGTCACCAAAAGAGACATCTTCAGGGGGTGATCTTGGGGAGCCTTCCCCTTCCTCCAAATCCGTGTCCTCAGTCAAGGACTCGGGGGGAGTCCAGGTGCCTCCTCTTGCATTTTCGCTTGTGAGGAACCTCCTCGGGGGGGGGGCTGTCCGAGGAGGTCTCAACAGCAATGTCTTGTTTCAAAGGAACGACCTGGGACGTCAAAGCAGGCTGTTCCTGGGGCCGGGTGATGGAAGTCGGGCCCAACAGAGAAGGAGTGCAGGGTGGAGCCATGGCAAGGGCCGGGGGCCTGGAATCTCTCGACAGAGCCCTCTCCACCACGTCGAACGCTGAGGGAGAGCTGCTCTCTCTAGGATCCGAAAGCAGACCCTCACTCGGATCCGACGGATGCATCAGGGCCGGTGCCGAAGCGATCGGATCCGAGGGACCAGCATACTCCGACCTGGACGGAGCCGAAGGCATACTGATACCCCCAGATCCGAAGCTCAGCCCTCGGCTCCGAGAGCTCGGATCCGACGAAAATGGACCCGATAGACTCGAGGGAAGTGTCAGCGCCAAAGTACCCGACACACCCCCGGCTACAAAGCTGCCTGGCTCCAAAGACTCCGAGCCCGGGAAGCTGGACAGAGAAGGAGCTATTAGGGCAAAGAAGGGGGTCGAGCTCCCCCCCGGAGGGGGGGGGGAGGCAGGAGTACTCCCATCTGCAGTTGGGCCTGGAGGGAACTTCTCATCATCCGGTCCAAATCTGCATCCTTGAGGCTTCGGGTCGATCTCGATGAGGCCACCGAGGCGGGACGGGACTGCCACCTCAATGACCTCGATGGAGATCGGGTCTCCTCCTCCTCAGGACCCGGTGAAAAGCAAGGAGACCGGATCAGAGAAGGAGGAGACCGCTTAGCCGGGGGGGGCCGAAGCGGAGGCCTTGGCCCGCCGCTTGTGGTGTTTCTCCCTCCTTTTCTCTTTCCTAGCCTCCCTCTCCTCCGGGCCTAAGGCGGGAGGTTGAGTCCCAGCCAGGGGGAGGGAAGCAGGAGTGGCAGCCGCCACAGCGGGAACCACGGAAGGACCGGAGGTAGAAGCCGAATCCGGGGGCAGAAGACCCGCCAGAATCAGCTTAGACCTCCGGTCCTTAAGTGCCCTGGGGTTGAACACCGCACAAATGGAACAACCAGAAGAGAGGTGCTCAACCCCAAGGCACAGCATGCACCGAGTGTGGCCATCCGCCGGGGACAGCTTATGGCCACACTCTGTGCACTTACAAAAAATAGGCTTTGGGGCCTCAGACATTGTAATTAAAGAAGGACAGCCACACATGTTAGGCCCCAAACACGCACACACAACCCTAATGGAACCATGAGGAAAGGGGGAGGTTAATTACAAAATAATATAAAGTTAAGCTAGGGAGGATTTTAGTCAAAAAGGGACCTGAAAGCACTCACAACCAAGTAGGGTAGAAAAGAGAAAGAAAAAGGTAAAATTTTTCTCACAAAAAAACAATAACACCTGGAACTCAAGATCGAGCTGCTGTTGGTTAAACCGCGGCAAACTAGATCTGAGGTGAGTCAGGGTTGGCAGGGGATTATGGGTAGGGGAGGAGCTTGGCGCTCGGATCTAAGGGATGGGATGGTGGCCTAATGGTTAAGGTGTTTGCCTTACAAACACAAGGTGCAGGGTTTGAGTCTCACAAGGGATAATTGGCTAAGCTTAAAATGGCTCACAAGGGCAGTTAGCTTAGTACTAATCTATGAACCTATGAACCTATAAGCTGTTGAAAACTGCCGGCTCGGATCCGAAGTCGGATACGATTCCCATAGGTTGCTGCACAAATGAAGTTAACTACTTCAGATTAAAGCTTCCATTTCCTCAGTTTTTGTATTATCATTTGTTTAGCCTCTTCCCACATCTCCTTAGCAACTGCACCAGAACAATTTTTAATCTATACTCCTAAATACTTCCTTTTATCATGTCCCCATAAATATATCCTTGAATTTCTGAGTCCCTTATTTTCTTTGCCAGTGGTTCTAAATATAATGCAAATAACAAAGGGGAAATAGGACACCCCTGCCTGGTTCCTCTGCTCAAGCAGAAATTATCAGAGTGGCCCCCAACCACTTTAATTTTCACCTCCGATCCCTCATATATCCTCTTAATCAACCTTATATTTTTTTTCAGGAAATGTAAATGCTTCCATTATCCAGCTCATAAAGTCCCACCTTATTTTGTCAGATGCTTTCTCTGCATCAAGACCCACCAACAACAATGGTATCTTCTTATATTCTGCTTCCCCTCTGGATCATCAGTGTTCTGTTAATGTTGTCAAATGTTTGCCTCCCCTCCACATAACAACACTGATCCATATCTATCAATTTTGGCATTACTTTTATCATTCTTTTAGCCATTATAGACATGAACACTTTTATAATCATGGTTTAGGATTGAACTGGGCCTGTATGAAGCTGGGTCTGATGGATCTTTACCCTCTTTAGGTATTACAGTTACCACTGCTTTCTTCCAGGATGCTGGTACTTCTCCTTAAAATACTGTTAAACAAAACCTTCCAGACCTTTATCTCTTTTTTTTCCCTCCTAGCTTCCACACTTCCACAGGAATACCATCTATTGTTGGGGATGTTCCTGCAGATTGGTTATACATCAAAATTATCTCATCTCCTCTTATCATAACCATTAGCAATTGAGCCTCATCTACCTCTTTGTCATATTTAATTCTTTTCATAAACATTTAATTCTTCATAAACATTTCCATTTGCATCTTTTCTTGATTTCCATATTACTCTGCTTTATACAGACTTTCACAGAATTTCCTAAATATTTCTAATTCCTCTACAGTATCTCTTGTTACCTTCCTTGTTATACGCTTCCTAAGCTTGGCGACAGCCCCTTCTACTTTCTGTTAGGTGAGTTGTTGTGCTAAAAGTTTTTGTGCACTACTGTTATTATCAAAAACAGTTGCTTAGCAGTCTTTCTAAACCTGTGTATATTATTGAGGTAATCTCTTATTTTCTGCTTAACATTCTGCAGTTGATCCTCTTCTTGTTCTGTGAGATTCCTCCTATCCTGCAATACTTTAACATTTGTCAATCCCTCTAAATAATTCTTGTTACTTCTTAACCATAGCTCCCTTTCTTTTATTTCCACCTAATTTTTAAATGTCACCTTAATTTTATCCCACTCGCTAACTATATTTTCAGAAGAAATTTATATCCTCTCTAATAGCTCCTGAATGATCTCCACTACCCATTCCTTAAATTCCTTTCTTTTCAACAGAAAGGTAGGAAAACTGCCAGTATCTCATTTTTATTTCACTAACCTGTTTTTATTTTAGTTATTATTGGCGCATGATCTGAAATAGTTATTGGGTGCATATCCAGACCCTCATTAAATGCACATGCTCCTGTGAAATGTAAATTCTGTGTAGCCTAGCCCAATTTTTATACCTTGGGGAATAATATATAAATTCACTCCAAACTCCTATTACTGAATTCACATCTTCCATGCCAAATATTTTCATAAATTTCTTCAAAAATCTACCCTCCTTTGTCATACTTTCCTTTCAGGCCCCCCCCCCTCCAGACACATCTTCCCTTTTGCAAATCACATTCCAGTCCCCACGTATAAGTAATATTCCTTGCTAAAACTGATCATTTCTCCCAGAATTTTCTTAAGCTCTATTATAGCACTTTTTGGTGGGATATAAATACATGCCAGTGTAATCTTCCTCCTCCTTTGCCAGTAGCCCCTTAGCACTACAAATCTGCCATTATCTTTTTTATCCAGCTCCAATACTATTGGAACTCCTCTTGCAATTAATATAAGTACTCCTCTTTTCCTTTGTCACAGATACTCTGCTGACTAACCATCATGAAAACCTTTCCTCATCAAATTTACATGTTCAGTTCTTTCTAAGTGCATCCCATGTAACATACCTATTTACACACTACATTTTTTAATATATTTCACTACCCTTTCTTTTGTGTACTTACCTGTGAGACCATCAGCATTTAAAGACATTACATAAATGATCATTGTAATAAAAATTATGATTCCTACCTTTTATGTATAACACCGTTTTGTTAAATCTTTTGTGTTACATGCATACACTGTTTGACAGGTTAAACATTTATACAGTTGTTTCTTGTCATATACATTTCAGCCTATGTCACACCTTACAAAACTTTTTGTTTTACTGAAAGCCCTCAAACAAAAAAAACACACACACACACACACACACACACACACAGAATACCCCCTAACACTTATTTAATACTAACACAAAACTATGTACATCTTCAAATACTGCAGTTTTACCCTCCTAATAGGAACAAAAGTCCCAAACTGACAGCCACACTCTCAAACTTGAGTCAACCTAAAAGAAAGGTTAAACATGCTAAGACACATGGTGCAGCCTTTGCTTCTACGAAGTGCTAATTGGTTTAGCTTTTCTTTATAATTCTCTCAGCTGGGAAAACCCCTGAATACTTTCAGGGAACATTATCTCCTATCCAATTTCTCTTCTCAGTTTTTTTCTTCAGCCAATCACTCTCCACCAGCCTGTAGCCAGTTTCTCTTAATCGGATTGTTTCCATGAAAACATGAAGACCAGCTGCAGAACTGCTACTGAGCATACATGTATTTGCTAGAAAAAGCTTCATAATATTCATTTTTCATTTGCTTACTCTTAAAACTTGTTACTAAATCAATCTAAGGTCCTTAATCCAGTCATGTCCCCATACAAGAATGAGAAAAAGCACATTCATTTTTCTTTTGTCATCCTCTTTTAACCAGGCTTGCCTACATTTCTAAAACCTGAAGAAGAAGAATGAGAAGTGGGAGAAAAAAAAAACAGCAGCACCCGTTTACAATTCCGATTACACTTAAAAATAACTGAGAAAACTTTACTTTACAGCAAACAAAGAAAACCATACACCACAAAAATAGTGCTAATAAGAAAAATATTTACTTACAGTTAACCTTCTCCCTCCTCTTCCTTTCTCCAAAGCATTTTTTGAACATTAATGACATGAAGTAGGGCATATGCTTTAGAGTCCCCTACAAGTCCAACAAATTCTGAAAAAGTCCACTACTTCCAGATGTTATTGTTCTGTCATATTTCACACATACAATTATTGCATTATAATCTCACATTAAGTTACTGGTTTTATTATTGTTAATCTCCATGTCCAAAATCCTGTCTCTGCTTCATTTCCAATGTACTCTCAGTTTTTCTAGTCAACTCTTGTGCTTCCTTCCTTCACTCCAAGATTTTCCGGTGAACACTGGAAACAGTTTCACAAGTACAGTCTCTCTCTGTGGTCTTTATTATCAGAAGAACAAGAAGTAGAATCTATTTCTGTTTCACAGCTTACTTTTTGTTGGACAAACTTTTATATTTATTCCTTAGCATGTACTTCATCAAAAAATTATTTTGTCCCTCCAGGGAAGAATACCTTGAAGACAGCTGGTTACAGCTGTTTGAATCTCATGTGTGTCTTAACATTCCCTGAATAGTGGAATAAATTTGCTTCTCTTCTGCCTAGAGTACAATGAGAAATCTTTCTCCACAAACACTCTGCTGTCTCTCACTTTTAGTACTTTGTCCTTCTGCCACAGTTTTGTCAAAATCAACTCATTTTGCTGGTAGTATGCATCTTTTGCTATTAAAGGTCTAGGTTCTTTCTCACAGCCAGGTTTGCAGCATACACACAATGTTTCCTTTCAACTAACAACTCATGCTGTGGAATACCAGTCCAGCTGCTTATTTGTGCAATCAGAAAATTACTGCAGTCTGTTCCTTCCAGCTTGTCTGGTACAGGTGAAAATCTTAGGTTTTCCCTATGTGTTCAGTCTCTAATTCTATTATTTTTTGAAACATCTCTTCCTGAGATGTCTCATATTCAGACAGACTTTTCTTCATTTCGAACTCTGATTTTTGCAGCTTTATCACCTCATTTGAATATTTATTCAAAGCTTCTTCCATTTTTTCCAGCCTTTTGTTGTTTGTTTTGATATACTCCATCAGTGTTTAATTTATTTTAACGAGTTCTGTGTGCAATTGTCTTGTATCCTCCTGTAGGTTACTGGAATTCAAGTCTGGAGGTTGCATTGCTTTTCGCTGAACTACAGAACTTTCCCCAGTCAGTGTTTCTTCCTCACTTTTTGAAGCTGATTTTTTTTTTCCAGGTCCTCTGTATTTCTTCCTTCCTGGCATCCAGGCAGTACACTTACTAGCCAGTTCCTGAAATTTACCCATAAGCACAAGTCTACTGAAATTCTCTGTTGAGTTTTTGTTTTCATATTGGGAGAGCTAGACTTAAGCTGTTACTCAATGTGCAGCCATCTTGGAAGTCCTGTATCAGTTGTGTTGTTAGTCACGAGATAGCTTACAGTAATTGTAGCATAAACCAGCTATGATGCTATTCCGTAGTTAGTTCACTACTTTGCAATGTAAATGCTACCTTTTCTCTGCTATTTACTACTTCAGGCATGTAGATTTTCATACTTCGATCTAAGTAGATTGGAATGATCAATTCTTATTCCTTATGCTATTTTTACAGTGACTACAACATATAAACTATTGTACTGGTGATGTATTAACTCATTCAAGCCCACAGCGCCTTTCTGTATACTTCCAGTTCACACCCATAGCTCCTTATGGTTTCCAGAATTTTTTTGGGTCCTGTTTCATTTTCAAAGTAACTTTCCAGCTAATAATAGGCATTATTAGAAAGTACAAGGAGTTGTTATCAAAATGACACAAAGATTGTTAATCTAGGATATTCTGCCGTGAAGAAATTAATTACAGTTCATCATTTATTAGTTATATGTTCCTATTTTCATAGCTGAAAGCCCTATATGCTATTGAGGATTAAAATGCCATATGCCACACTGGGAGAAAGGAAATTTCATTCATATCATGCTCTGCCTGGTATATTGCTTGTGATCTGTTAGTAATTATGAAACTAATCAATATTTCCATGTGTACTTAATACTTCAGAAAACAACTGGTTTACAAACTGTTGCATGACATCAGGTGAAACCTTAGATGTTGAAGAAAATTTGCCTTTCAAATTTGCACTGCAAGTTGTACATCTTGAGAAATACTGAGTGTTATTTATACTGATAATTACACAATTAATTACATGTTTTCATACTTCTGTAAACATTTCAGTAAACATGCACTCAAAGAGGACTTTTTTGTTGTCATGTTTAAACTTATGTCTGGTTAAGCAAAATGTTCTAACAATATATGGCTAGGTTATACAGCTTCCAAGATATGACAAATTGTTTGTGAAAGTTTAACAAAAAATATAATTTTGGGTTTCTGTGCATTATAATGTATTATAGTACTTACAGAAAAAATATGAATCCAACGACTATTATCATTGATAACAGTGCTATTTGTACAGTTTTAATAGTTTTTACTGTCCCCAAAGGACCAATCACAATACCAGTAGATTGCCAGGCACCCAGTATTACTGCTGTCCAGGTTAAACAGCACTGTCCAAGGCCAATAATACAGCTTCTATGGGACCTGACAGTATCTCAGGCTGTGTTCTACATGAACTACAGAGTGAAGTGGCACCTCACCTGTGTGCCCTGTACAACCACAGCCTCACCTCAGTCTTTGTCCCTACCAAATGGCGCACTGCTACAGTCATCCCTCTCCACAAAGGAGGAGTGACTATAGACCCTGGGAACTATCGCCCCATTAGCCTGACGAGTCTGATATGCAAAGCTATGGAACGCATCATCATGGACATAATAAACAAGGATACAGGGAATCTCCAAACTCATCCCCACTCAGGAATCACAGAAAACTCACTAAGCTAGGCATCAACCCCTACATCACTAGGTGGGTTGCAATCTGGCTCACAGATAGAACCCACAGTGTGAAAGTAGCTGATTCCAAGTCAGACTGCCGACTAGTCATGAGTGGAGCCCCACAGGGTTCAGTCCTGGGTCCTCTCCTGTTTGGTATTTACTTCTCTGAAGTCCAGGCCAACACAAAGGGACTCTGGCTGACAAAGTTTGCAGATGATTGCAAGTTGGGAGCTATTATTAACTCCCCAAATGATGTTGACATCCTACAGAATGGCCTCACTGAGACCAACGACTGGTGTCAGAACCATGGCCTTAAGCTCAGTGCCAAAAAATGTGCCATAATCCCCTTGGGAAAAACCCATTTCCCATGAATTACCACATTGATGGTAGTCCACTGAACACAGAAGGCGTTATAAGAGATCTGGGAATACAGGTTGACAACAACCTTTCTTTTGATCACCACATTGCCACTGTGGTCAGAAAGTCCTTCTGTGTGGCACATCTCATTACTAAGGGTTTTGCATCCAGGAAGAAAGAGGTCATAGTCTCCCTCTACTCTTTCGTCATTAGGCCAATCATCGAGTACAATGCCACATTTGGCATGTACCTCACTAAACACCTGCAACAACTGAAGAGGCTGCAAAAGTACCTCACAAAGAGGATCCTAGGCCTTAAACATTTGTCCTATATGGACAGACTAAAAAACTCAACTATTCTCTGTCTCATATTGCCTACTTAGAGGCGATCTCTGCTTGACTTACAAAGCCATGTCTGACCCAGCTCTGTTAGAAATGCTACATCTAAAGAAATCCCAATCCTTCCGCATCACATGCTCCACAGACCTCAACCTCATTACCACAATCAACAGAACGTACTGGAGAGACAGGTTCATAACCCAGAGACTGCCCATGCTATGGAATAGACTTCCCATACATGTCAAGCAGAGCACCTCACTGACCCTCTTCAAGAGAAATCTTGATGAGTGGATGGGAACTGGAAAATTCACCCTGGGGATAACTCCAGTGTTTCTACTCGACAGAGGCACTGGGAACTAAGGTTGGGTGGCACAATGCAAGGGTAATCCTATGGCTAGGCTTGTAAAGGCCCCACGGCCATTAGCCTAGTACATACCTATGAACAAAATATTTACTTTTGTTTATCTTAACATTTTAAATCTGTTTTTCTGAAAAGGCTGTGAGATGCAAATGTACGTAGGCTGCTAGAGGTGTGGCATTTCATACCACTGAAGTGCTAATGAGTTAATAATGAAAACTAACTATTTTAGACCTAAAAGTAGTCACTAAAATGTATTATAGTAATGCTGTAAATGAACATTTGACCTAAATATAATCAATATAGGATGCAGAATTTACCATCCTTGTGAACTGATCTCTGCTAAAGTACACTTGCAAGTATAGCATGCCTAGCTTGTCTAGCATACCTTACTCTTAGTTTGATACCTTTTTTCACATTATGTTTGATTTAATAGAGTTGCTACTATTTACTTTGTTATTCCTAATGAGGATTACTCAAATTGTAAGCATGCCATACTGAAGTACATCCCAGTAATGAATAATTCTGGGGCATTATGTGTATAATATCATACTGCAGACTAATGTAAATGTTTATAGTTAAGTACTATAGAAAGCATCAGTTTTGGGAAATTAAATGCAATTGCTTTAATTTTCAGTAAAAATCTACATTTGTTCTGCTTTCTCTCTATTTTTCTGCAGTCTTTTTATTGATTATATATTCCCTTTATTTATCTGTATCCCACCCCTCTACCCTGATGACAATAGGCCTTTTCATTTAACTAAGTGAAGGATACATCAGTGAAACAGTTGAGGGTTTGAAGTTAACTCTGCACTAAATAGAAATTCTTTTGAATATACACCTTTTGACTAACATACATTCTAACTCAACCCCTTTTTATATTTTATTTTCTAGACATTGACTCTATTTTGACTCAGAACTAATAAAGTGACAGATATCACTCCCCAGTGTACCGCAATACAGCTACCTGACAGAGCTGAAAATAAAACAACTCAAGACTCCAATCTGCAGTTTGTTCTGCTCATACAATAGGCATTAAATAATTATCACAACACTATTTATAAAGTCCTAATGGAAAGTTAAAAGTACAAAAACAGCTAGTTTGAATAGTGCTTTTGGCTGGACTTGGTGCACACTCAGCTAGAGGAGGCTTCCTCCCTTTTTCTCCACCAACATCAAACAATGTCTGCTAGATTAACCTGTCTTGATAAGAAGCACTGTAGACCAATTCAATCAATCCAATAAACCCTTACAAGAATTTGTTGACCTAGGTGCTGAGCTTAAACTTTCTTATATATTTGCTCTCCTATTTTCTCACAAGTATATGCTTAGTCAGCAATTAAAGCAAGTACAGCAATTTACAGAGTTTCACAAGGTAGCACCTACTATATTGATTAAGCTACAAGATGCATCCTACCTTCCAATGTCTTTAGTGATTGTTTCTCTTCTAATCATGCTACTGCAGATATAAACCCTCTCTGTTAAGCCCTGGCTATGCTTGGATTCACTCCATTCCCCTACCCTACCCCCAATTCTAACCCACCCCTAAAGTATCTAAACTTATACTCTTCTTTACTCCTCTTTACTCCTCCCCATATACATAATTACCAATCCCCACACACAACTCATTAACTTAACACTAGCCTCCCTTTCTCTCTGATCCCACCCAGCTCCCTTCTACTTCTCTCTACTGTCTTACACCACATTCTTATTAGATATATAAATGTTCAAACCTCATCCCACTCAATTACACTAGATCTTTACTCCTTACACCAATCACACTGCTTTATTTTTGCCTTAGCTTACTCCTTCTCATCCTCTTTTATATACCATCCATATCCACACTAACTTATACTATTCACCACTACTACCTCATCACTAAACTATATATTTCCTACCAGTTTCTCTAACATCTCCCCTAGCTTATTTCCCACTGGTTTCATTTTCTTCCCAAATCCAAAAATAGCCAACAGATTCTATAATAACAATAAAATAAAAAGAATATCTGTTTAAAATATACCTCTGATTATAAATAACTCATCATTGTCATTCATTGAGGAGTGTGGAGATATCCACCATAACCCAGATTCCAACCAGACACTAAGCACAGCACAGTGCAGTAGCCCAAAAGGCCACTCAGCTCATTCCAAAATGATAAATATAATCAATTTAAACTTTAGAAGCATATGTAACAAAATCTCCAGCTTCCATGCCTGGATAAATCAATATGAAGCAGATAGCTGTAACAGAAACCTGGCTAAATCCCAAGAAACAGAAATTCTACTGCCAGGCTATAATTTTATTAGGCTAGATAGACCACAGAAGAAATGAGGTGGAACAGCCCTACTCTTTTCCAAGTACTTTTACAGTAACTATCTTTCCAGATACCATCCAAAAATTCTCTGATGTAGAAATTCTTATCTCATTCCTAAAACTAAATGCCTCCAAAGGCATATGCTTTATAATGGTACATATCCCACCAGGTCACAACAACATTCCTACTCTTGAACCAATTATTTCTGGGTCTCTGAGACAAAGAAACTATCATACTTGGTGACATTGACAGCAACTGACAGACCTGCTCTTCAAACAATCCAACTAGCAGCATTAACCTTTGTGAATTCACTCAGCTTATCAATACCACAACAAGAAATGGCAAAAATAAAACCCAGCAATCTATGCTTGATTGGATATTGTCTCTAATCCCACTAATTTGACATTTTCATGGAGTCTTCTAAATTCCATAAGTGACCATCTACTAGCTTACACCACTAGGTCTACCTCACAGGTAACTAAAGAATATTAATTCAAAACTACCCATAACCTAAGTTAATCCAATACTCTTTTCATTCAAAGACTAAAATCCATGAACTGGTCTATTTTAAAAAGTACTCCTCTAAAGGAAGCAGTAGAAAGTTGCAGTGCAGTATTTCCAAACATACTTAACTCTCTTGCCCTACACTGTACAAAATAAATTAAACATAATTCTGCCCCATAACTCATCAAATCTTGCAAACTCCTCATGAAAGAAAGAGACATAGCAAAGAGTACATGGCAAAAGAACAAAAATTACAAAAATTTACAATTTTCAGACGTACCAAATCAGGTCAACAAACAAGTAATAAGGGTGGAAAGTTATATTATACCCAAGCACAAAATAAATAAACAAAACCCCAACAAGTTTTGATCCTCTAGCTCTTCTGTACTCAACCCAGGAACCAAAAATGTCCCCAGCCCATACCCAGACACCCTGTCAATACAAATAGCCACAAAATTCAACACATACTTCACTGAATGTACAACTAAACTAATACCAAAGTCATGCTATTTACTCCCATCTTCCCCACCTAATTCTTTAAGCCCTTCCTCAATCCATCTTTTCATTACTCACAAAAGTGCCAGCTCTCTAATATTCTCTTACCTAACCCTACCAATTTTTCTTTTCAGCCAGTTCCTACATCCCTAATAAAAAATTAACTGTTATTTAAACTCAAACCTTGCTTGACATCTGCTGACAACCTCCCTGACAGTACCTAAAACGAGCAGCAAATGTCAAACCATATCCAATTAGTATTCTTATTAATAGATCTATCACAGAATCAAATGCCCCAGATTTAGAAAAAATCTCATATTATCCCACTGCACAAAGGTGGCAACTTTACTGACATAAACATTCCACCTATAGCCATCCTTCCCCCCCTCTCAAAAATCTTTGAAAAATGCAATTAACAACTTATCTGATACATCTTACAAAATAATCTCATCACCTATACCCAACATGACTTCACACCAGCAGACACCACATCTTCTGCCCTATCGATATTCATGTATACTGTCAACAAAGCAAGAGACACTGACAAACTTGTATTGGCTGTTTATTTGACTTGTCAAAAGCTTTTCGTACAGTCTTCCACTATTCATGATTAACTTTCCATCCTTGGTCTATCGCCTCTCTCAGTTCAATGGTTCTTTGGGTACCTAATGAACAGATGGCAATCGTTAAAGTGGCAAGATGCCATCTCACTATTTCTTCTCACGTCTACAGGCATGCCTTTAAAATCCATCCATGTTTCTTTACTCTAACATTATCAATAATGTACATACATCTCCTGATGAAGGCACACTTGTTCAAATTTATAACAGATAACCTAACAGAAGTTTTCACTTCCACTGAAACCTGGCTTACCAAAGCACAGCTCTTAACCTTAACAAAAAAATAGCTCCTCCTCTTTACTTCAAAATCCCTCTCCCCTGAAAAACAGCATGAATATAACATGAAAACTGAACTAATCCACCATACTGAACTACTTTGGGTGACTATCAATGAATATCTTAAGTTTGGCCTTCACATTCAAAGTAGCATTGAGAAAACCCACCAAAAATTTGATATGCTCTACAGAAACAAACACTTCCTGAACACAGCTACCAAATTTAATCTAGCCAAATCCTACAGTTTACGGTCTTTACTCTATGGGGTCCCAACTGTGAACAATTTACAGTCTTCCCTAAGAATTAAGCATACAAGTTGTTGCAGCAAAATTGCTAAGTTTCCTTCTAATGCAAATTACTCCACACACCACTGTAAATACATTCCCTTAATTGGCTTGAACTTCCCAACCATCTTTCCTATCTGTAACTCATAACTACTCATATCATCATCCACAAACCATTGGCCTGTCCAGCCATTAGTAAATTATTCAATCTAAACATCCCAAACAGAGCTCTTAGATCAGAATATAAATAACTCCTCACTGTATCCAAACCTACCAAATTCTCTAGCCAAATCCTTTACTCTTACTCAGTAGAAAAAGTTTGGAACACCCTAACTATCACAATTATCTGTAACCTGCCCTCTTTCAAATGCTCATTAAAAGAACAGTTAGGTAATTCCTGGATATGCTCCTGCTGCTATCCAGGATGAATTTCTAATCTCTATCATCCTTCTTTTTCCTCTCCCCATTACATCTATTTCACTTCCCATTTCCTTCCGTTCTCCACTTCCCTAACTTTCCATTTTACTTTTTACTTTCCTTTTTTTTCTCCTATGTATACTCTCTCTCTCTAATCTCTTTTCTCCTATGTAAATTCTCTCTTTCTCTTACCTCTGACCCACTCTTTCTCTTTTTCCCTCCCCCCAAATTTACCATTGTACACAACTCATCTTGTTACCTGAAATAGCTTCAATTTACTTCTCATCCTAAACCTAGTCTGTTACATCAATGCCCTGATTGTTCATACAATCCTTCAGTCCCCTCTTGCTCCTTTCTCTTCTTCATCTATTACCTCCCTCATGTTTATGTACCACCTTTTATGCACTCTACTTTTATTCTTCGATGTTTTATATTTGCTGCATTATTCCTCGCTGTATCAAACTATGGGCTGTATTAAATGATCGTGCAATTATGCCATCCAATCTCATATTACTGTATCCAAACTGGTTTACCTTTAAAACGTCGCAACACACTTGTGCAACTGTTTACTTGTTTGACTTGAAATGCCAGAAATGGCACTGTCAAATGCCCAGAACTGCGAGCCTGGCACTTCAAGTCGACACTCAGGGAATTTCATTTCTGGGTTTCTGCTACAAACGTTTTGAAGGTGGAAAAGCCACCCTGCACCCCCTGCTACTTATATATACAAACTCCGAGATTGCACTACATTGAGAGAAAGGGTGCATTTCCTGATCCCCACTACAGTGCAATCTCCACGCAAAATGCCAAATTCATAACAGTGAATGCAAGGTAGCATTCACTGTTGTGAGTTCGGCAGTTTTTCTTTCACTAATATGTACTTCTGAAAAGATACTTTCGCACATATGCAGTTCGTACAAGTCAGCCATGACATTTTAAAGGTAACCCTCCAAACTACATAAGATATATATATATATATATATATATATATATATATATATATATATATATATGGATAGCATACTATGATGATAATCATATTGTAATAGTTACAGATTCGCACATCTATTTCATCATTTCCTACTCAATGTTTTACTTTGCTGTTTATATTATATTACACTGTGATTTGCTTCTCTTACCACGTTTGTATTTCATGTTAATTGTGGAGCTTTCCTCCCAGGGTCTCAGCTGAAAAAGGATGCTTTATGACCCAATCGGATTTTCCCAGTAAATAAATTGCAAATTAATAAAATTATCATCACTGTTTCTGTGGCTATATTACCAAGCCATTGGCTGCACCTTGTGTTACAGTGGACATAGTCATCCTTGAGACTAAAATACTAAGGCTTTTAGCCTCCTTTAGCACTGGCATAGCCCTTGCCCTCTACTGATCCCCTCTGTCAACTCAATTAGTTGTCTCCATTAGCATGCTGTCAGGGAGACAATTTAGCAGTCATGAACTCCTTAGCTTCAGGCTTGTCAGTTTTATCTTCCTGGTGAAACAATTCTTGCATTAACTGAGAAAACTCCCTGTATAGAGGAGGTCCCTTTCACTTCCATAACCTGGTGATAAACTTTCTTCCCAACCAACATCAACTGAAGCAAAGCTCCCTGGGGTTTATGTAGCTTAAGTGAAGTGTCATATCAAAGTAAAAATAAGGATTGTGTAACAACAACCTTTCCCACCAGCTGACTGTACACCAGCCTTGCATCTTAAGGTACTTTCCAAAATATATGTTACCAGTCACCCAACACATTTATGTCACATCCCCAGCATGAGAGCGAGACTCCAGGAAATAAGTGACCCACCTGGGATGGACTACAAAAATATTTGAAAAGTCATTTCTAACCAAAGAAAAATCCAAATTTGCTGGATTTTGGTAGCATACCTGGGAATCTGCAACAGGGTGTACCAGGTTAAATTAATACCCAAACTCTACTCCCATCCACTTCTGTGTCTGACTGTGGCCCACTTCATGGAGTCCATTAAAGTGCTACAAAGAGCTGAAATAACAGGGTTCATATAACAGCACCATATCTGCATCCATAGTGGATTTGAAGGTAATAGTCCTCTCTCTCTCTCTCTCTCATGGAAAGCATCAGTTTCTGGCACTCTCCAAACAAGACACCTCTTTCCATAAAATAGCACATATAAATCTCTTAATTTTACCAGCTTATGTAATTCAGTACCTTTGCTGCCTAAATCACTATAACGTACGGCATTAATTCACACTTAACTGATAAGGTTGAAGTGACTGTATCACACAGTCACACTTGGTATGAACATGCTTTAGATTACACTGTTCTTCTTCCATGTGTAACATTTGTTATAGCACTTCTACAATGTACTGTTCTGTTGTACTTTATTTTTATCCGCTTGCTTTAGAATAATAATTATAATGGTGCATGAAAGGATTGCATTTCTAATAAGGTGACGTGTAGCGTGCAAATAAGTCCAGGTCCTAAGTCAAGTAATCATAGTTAGAACACTGGAGAAATCAGTGGGCACAACTGAATAGTTTAATGGAGTTGTCGCAGTGCTTCCCATCCAAAACAAAAACAGCAAATATTATAACTCTTCCTTCCAGTTCTTGTATCCAGTGGCCCATCTTACCTGATAATAGGTTTAAAAAGAATGAGCAACGTTTTGATCAGCAGTGTAGGGTGAACAATGCACAGAGCTTTGATGTTCTTTTTGTACCTAAAAACAAAAACAAAAGCTGTGGTTAGCATAAGAAGTGTGCGCTAAGTTACCTAAAGCTTCCCTTTACATATATAGAAATATACAAATATTCAAGATTAAATGCATGCACACTCAAAAAGACATCTCTAATAATGAGATCTAGAGGTGGTTACCTTTTCTGGATTTATGCATTTTTAAGGGTCGAGTACCAGCAGGCTGAATACATACAAACATGAAGGATAGTGATAATGGCTCAAGAAAAAAACAGTGCCGTGTGATACAGTCACTTCAACCTTATCAGTCACATGGTGCTGTGTGATACAGTCACTTCAACCTTATCAGTCACATGGTGCTGTGTGATATAGTGACTTCAACCTTATCAGTAAAACGGTGCTGTGTGATACAGTCACTTCAACCTTATCAGTCAAATGGTGCTGTGTGATACAGTCACTTCAACCTTATCAGTCAAATGGTGCTGTGTGATACAGTCACTTCAACCTTATCAGTCAAATGGTGCTGTGTGATACAGTCACTTCAACCTTATCAGTAAAATGGTGCTGTGTGATACAGTCACTTCAAACTTATCAGTCAAACGGTGCTGTGTGATATAGTCACTTCAACCTTATCAGTCAAATGGTGCTGTGTGATATAGTCACTTCAACCTTATTAGTCAAACGGTGCTGTGTGATATAGTCACTTCAACCTTATCAGTAAAATGGTGCTGTGTGATACAGTCACTTCAACCTTATCAGTCAAACGGTGCTGTGTGATACAGTCACTTCAACCTTATCAGTAAAACGGCGCTGTGTGATATAGTCAATGCAACCTTATCAGTCAAACGGTGCTGTGTGATATAGTCACTTCAACCTTATCAGTCAAATGGTGCTGTGTGATATAGTCACTTCAACCTTATCAGTCAAATGGTGCTGTGTGATATAGTCACTTCAACCTTATCAGTCAAATGGTGCTGTGTGATACAGTCACTTCAACCTTATCAGTCAAACGGTGCTGTGTGATACAGTCACTTCAACCTTATCAGTAAAACGGTGCTGTGTGATATAGTCACTTCAACCTTATCAGTAAAACGGTGCTGTGTGATACAGTCACTTCAACCTTATCAGTAAAATGGTGCTGTGTGATATAGTCACTTCAACCTTATCAGTAAAATGGTGCTGTGTGATACAGTCACTTCAACCTTATCAGTCAAATGGTGCTGTGTGATACAGTCACTTCAACCTTATCAGTCAAATGGTGCTGTGTGATACAGTCACTTCAACCTTATCAGTCAAATGGTGCTGTGTGATACAGTCACTTCAACCTTATCAGGAAAACGGTGCTGTGTGATATAGTCACTTCAACCTTATCAGTAAAACGGTGCTGTGTGATACAGTCACTTCAACCTTATCAGTAAAACAGTGCTGTGTGATATAGTCACTTCGACCTTTTCAGTAAAACGGTGCTTTGTGGAATAGTCACTTCAACCTGATCTGTAATACTGACCAGTTTTATGTTAATTTTAGTTTATGCAGTAATCCCAGAGTACAGTTCTGTACAAGCTATTTTATAGCAGATCTTCAAGGAGAGGTTACTGTAACAGCCGATAATAACATTTGTTTATTCCCAACATATACTATCATATTTCCGAGCCTGTATTTTTGTCAGTGGTGGTCAAAACCCTAAAAAGGTCTACTCTTTTAGTCTCATACTAGCATTTCAAAGAATGCCTGCTGGTATGCAAGGTCCTAATACACATCCAGCACTACTAAAAACTTTCTTCTGTTCTTCAAACCCCCTGTGTATCTCACAGCAAAGTACAACTGTAAGGCATAGTCCTAAGCACAAAAACATAAGCATACTCAATTTTAACACCTTAATAAAACAATTACAGTAAAACGATGCACAATACTCCTAGGGAGAATGACAGAGAATACAGTTATTGATTTAACAAAGGGCTACCTACAGTTGTAGTAAATAAGTAACATCCAATTATTCTGTCTCCTTGGGCAGGGTGACTGTAACAACAAATTATAACCTTAAGGTAGATTATTAAACTTATCAAACAGTACTTATATATCCATTTAAGGTGGACAACTACAGGATCCCTTGTAACAGTCATGCCAAAACATGTCCTTTCACTGGGCCATACTTTCAACTTGTAGTGTTTGGTGAAGGTGTCTACAGCAGTCCATACAGCAACTTCTAAAATATCTGTTGTAGAAATGTTTTTGAAATATGACTGAAACAGCTGCTACCTTAGTGGAATGTGCTATTAATGCGGCTTATAGAGGTTTACTATATTTGTCATATCAAAAGGCAATACTGTGGGTAAGCCATTTAAATAGAGTCTCCTTACTGACCATTAAGTCCTAACTGGCTTCATTTCTTTTTCTTCACTGAGGCAAACACTGATCAGGTTCTCAGAATACAGCAGCTCTTTTAGTGTAATACCAGAGTTATCTGTGAACATCCAGTGTAAAGGAGGGATGCTTCAATTCATTCTGCTAGTTTGGGTAAAACACTGGTTACAACCTGCTTAAGAATTACTGTTGACAAAACCTTTGGCATGAAAGAGATCTGCCTTCAATGACACCCTTCCATTCTAAAATACCAAGTAAAATGATGAAAATATGAGAGCTTGGATTTCAGACATCCTTCTATCAGAAGTAAGATCAATTACAAAAAGAGCTTTCTATGAAAGACTTTTTAAATCTTCTCTACAACTCTAACTTCAGGTCTAAGGGGGGGAGACAAACATATTCTTGGTGGTCTTAATTGAAAACCTCCTGTCAGGAAAACATTAACAAAGGATTCTTCTACTATCTGTGGTAAAGAAGATATACAGACAGAAACTGCACTGAAATGAACTCTGAATAATTAGCCAAGTCTGTATAAAATAAATGACTCAGATATTCTAATAAATGTTGTATGTAACAAAAAAGGGATATAAAACTTATTACATCTTCCAGGAAACAAATCACTTCCCCTTTTGAGTATTAAAACTAGGTCTCCAAGCTTCTTTTAAAATACTTGGAAATTTAATGGAAAGGAATTACTGTTAGGAATCAAAATTTTATCCTCCAGGCTAATAGAGTCAGATCTTTCAGAGTGAAATGCAAAATTCTGTCTTACTATCCTGTAAGTAATGACTTGTGTAGGGTAATGGCCATGTGGAAGACTGATAAGACACATTAGCAGTGATCACCATGGTTGTTTTTGTCAAGAGGGAGCTAGTAAATTTAGAATGTTTGTCTTGTTTCACTCTAAACAGTACCTTCTAGAAAATGAGTAAAGGCATGCATTAATGTTTGAGTACATGGGAAAAAGAAAGCATAAACTTTACAAACTGCCATATGTAGAATGATGGAGCAAAACATTCTCACACGACGTCTACTGCTGGAAGATACCACAGTTTCATTCATGTGTCAGACTTATTTTCCTGCTTACAACATCTACTAACAACACTGTAAACCTTGACTGTGAGCTGGTAAGAGACGAAAATGAGTGGTGATGCCCCCTCTACCCTGTCTGAAGAGACTTTTTCCTTAGTTGGATGGATCTGTTTATGTACCACATTACTGTATAATTGTTAGTACTGAATTAAAGACTTTGTGGGTGAAAGCTGACTTGGAATGTTGTTACGGACCTGCAAACTATTTTCATCTCCTTCCAGTTCATGTGCAGAAACTTCTTCTGTTGATATCAGCTGCTATGCACCAACAGGTTGCTGAAATGCACTTTCCAAGCATAAACCTAAGAATCAGTAGGAAACAGTATAATTCCAAAGGATAATGCTGCCATTATCTGCTGCCAGCGAAACTCTTTATCATACTAGGGAATAGGACTCAGCATGTCTGGTGGATATGTAGGTTTGTTCAGCTACTTTAGATCATGGGTGGCCTTATGGAAGGATATTCCTGAGAACCATTGAGCAAAAGGATGCTCTTCCCCTGGAGACCAGATCCAATTTGTAATGAGTGACAAAGGTACCCAGATTAGACCATGTTGCTGCTGTGCATACATCATCCATGGAAGTACTGGAATGGAAAACAGCAGACGTGGCTATTGCCCTAGTAGAATGTACTCTCACTGGCGCTGCTAATTGGAGATTCTTTTCATTGTATATGAACGTAATACAGTCTCTTAATCACCTTGACAAGGTAACTTTTGAGACAGATTTCCCCAGGGATGGACTGTAAAAGGTGATAAATAACTGATCCGATTTTCTAAATTCTTTAGTTCTGCTGAGGTAGAAATGTAATTGTCTGTGAACATCTAGTAAATGTAAGCAATATTCACCTTTGTTGGAAAAATTTGGAAAGAAAACAGGCAAGTTTGATTTATATTAGTTTCTGAGACAAGCTTAGGGAGAAAGGATGGTTTGGTTCTTAGAGAGGCCCTATTCTTATAAAAAATCAAATATGGGGGTTTTGAAGATGGTGCTTGTATTTCGGAAATCCTTCTGGTGGAGGTAATGGCTATCAGAAAAATGGTCTTCCATGAAAGAAACTTTAAGTGACATGTAGCCGCCGGTTCAATGTGGAAAAGTTCCAAAGACTGCAAAACTAAAGTCAGATCCCAAGGAGCTAGAGGATCTTTAAATGGAGGTTTCAATTGCAAGGCTCCCTTCATGAACACTTTACACAACCTATGGGAAATTAGTGAATAGTCTTCGAAGGCATTGTGGAAACTGGAAATAGCAGCTAGTTGGACCTAAACAGTAGAAGCAGATACTCCTTGACTGAAAATGATAGCTAAAAACTCCAATACCTTTTCAACTGGTGCGGAAAAGTGGTTAAGACCATTATTGTACTCCCAAATACAAAATCTTTTCCACTTGCTGTGGTAAAGTTTCCTGGTGGAAGATCTATGGGAAGCCAGTAGAATGTTTTGGACTGAGGAAGACAATTTTTTTGCCTGGTGACTAATGGAACTGGAGGAGCCAAGTTGAAAGCTTGAGGCTCTGAAGACTGGGGAGCACCAGTCCCTGCAGATGAGACAGAAGACCCAGAAATGGGTCCAGAATCCATGGATGGTGAATTAGATGAGGCCACAGAAAGGAGAACCAGACTTGTCAAAGCAGGAGGGATGCAATGAGGATCACCTTGCTTCTCAACCTGCTGGTTTTCTTTAAGAAGAGAGGAATCAGTGGGAAGGGGGAAAGGCATAGTGTAGTCCTGAGGGCCAATCATGAAGGATAGCATCTCTCAGAGATTCCCCATGACAGGGAATTAGGGCAAAGTAGCAGCTACACCTGTTGTTTAGGGAGTGAGGAACGTGCCCTGGCCCAGCAATCAAGGAGCCTCAATCCGCACCACTAACACCAGGGAGATTGTCTCATGGAAGAGGAAAGGATAACAAACACATACAGTAAAGTACAATTTCCCTTAAGTGCACACAGAGATCACAGTCAGTCTGGGGCTGGTTGCTCCCTTGCTCTCCAGGTCCCCAATAAGACTCCCTACTGGCACAGCTATAGGGTCCAGATCTCAGCCTAGCTGGCAAGCTAACCTCCAGTACCCTCTCTGTCCCACCAGTGCTTCGTGTCCCCTGCCCAGGTAGCTGACACACACCCACACATTGAGATAAGTATTTATACAACTTTACAGACACTCCTGGGAAACGCTGACACAGATTCTCCAGCTGTGCCCCTTTACCCAGACTATATGGTAGTAATTTCTGCCACCGCTAGCTAACAATTATCAGCTACCCAACGGCCCTTGAAAGGGTGTCCAATTATTACTGTGCAATATTATTATCCAATTGGTAATGTGACTATACAGTCTAAGGCTTATTAGAGTGGCCTATTACAGTAAAGTCTATAAATATGCAATGTACTCTAGAGCCTACTTTGTCTCTACACAAACCAGCCACAGATAAAGGTTTTAAAATATTTAATAATAAATAATCAGAAACACAAGACAATACTACTACACCACAGAGATATCTAAGAGTTCAGAGATCACACAGAACCTTAAAACAATAGAGTATGACAGGTCTGATGTCAAAGAAAAACACAATCTAACGTTCTAATCTTTAGCTATTCTTAAGAGAAAACACAGTGCTATAATCCTACTTACATACATAAAGAGCATAAGCAGTGCTGGGGTTGATGGTTCAAGACAAAATGTTTCCAGTCTCTCACCGAACAATATTTTTTTAAACGTACTAACAAACAACTCTGCTAAGGCCCTCCCAAATTACATCATTTTGACACTTAGTCTGGAGTTCCCAGGCAAACAAACTGCATTATTTAGCAAGCTAACACCTGCTCAGGAAACTACAACAATAAAAGACATTTCACATGTATACTCTAACAATTATTCCTTAAGTTAAGACAATACAAAGAATGCATTCAGCTAGACCCGTCGGCACCACTGTTTAGGTAACTGTAACTTCAAAGAACATTTGAAATGCTTGGCTTGGTTTTCCTTACAGCAGATTGCAATGTTGCAACAATCTTGAAGTTCACATTTTACAGTGTTTTCTTTCATTTAAGAACACAAGCCTGTATTTTACATTTATTTATACAAATGATAGAATTATGTATCAAATTCTATTTGACTAGGCTGGCAGCCTTCGCCCATCTTTCCCCAATCTTCACATAGGGGTGATACAAAGAGGATGCAGCAAGGCTGGCCCCAGTGATGCAAAATCTCTTTTCATCAATCTAGGATTGAAACACCACTCATTAGCCAGGAGAATGCATCTGCTCAGTTTGTCCGGTATCATGTTCGAGCTCCCCGGGATGTGTGTTGCTATTAGAAAATGGTTGAAGAATATCACCCATTGCCACACTCTGAGAGCTTCTCGACATGTGGGTAAGTCTTGGTTCCACCCTGTTTGTTGATGCACCATACTACTGACATTGTCTGATTGTACTGCAATTGTTCCTAGAGGAAGGACATATTGGAAGGCTTGCAACATCAACAGCACTGTGCTCAGTTCCAAAACACCGATATGCAGATTGGCTTCTATTGGGGACCAAGCACCTTGGACTGCTCTTCCCAGATAATGCCCCCCACCCCATCTGGGAGGTGTCCGTGATCACTATGGCCTAGATGGAACAAAGGGACGGCCTAAAAGAATTTCCTCAGATTCCATCCACCAGGATAAGTCCTTCTTGTAATGACTGGTGAGTAAAATTGGATGCATCACTGTATGGGATAGGATGGACCATTGGGATGCCAGTAGCCAATGTAGCAGCCCCATGTAAAATCCTGCTAGTGTAACTAGGGAAATGGTTGCTGCCATGGACCCTAAAGCTCGAAGGACTAAAAGTGCAGGAGCCATGTCACTGGAGAGAATGGCTTGGACTTGAGATTTTATCTTCTGTAGCCTGTGAAGAGGAAGGGAAGCTACACAAGAGAAAGTATTCAGACAAACCCGTATGAACTCTAGATCTTGAGTGGGACTTAGCTGAGATTTTGACTGATTCACTGTAATGCACAGACAAGCAAACAGGTGCAAAATGAAATCTGTTGCTTGATGCAGTAGATGCCTGGTGGGAGCGGTGATGAGCCAGTCATCTAGATAAGGAAACACCTGGAATCTGTGCAGTCTCAAGTGAGCTGTAACTGCTGGCAAACACTTGTTGATCACCCTAGGGGCTGTGGCGAGGCCTAAGGGCAATACACTGAACTGAAAATGACTGGCTCCTAGCTGAAAGCGGAGGAACCTTCTGGAGCATTTGTCCATTTTATGTGGTAATACGCATCCTGAAGATCTACAGAGCACATCCAATCATTTTCCTCTAAAAAGGGAAGTACAGACTGATCCATGATTATCCAGAATTTTGCTTGCTGATCAAATTTGTTCAGAAGGCTGAGATCCAAAATTGGTCTCAAGTCCCCTATCTTTTTTGGTACCAAAAAGAACCTAGAGTAAAATCTCGATCCTATCTGGTCTGGTGGGACTTCTTGGATGACTTTTTTCTAGCAGCTGTTGAATCTCTAAAGGTGCTCGATTCCTCTGACTGGGTGGAACATCAGGGATTTTTCGTTTTGATCTTGGTAAAAGAATGAAGGGAATATGGTAACTTCTGGCGATGATCTTCTGCACCCAAGTATCTGAAGTTATTAGCTGCCAGGCCTTGACTGCAGAGAAGATCTTCCCCGACTGCTTTCAGAGGTAAGTAATCAGGCACCCTTTTAGCAGCGTGGGTAGGACTGTCCAGAGAAAGAATCTCTGGAAACCTGATTTTGTGAGTCACCTCTGTCATAGTGTTGGCATCTTCCATTAGAGCTCCCTCCCTCTGCCCCGAGGGGAGCCACCACCATGTGTGCCCTGAAAAGGCCCTTGGGATTTCTTCACACTCCTCTGATTCCTAGAGTAGGACCATTGGGGAGCAGACAAAAGGATGCTCACTGCATATAGGATCTTTCCATCTTTCTCACACCTGGCTAGAGTTTCTTTGACTTTGGGGTCGAATAAGGAAGATCCGTCAAAAGAAGCATTGAAGAAGGAAGACTTAAATGGCTTCGCAAACTCACACAAGCACATCCAGGTGCAACACCTTATGGCAATGCCTGAACCCATTGCCCTAGTTGTCGCATCGGCTGCATGTGTAATGAGCCTCATGGATGAGTTGGAAATAGACTTCAGGGTGGCTAGCTGGAAGGCCACTTTATAATGGACCTCCTCAGACACAGCTCCTGCTACAGTATCTGACAACTCTCTGATCAGATCCCTCTGGAGCCTAGTGAAATGTGCCATAATATTCAAAGATCTTAAGGTGAAGGTCGATGATGCATACACCCGCTTTCCAAATTGGTCCATCGCCCTGGACTCTTGATTAAGGCTATGCACAGTAGAACTCTCTTTAGCTAGTTCTTTTTAGGTGGCCACTGCCACCACCACCACATCTACTGCTAAACCCTTATCCCAATGCTGGGTGATCTTCTGGGGCTGACAGTATTTTGTCTGGTCTCTGGGGAAGTGACTCTATGGAGTCAGTAGCCTTCCAATCCTGCTGCACAATCAATTTAATAAGATTGTGAGCAGGAGGGGTCACTCAAGAAGTAGATGGGCAAGCACCAAAGGACTGCAAAAGTTGCAAGCAGTTGAAAGCAGAGGGATCAGAACTGTAAGCTCTAAGCCCTCACATGAGGTTAGAGGAGGAAGATTTGGTGGAGTCCTGGGGATGACCACATATTTTTGTTTCAGGTTTTACACATTCAGAATGTCAGCAATAGGAAGGGGGACATAGTCAATACTACTAAAAAAAAGGAAGTAAAATGGATTTTGCGTTTAGGAGCACAAAGAGGTTTGGGTTTGAATGATAGTGTTCCAGTGAAGTCAGTGCTAAAATCTAGAAGGTTAAAATAAAATAAAAAATAATAATACTATTTTAACAAGAGAAGACTACATCAACACATGCAGGGCTTTGGGTCAATATGACAGTATTTCTTGAGCTGCTTCTAGCATAGATATCATTAAAGACAAGCATTTGTTGAGATGTATGTATTAAAGCATATGTATTTACTAGGTGGACAAAATGTGCATTTATCCAGAAGGGAGAGGGGTCTGGCAAGAGACAGAAAGATCACTGGCCACTAGCAGCTGAACCACCAGCCTCACAAGGCCGACTTCAGTTAGACTCCTGGAAGAATGGAAAGATAAGACTGAGGGTGATTCTAGTTTGTCCAGAAAAGGACTTGGCAGCTGCCCCACAAAGGGGTCAATAGAGGGTGAATACCTTGTCCTCGGTGCAGTAATTATGTTTGTTTTCGGCACTGATGGAGAGTTCAATATTTATGGAAGTGTAGGTGGAGTCAGTACCAACAGGGAAGATGAAGATGTTAGTAATAATGCGACTGGCACCGAGGTCTGTGGTGTCAAATTAGACAGTGCCAAGGTAGTCGGTTCCGACAGTTTACTGACTTTAGCCTTCGGTTACGCTGAAGTAGTGGGAGTGGAAGGCTTATGTTTTTTTGCTGCCAGAGCTGTTGAAGACATCAGCACCAAGTGACTTTTCTTAAGTCCAAGATCAGATTTAGAGTGGGATGTATCAGACTTGGATAGAGCCTCTTCAAAACAGGACTTAATTAGGCCTTTCAATATTAATTTATTTTTCCTTTTGACTAAGGCCCGGTTACTGAGTGCCTGGCAAATAGTACAGTCTAGTGAAAGATGAGTCGGGCCTAAACAATACATGCAGGAAGGATGCCCATCGGAACTGGATATCCACGTCCACAATCCTGGCACTGTTTAAAGCCAGTAGTTCCTTCTGAATGATCTGCCATGTTGACAGGCACAAAAAAAATGAAAGGTCAACAGGCAGCAATCACATACAGATGCACACAGAAGAAAAAGAAAACAACCAACAATGGTAGTCCAAAATTGCCTAAACAGGTAGAGAGAGAGAGAGATAGACAGAGAGAGAGGTACTACCAACGATAGTAGAGAAAGAGTATTGTAAGGTAAAAAGCACACTTACTCGCCAAAGAAAACTGTGAGAAAACCAGAAGGAAAACCAAGGTTGGTAAAAGTACAGATAAATAACATATCTGTAAGATTAAACAAGTAATACTAGGAAAAAAACTATGAAAATTTCACTTGGCTGCAAGAGAATCTGGCTGACATGCAAGAAGAGCAGCAAACAAGATCTGGAGTAATCTGGAGAGGGGTACTGTGGGTAGACCCTTAGCTAGAGAGTTTTTGGCTTGTGTGAGCTGGTTCCAAGGATCAGAACAGTGTCCCAAAGGTCAAGGATAAATGAAGACTGACAACATCAGATTAAAAGTAAAATCCATGGTGTCTGATTTTTGTCTGCTTCAAACATGTGGATTGTCGGATCCGACTGGATCTGACCTTGGCGCTGATTTTGAAGCTTTATCAGATGCACAATTCTGACTCCTCCCTTACCCATAATTCCCTTGGCTCTACCTCAGATGACTCATATCAAGTCTGTCCCCCCCTTATTCTGTAATATATGAGAAAAATACCACCTAAGGGGCCCCCTCCCAAGAGAATGCCTAAAATTAGACAATCTGAAAATGTTGAGGTATAGTCTCAGACGACTGTGCACAGACAGGGGATAACATCCAGTCAATGATCTTGAAACCACAGGTGATAATTTGGAAGGGGGTAGGCGGGAGAGAATTTGAAGCATATGAAAATTAGACAACATGGATCTAACATTAAGGTTAAGTACATAACTTTCTTATCCAATGTTGTGTATTTTTGTCTGTTCAAACATACTGGGACAGAATCCCAAGCTGTAAAGCTAGGTTGTATCAAGGAAGGACATTTTTGAGTATGGTGGAACCAAAGGAGGAATGTGATCTGGATTGAGTGTCCAGCTTATAGTTGGACACAAAGGTATGCACCACTGCTCAGGTGGCCACGGCACAAATGTTGTCAATGGATAATCCTCTGTTAAAGGCTGAAGGAGTAGAGACTGTTCTGGTTGAATGTGCTTTTGGTTTACCTGGCAAGGGTACATTTTTATTATATACAAAGGAAATGCACTCCGAGAGCCATCTGGATAAGGTAACTTTAGAAACTGCCTTCCTCAATTTTGGCTTGGAAAAGGAAATGAACAATTAATTGACCTTTCTGAAATGTTTTGTCCTGCGGACAAAGAATCTGAGTCGTTTGTATACATCTAAGATGTAATAAGTATTCTCCTTTGTTTGAGTACCTTGGAAAAAAATGGTAAATATATTGATTAATTTAAGTTAGTTTCACATGCTACCTTAGGAATAAAATACACGTTAGTTCTACAGGAAACTATCTACATGGAACATTCGATAAGGGGGCTTAAAGTTCCAAGATTCATCTGGCTGATGTTACTGCCACTAAGAATGTTTTCCACGTGAGAAATGTTAGGTCCGCAGAGGTAGCAGTCTCAAAAGGAGCTTGAGTTAAAGTTTGTAGCATAATGCTGATGTCCCATGGAGGTGCAGGAACTCAATGGCAGGTCTCAGTATAAAAGCACCTTTGAGGAAGGATTTTGAAATTTTTAGATACGCTACCAACATGCCGTTATGAAAATTGGAAATTGCAGACAATTGAACCTTGAAGGTGGCAAACTGGAACCTGTGTCAGAAAGATCAGACAGAGATTCACGTACAAAACAAACTGGTGCTGAAAAAGGATCCAGGTCTTTGGAGTAGACCCAGATGGAAAACTTTCTCCATTAACTGTGATAAATATTCCTAACCGACGGTTTCTGTGAAGCAGAGAGAATGTTGATTACTGCAGGGGGAAGTCTGGCATCTCTGGTAATGGTTAAAATTGGAGGAACCATGTGGATAATTTCATGGACTCCTGGTCTGGAGGAGGCAGTCCAGTTGGGTAAGTAGATCTGGATAATGATCCAACATCAATGGAGGATGTACAAGTTGAGGCTACAGGTAGGGAAATCATGTTGTTCAGGGCCAAAAGGGAGCAATGAGGATCACCCTGGCCTTACACTGTCTTGTTTTGTGTATGAATTTGTTCATTAGTGGTAAAGTGGGAATGGCAGAAAGGCATACAGGAGACCCGGGTCCAACTGTTGACTAAAGTGTCCCTCTGCGACTGTTCTTGTGGAGGGGGATCAGGTCAAAATACCTGCTGTATGTATTGTTGAGATAGGACATGGAGAGGTTGCAGCAAGTTTGGACCCAGTGACTGAAAATTGCTTGTGTCACTGTTATACTGAGGGACCACTTGTGAGGCATCAACACTGTCCTGCTCAATTTGTCTGTGAGTACACTGGAGGAACCTGGGATGTGCACTGCTATCAGAAAATGTTGTGAAGACATCACCCATTGCCAGACCCTCATGGCCTGCTGATATAGAGAAGATCGGGTTCCTCCTTGTTTGCTGATGTACCACATCACAGTCATACTGTCCTTCTGCATGGAGATCACACCCTTGTTGAGGAGGTCCTGAAATGCTTGCAACACTAGGAGGACTACTCTCGGCTCCAACATGTTGATGTGGAGGTTGGCTTCTGCTGACAACCATGTACCTTGGATCGGTTTACTACTGAATTCGTGAAGTGCCTGTACTCGATCAGCATGTAGTCGAAAGGCACTTTTTAAATGGGCAGAATGACAAACCAGAAAACATCGACTACACTACAGGAAATGGGTAGTGTAGTTTGATTATCTGAGTTCGGCATTGTGAACGGAGATCGAGGTTCAGTGAGGAACAGGGAATTACAATGAAAGACTCCTGCAAGTATGGCAGGTGCACGGCCCCAAAATTGCAAACATTCACAAAAAAACACAGGCCAGCACTCATAGGCATAAGGTGCCTGAAAATAAGAATGTTTTAATAAAACATATACAGGCAAAACAGACCGGTTTCGGCCCAAAGGTTATTAAGCCTTCCTCAGTGTAAAAGTATAAACAACAAAGACAAGCCTAATATGCATGAAAATAAACACGATTCAACAAGAGTCCCCCTAATTGGTTGGCTATAGATGCTCATTAAGACCCGGGGGAAATAATCTCCCCAGCTTTATAATCCACTTTTTTTCTTTCTTGTTCAACATGTCATGCCAACCAATTTTGTTAGCCCGGTCCCTACTTATCCTGTCAATAATGGTAAACCTAAAATATGCTGTAGAATGGGTCAAAGAATGTTTGTATGGTGCATTACTAGATTTTTTTCAGTCTGATATCGCTGAGATGTTCAGATATCCTTATCATTGCTGGCCGGGAAGTCTGTCCTATGTAAAAAGCGGAACACATACAAGTAGCTAGGTAAATAACCTAATATTAGGCTTGTCTTTGTTGTTTATACTTTTACACTGAGGAAGGCTTAATAACCTTTGGGCCGAAACCGGTCTGTTTTGCCTATATATGCTTTATTAAAACATTCTTATTTTCAGGCACCTTATGCCTATGAGTGCTGGCCTGTGTATTTTTTTGAACAGGGAATTAACCAATTTCCTCACTGTAGTGTGATCTCAGAGTTGATATACATAATTTGCAGGGGGTGTGGGCTGGGCAGCCCTCCCATATGGGGGGGGGGGTGCAGGGAGCTTTCCCCCTACAAAATATTACAATACATGTACCATTGACTGTAGAATGTCCTGGTATGGTAAGCTGCATAGCATGGGTGACTGACGTCACTTCCTGATATGTCAAATACATCGAACTACGGGTGTCGATGTATTCCATTTCGACTTGGCCACTTTTACACTGTTCCATATTTCACATTTCAGGTCGAACGTGTTACCGGTGGATGTATGCAGTTTTGGGATATCAATAGTAAACCCTATGGACCATTCCCCCTTCAAAATGCCCCCCCCCCTCACACAAGAAGGGATGCATCCACGGTCATTGTTGCAATCGGTTAACCTGTCCGGAAGGGCTTGACCCATGGTTACACATGGGGAAGTTATCCACCAAGCAATGTGTTTTTTTTTTCATACCTATGTACTTCAGATATTTGAATGCAGGGGGTTAGTAGATTGAGACCACTATAATGCTAAGGTCCATTGCAGTACCCTCATATAATATCTGGCTAAGGGAATCATTAGAATTGTAGATACTATGAGACCTAAGAGTTCTAAGTGTTAACCTCACTGGTGGTGTTAGCTGATGTACAACTTGAAGACCTTAAGAAAGACAAAGGGACAAAACCCTGTACTGGGGAAGGCTGACTACCTGAAATTCCGTGTCTAGGTGGCATCCTACTCTGTGCTAGGTTCACCTGACATTTTGGAAGATTTACTGATATTCCTAAATTCAGAAGCAGCTGGACTACTTGGTCCCAGTGCCTGAGGAGATGATGTTTGGTGAAGGCAGTACAAGAAGATCTGGATCCCCAGTAGGCCCAGATGGGCAGCCATTACTGTCATGATCTTGATGAACACTCTGGGGGCTGCGGTGAGACTGAATAGCAGCACTCTGCATTGGAAGTGATTGGCTCCCAGGTGGAAGTGTAGAAATCTCCTGGACTGCTTTATTATTTTGAAGTGATAGTAAATGTCTTGGGGATCTACAGAGCACACTTAATCATCCTTCCTGCACACTTAATCATCCTTCCTCAGCAGAGGTAAAATGGTCTAAATTATGGCCTTCTGGAACTTCATCTTATGAGCTGTTTTAGGTGACCAAGACCTAAACTGGGTCTAAAGTCCCCAGTCTTTCTGGTACTAAAAAACCTGGAACAGACTCTGGATTCTAACTGGTTAAGGGGGACCGGTTGGATTACTTTTTTTTTCTAGCAGCTCTGAAACATCTATAGCTGCTAAGTCCCAGTGATTGGGCGGAACATCAGTGACTTTCTTCTTTTTCCTTGGGTGGAAGGGAAAACTGAATAACCTCTGGATATTATTCTTAGCACCTATGAAACTGACATTGTGTGCCAGGCCTGAGGGTGCAGAGAACCCCCCCCCCCCCGACTGACTCAAGAGTGCAGCACTCGGGCAGTCACTCAGGAGCACTGAAAGACAGTCTTGGAAAATGGACTGCAAAAGCCTTGATTATGCAGTCCACCTTTGATTCTTTGGCATCTTCCATTAAAATTGCCTCCCCCTCTACCACAGGGAGGTCTGTCATCTTGGGAGTCATGGAAAGTACTCTGATTTGTGGAACTACATCATCTTCCCTGATCTCTTGTTCCTAGAGAATGTTTATTGAGGGGTGGATAAGTGTACTACCAGTACAGAGTGAGTTTTGCTATCTTGTTGGCTCCTGGTGAGTGCATCCTTAATTTCTGGTCCAAACAAAGTGAAGTCATCATAAGGGGCATTAACAAAGGATGACTTAAAGCCTTTTGCTAAGTCACAAATTTGCTTCCAAACATGGTGACACATGGTAATGGTGGTTGCTGCTCTGGCTGTACCATTAGCTGCATTAGAGAGCAGACGCATGGCCAGATTAGAGAAGGATTGGAGGGTAGAAAGCTGCGAGTCCATGGTTTTTGGAACAACTGCAGGCATCACCCTTGACAATGACTTGGTGATCTCCTTAGTCAAGTCTCTCTGGAACCTTGTTAAACAGGCTAGATAGTTAAGCAATCCAAAGGCAAGAATCACTGATGCATAGGCCCATTTCCCAAATCGGTCCATTGCCTTAGATTCTGTTAGGAGGATGAGTAGATGAGCTTTCTTCTAATAGCTCTTTCTTGTTGGCTGCTGCCACCACCATAGCATCTACTGGTGGATTCTTAATACAGTGCTTCCTGTCTGTGCAGATAATATTCTGTTGGCTTTCTTAAGGATGGGCTCCACCACATCAGGTTCCTTCCATAAGAAAAATACATGGGTCAATGGGAGGTACCACCCATGCCGATGTTGGTCCAGAACCAAAGGCCTCCAAGAACACAGACTCATCCAGTGAAGAGTTTTGGGGCAATTAATCCCCCCTATTCTTCATTAATTTCAGAATATCACCAAATTTGTTATCTTCAGAGTGGGAGTGAGGGGAATGCCCCTTTCTCTAAGTCAACATCTTTGGTGAAAGACTCCACGGAGGAGTCTAGGTGCTTCCACTTGCATGTCTGTTTTCTGAGAACACCTTCTGGGTGAGCAATAGATGGGTCAGTATTGGACAGGGAGCTACTGAAGCAAAACTTACTCAAAAGCCCTTGGTACCAACTGTCTCTGTCTGACCAGATGATGAGATGAAGACACAAAGTGCAGATGGGGTTTGGGTGGAACCAAACTGGTTATCTTTGGTACTTGCCAAAACCCTTTTAAAAGTCTCAAAGGTCAAGGCTGCCACTGGAATGGATGGCTCCCTCCACTCCGAAAAAGAGAGAAACCTCAGCACCAACAAGTGTAGCCCAGAAGCCAACACCTGATCTGAGCTGTCTAGGGCCAAAGCCCTGAGAGGGAGAGATGGTTCTGAGAATCTCGGTGTTGATTTACCCTCCCACCCCCTACAGAACTCAGTGCTGAAGCTTTGGCTCTGAGTCTCATCTCAATCTGAAGGCATCAAAGTTGAGAGAGGGAGGGAGGGAGACAATCGATGAAGACATAAGCAGCTCTGGCATCGGTAAGGGTGGTCCGGTTCCAGTTGGTTCCAATAATATTGAACCCGAAGGGTGAGTTGGTATGGATCCCTGTAACACAGGGGTAAGGTGGGCAGTGCTCAGTAACTTCCTGGGGAATAGTACCAGGATAACACCAAACTGTATCTATGTTCTCAGACCGTGAGTTATGAGATCTGGAGACCTCTTCTTTGAAGTTTTAGAGGGAGACTTGCTCCTTTCCTTCTCTCTCTTCTCTATCTTCTTTTTGTTGAACCTCAGACTTGGATTTCTCTCGCTTAGAAAAAGGTGGTGAAAAGGTATTCCCAGTAACAAGCCACTCAACACCAGGGATACTCTGGAAAAAGCTTTACTGGTCTATCATTTTTAACACACAAGCAGTAAAAATGATACACCAGTATATCTTCTTCCAGAGTATCCCTGGTGTTGAATGGTTTGTTACTATGATTTGCGTTCCGTTGGGGGGAAGAGGTATTCCCAGTCTGTGTCAGAAGAAGTTCCTTTAAAACCAGCTTGTCCCTTCTAGTTTGGAGGAACTTGGCACTAAAAGATGTACACCACTGGCACTCTACATCAAAGTTTGCGGCACCAAGACAACAAACATATTTGGAGTGTGGGTCCTGCAGTGGAAGTTTGTGCCTATATTTCTAGCACTTTTTAAACCCAGTCAATTCCAACATCATGAAAGATCACTGGTAAAAGAAAAATAGAAAAGTAAATAAGCTTTTCTTTTAAATGTGAATATTAAGAAAGGTAATCAAGAGGAGGCTTAAGGCCTTAACCTTTAAACTAGCTATATTAACTAGACTAATCTAAATCCTGAAAACTATAATCATCAACTTCATCATCATCAGCCCCTTTTTTCCTACTTTTTCTACATGGGGTCGGGGTATCATGTTAACTATCTCCAAATCTCTCGATTCAGTGCCACACTCCTGCCTTCTTCAACACTCATGCCTGACTGTCACAGATCTTCTTTCACACAATCCATCCACCTCTTTGCTGGATATGCTCGCTTACTTTTACCTTCTTCCTGTCTGTCCCAAATCTTCCTCACCAGATTGTCTTCTGCTTTTCCTGCGCATGTGCCGAAACCATCGTAATCTGTTCTCCTTGATTTTTTCTGCAATTGGAGCTACTTTGTCTTCTGCTCTTATGTCATTTCTTAGTCTGTCCCACAGTGTGCATCCTACCACCCTTCTCAAGCACTTCATTTCTATCACCTCCACCTTCTTCAACTGTTCTGCCGTTACTGCCCAGGTTTCTGTACCATACAGTAGTACTGGTCGCACCACTCTCTTGTACACCTTCTTTTCAGCTTCTTTGGCATTCTTCTGTCATAGACCACACTTGACACTCTATGCCATTTGGCTGCAGCCCCTCTGTCTCCAGCTCTGACCTCTTCATTCAGACCTCCCTTCAACCACTCCTCCCAGATACTTGAAGTTGTTTACCTGTTCTACTGTCTTCCCTTATATCTTTCTTCTCAGCTTCTTCTGATTTCCCCAATTTGCTGCCATTACCACTGTCCTATCTGTGTTTACTTTCATCCCATGTGCCTTGAGTCCTGCATTCCATTCTCCTATACTTTGCTGAAGTTGTAGCTCAGAGTCTGCCTGTAATGCCACATCATCTGCATACAGCAACTTTGTTGATCTCTCCGACCTGTGTGCTAATGTAGTCCATCATCAGTATGAACAACAGTGGTCTCAGAGCTGAACCTTGGTGTACCCCCATTCCCACTGGGAACCCCTCTGTGAGGCTGAACACTGTTCGTACTTGAGTCATCGGGTCCTTGTACTAGCCTGCATTAATTCTACCAATGTTTCTGGGACTTCAAACCACTGCAGTAATGCCCAGATCAGCTTTCTTGGGACCTTGTCATACGCTTTCTCCAAGTCTAGGAAGGCCCAGTTGGACTCTCTCCTCATCTCTAACTTCTTCTCAAGAATCTGCCTCACTGCAAACATTGGGTCTATTGTACTACATCCTGATCTAAATTCGAACTGCTCATCTCCCATCTTATGTTCCACTACTCAGCATATCTGTTTATCAATCACCCTCACCAGAACTTTCATGTAATGTAATAGGAGTTTAATGCCTCTGTACCGCCCACCTTTGTTCTTGTACACTGGTATGAGTACACTTATTCTCCAGTCATCTAGAATAAGACATTCTCTCCAACCTGCTATGAGTATCCTCAGAAGCCATTTCTCCCCATCTCACCCAGCATCTTTACCATATCTGCTGTAACTTCATATGAGCCTGCTGCTTTCCCTGACTTCATTTTCCTTAGTGCTGTTCTTACTTCTTGTAGGGTGGGCTCCTCTTTTTTGCTCATAGAAGCACAAAACGCATGCCTTCATTCGCGGAGGCTCTCAATAAAAATCTGCCCAAACAACCGAAACCTCCAAAGCATAAATGCAAGCAACCTCCACCCCCCAACACAACCTAAATGACACATAGCCCACAAACTCAGTGTGCCAATCAACCACAGCCCATAAGGCATAACATACCCAACACTCTAGTCATAGGTGACTCTATAGTCAGGCACACTGATATTCCACTCACCAGGCTAAACAAGGAAAAAGTTACTGTCAGCTACCTGTCGGGTGTTAGGATCCGCCACATAACGCACGCACTCAGGTCACTTCAGAACAAGTACAAATATGACTCTGTCATTGTCCATGTTGGTGTGAATGACCTGAGATGCACCTCCCTGGACTACATGAAAAGAGACATGGAGGAGCTCTCCGATCTTGTAGCCCAGGCAGGTATGACCCTAGCCCTGAGTAGCATCCTGCCATCACCCAGAATGATACCACAGTACAAGGACAAAATGATTGACTTCAACAATTGGCTAAGCTTCTGGTGTCATTCTAAGGGAAACCAGTATCTGACTGCCTGGGATGACATGATCGACAGATAACGATGCTTTGCCAGACATGGCCTGCACCTGTCGCCCTTGGGATTCCGGATACTGGCAAAGGCTCTTGCCACCCCTATAGTGCCTTTTTTAGACAAGGTTCAAATGACAAATTCACCACCGTAACAGGTACAAGCAAGCAAAATCTGAGGGTAATGCTACTCAATGCTAGAAGTCTAAACCTCAAAATGCACTCACTCGAGGCACTCCTTAAAATGGAGAACATCGACATCTGTGCAGTGACAGAGACCTGGTTCAAAGCTCCAAAGAGCACCCCTGCATTACCAGGCTATAATTCATACCACACCTTTTGGCCACCTAACCCGGACTGAAACACTAAAGGTGGAGGCATGTCCATACTCATTAAGGATATCCACACCTCCAAGCTAGTTGCTCAGCATAATGCATCTGAGATTATCCAAGTTCAAGTAACTCTGGGCAAGACCGCAATCCAGACTGTAGCTTGGTACAGACTCCCCACCATGCCCCAGGATTCCCACTCCTCTTTTCTTGATACACTGGAAAATATTAGGGTACAACCCAACACCCTAATAATAGGTGATTTCAACTACCCCACCATTAACTGGGAAAACTACTCATGTACCAACTCTTTTGCTCAACGTTTTCTGGAATTCATAAATTCCAACGCTTTGGATAAACTTATCCATACTCCCACCAGGGGCAGCAATATCCTAGACCTGGTCATCACCAACATGGGCGACCTGTGTTCCACATCAGAGGTCAATTCCTCATTGGTCAGATCTGACCACAAGCTAATCACCCTAGACATCCGCATCCCACCACCACTTCCCCATTAGGGAAACAACAGTAAAAAATTTCTCCAAAGCCAACTGCATGCTTCTTAAGACAGAAGTGGCAAACTTCACGACACCCATATGGATGGGCAATAGAGGTACGACTGCTGAATCCTACACAAACGCACTTTATAAGCACTTACATGAGTGCATGGATCGTGCTATCCCTAACGGAACCAAAATGCTATCCTCCAAAAAAAGGAAGCCAATCTGGTGGTCTTCTGCCATAAACAAACTCTACAACAGAAGAAAGAAACTGTTGCAAAAAAGAGTAAAATCCCATGATTAGAGGACCTCCCTGGTCAGCCTCACTAAGAAGCTGACATCCATCATAAAATCCTCCAAAGCTAGTTATGAAAACAAAATCACCACTGATTCTAAAGACAACCACAAAGCATTCTATAGCTATGCCAAGAATCTCAATGGCAACACTCAGATCTGCTCTGAGTTACAGCACAATGGCACTAAATATACAGGACCAACTGATATTGCCAACATCCTGGCAGATAGGTTCAGTGCTAACTTTACCTCTCTCTCACCCCGTAAAGGGCCTATCTTTGTACCGGAAGAATGCAAAGTTCCTGTAATCACGGCTGCACAAGTAAAAACCTCACTCTCCAAAGCCAAGAATACAGCATCCATGAGACCTGACAACATCCCAGGCTGCCTTCTACACAAACTACAGAATGAACTGGCACCCCACCTAAGTACTATGTTCAGTCATAGCCTCACCTCAGGCTTTGTGCCCAGTGAATGGCGCACCGTAACGGTTATCCCACTCCACAAAGGGGGAGCCATGACAGACCCCGGGAACTACTCCCCCATTAGCCTGACGAGCCTGGTCTGCAAGGCCATGGAACATATCATCATGGAACTCATAAACAAAGACACTGGAGATCTCCAAACTCTGGACCCCACACAGTTCGGGTTTGTAAAAGGCAAATCATGTCTCCTAAACCTGATAGACTTCTTTGAAGCAGTCACTAAAGGCATAGATGAGGGTAAAGTGGTTCACACAACCTATCTAGATCTCGCCAAGGCATTCAACACCATCCCCCACTCTGGAATTATAGATAAACATACTAAACTAGGTATAAATCCTTATGTCACAAGATGGGTTGCCAACTGGCTTACTGACAGAAACCACACTGTGAAAGTAGCAGACTCCAAATCAGACTTCAGACCAGTGACAAGTGGAGTACCACAGGGTTCAGTCCTGGGTCCTCTCCTGTTTATCTACTTCTTTGAAGTACAGGCTAACACAGAAGGTCTTTGGCTAATTAAGTTCGCAGATGACTGCAAACTAGGAGCCATAATCAAAACTCCTAACGATGTGGACATCCTACAAAATGGGCTCACTGAGACAGATGCCTGGTGTCAAAGCCATGGCCTCAAGCTCAATGCCAAAAAGTGCACTGCCATCTCCATTTGGTAAAAACTCTGTACCCATGAACTACCACATAGGCTGTAGTCTACTTAACACCGAAAGTGTGATAAGAGACCTTGGGACACAGGTGGACAGTAGTCTCTCCTTTGATAATCACATTGCCACAGTGGTTAGGAAATCCTTCTATGTGGCACACCTCATCACAAAAGTTTTCTCATCCAGAAAAAAAGAGGTCATTGTTCCCCTCTACTCATCACTCCTTATACCCATTATACAGTATAACACCCCCTTTGGTATGTACCTCAAAAGACATCTACAACAACTGGAAAGGCCACAGAAATACCTCACAAAGAGGATTACTGGCCTCAAACAGATGCCCTACGCAGACCATCTCAAAAAACTCCAGCTTTACTCCGTCACATATCGCCTACTCAGGCGCGATCTCTGCCTAACATGCAACGCTATGTCAAACCTAGAGCTATTGGACATGCTCCACTTAAATAAATCCCAATCCCAGTACAACATCTGCAGGGTTTTCTTCATTTAGAAGCTACTGGCTTTGTCCCTGTACCAACCCTGACTAAACTGCAAAATGATAATCCTACTTAAATAGTATCTTAAACATTTAATACTCAACAATGTTTTGTTGATGATGTCTGTTTTTAATGCGTCAGACCATGTAATGTGCGAGTCCCTACTGGGAACATTACTAAACTTTTGTAAATATACATAACTCTGTCTTATATTTTCTATGTATCTCATTGTTGTGTAATCTTTGTAATTTTGTCTATTGGAGCTTTTCCCCCCGGGCCTCTGCTGAAAATGGACATACAATATCGGATTATCCCGGTCAACAAATGTAAAATAAATAAATAAATAAAATACTCCTTCCATCTGCCTTTGATATCCTGTGGACTGGTGAACAGGTTGTTGCTGGCATCCCTTATGAAGGGTGTCTGACTAACTTCTTTATCTTTCTCTCTTTGCCTTGCAACCTGATATAGTTTTGTTGTGCCACTTACTGAGTCACTTTCCAGAAGTTGGTACAGTGCCTCCGATGTCCTATTCTTTGCTATTGCAACTTCTTTCTTAGCTTCTTTGTTAGCCAACCAGTAGTACTTCCTAGCCTAGTCAGTCTTTTCTATCTCCCACTTCTTCCTGCACTCCTCCTTTCTTTTGATGACTTCCTGGACTTCTGCATTCCACCACCAGCTTTCCTTATGTACTTTATTTCCATACCTGGCTCTGCCACATATCTGTTTGGTAGTCCTAACACATGCTGTTCTTAGACGCTGCCATTCTTGCTCAACTCCACCTATTTCCTCCTCTTCTTGGGGTGCTAGAACCCAGAGTAATTCCTTGAACTGCAGTACGTTCTTTCCAGTCAACTTCCAGGTCTTCAGCCTGGTCTCTGTTGACCTTGGAGCCTTCTCTGACCACTGCTTGCAGCTGATTGTTGCAACTAGTGGTTTATGCTATGGGCCGACTGTTTCACTGAGGATGACTCTGCAATCCTGGGTTCTACCCCAGTGCCTTTTCCTTACTAGGAGGAAGTCTACCAGAGTTGCATGTTGGCTACTCTTGTATCTGATCTTGTGACTGTCTCTCTTTCTGAACCATGTGTTGGCTACTATTAAGCCATTTGCCAGACAGAAATCTAGAATGGCTTCTCCTTCTTTATTCTTGTTGCCCCACCCATTTGGACCAGGGCAGTCCACCTATCTTGTTCTGTCTGTCCCAATATATGCATTTAAGTCACCCATTATCAACACCAATTTATGTTGTCCTGCTTTATCTAGTAGGTCCTGCAACTGCTGTCTGAATGCACTCTTTTCCTCACTATCACAACCCTACTGTGGGGCATAGGCTGAGATTATGAATACTGCCCTATCATTACACTGGAGTCGGATTGCCAAGAGTCTGTCAATAATTCTGATGATATCCCTCACTCCCTTCTGAAGCCTCTCTCTGACCACAATTTCTACACCACTTATAGCCTTTCCCCCCTCCTGAGTAGTACAGTCTGTATCCCAAGCCAAGTGACTTTGCTGCACTGCCCTTCCATCTCGTCTCTTGGATACATAGGATGTCCAGCCTCCTCCATATCATCATGTCATCCACTTCCAAGCTATGTCCTGTCGGTGAACCTACATTAAGCGTAGCAATTCTCAGTTCATGTTTGGCACGTTGGTTGGTTTTATGTCTAGCTTTCGCTCAGCAGAGCTATCCCAGGTAACCCAGGCTGGGGAACTAGACACTGGCTGGCCAGTAGCTTACTGACCCAGGGCTGCTGAGCTTTATGGCAGGCACACACTGGCCAATAGGGGTACATATATCCCTCCTACTGTTAGCATGGGTCCCTGGCATAGGTCAGACTAGGCCGGGTCCTCAACCCACTTATCACCGGTAACTACCCATGCCCATTTTGGCAACATTAGTCAACATGACTGAATCACCTAGAGCCATATTTTACACCGTCGAGTGGTTAGCCCTGAAAACTATAACTAACAGTTTGCATGTTTAGAAATGTTAAGAATACAATAAAATAAGAGGAAAAACTCACAGTACGAGAGGAGATGCAGTAAGAAATAAGAAAATTTCAACCCACTCCTGGAGAGAGCTCTGTGCATGTCCATATCACTTGAGCGGCAAATTAGATCTAAGCATCTGAAGTAGAGCCTTTGGAATTATGGGTAGGGAAGAAGTCAGAGCTCTGGAACTGATAAAGCTTCGAAGTCAGGACCGAGGTCAGATCCCATCAGATCTAACAATGAACACATTTGAATGGATGAAAATAGATAAGTCTGGATCATATATTGTGCTATGCTAAGAACTCTAGTAAAGGAATACTGATTTTGTACTACATAAGGACTCTTCAAAAAAACTATGGAAACTAGTGAAGGCACACTGGTTTACATTCAAATATGTACATCACGGAGGAGGATTAATGGATATAAAAGGTATAAAAGAAAAGTGTAGATGAGAGGTTGAGAGATGGAAATTGATAGCCGTGTGAGGAAAGTTTTAGGAGAGTGAATTGTTGTGTCTAAAAGAGGAAGAAGAAGGAGGCAGAAAGGGGAAATATATGAAGATTAGGAGGGTCAGTGAATTCATTAGAGCTGTATTTGTTGTACAGACTAGCCCAGGCATGCAAGCATGATAGGAGGAAGGACTGAGCTTGGGTGGATCTGGGAAGGTGTGTGTGTGTGTGTGTGTGTGTGTGTGTGTGTGTGTGTGTGTGTGTGTGTGTGTGTGTGTGTGTGTGTATGTGTGTGTGTGTGCGCAATTTGTTAGAAGTTGAGAAAGCGAAGTTGCATCTGTAAATGCACTGGGTGAGAAAGGGACCTTCGATTATAACGAGGCAGAGATCTTTCTGGAATTCTCCGAGCAAAGTTGGGAAGGCTTTCTTCCCATACCCGTTTGGATAAAAGGGTTCCCAGAAGGAAGGACACTCTTTGTGATATGGGCAGCCATTTAGCTTTTACAAGAGTAAGGTAGCAATGTTCTCCGTTAGGGATTATGTTAATGAACTAGCAAATGTGGTTTACCATGATTTCTAAAGCTCTACAGCTCTGTTGTGAAGCAATGAGTGGGAGACCATATTCAAGCTGAGGGAGCAGAACTCCTTCAGTAATTTGAATGTGATACTGGAAGATAAGAAAGGTGTCCAGCTAGACTCTAAAGTTATCTGTAAGTAGTTGATTTTGGTTACAGAAGATGGAACAAGTAGTTGCATAATTTGCAGACTTTTTAGGGTGCATTGTTTTTATGTTGAGTATTAACTTGTGTCTATTAAGAATTACAGCTATAACAGAAGTACACTGCGAAGCTATAAAATTACGTAAAATAAATATTCGATTAAAGAAGGCATGAGGTACATTAACTGTAGACCACGTGAAATGGTTTTTAAGGGCATGTTTACAGCCAGCAAGAGTTGGGAATTCCCTCAGCCAACCTGGCAGTAACCTCTACAAATAAGGACCTTGATAACTAGAAGCCTAATTTCCAAAACACTCAAGCTGAAAAGGGGAAATTGCCAACAGCCTCTGGAAGGTTGAGAGCAGTGACTCAGTTGGTGTATACCAGGGCAAAAGCTCCCACAGATAACAGGAGCCAAGCCATGCCAGGCGAAACAGATCAAACAACAATCTTGGGCAAACAAAAATAAACAATCAATGCAAGTTTTGTAGAACAAGTGCAACTATCGCACTATCACACCATTACTTACCACACTTACACCCACATTCGCATCACTACAAATGTACCATATATAATGTATATATTTATTCTGTATCTTCTATGACTGTTGTCGAAACCATGGCCTTAAGCTTAAAAAAATGCATCATCATCCACTTTGGTAAAAGCTCAGTTCCCACTAATTACATATCAATGGGAGCCCAATGAACACTGAAGGCGTTATAAGAGCTCTGGGGACACAGGTTGAGCACAACCTCTCCTTTGACCACCGCATTGCCACTGTGGTCAAAAAGTCCTTCTATGTGGCACATCTCATTACCAAGGGTTTTGCATCCAAGAAGAAAGAGGTCATTATCTCTCTCTACTCTTCCCTCATTAGGCCAGTCATCGAGTATAATGCCCCATTTGGCATGTACCTCACTCGACACATGCAACAGCTGGAAAGGCCACAAAAGTACCTCATGAAGAGGATCCTAGGCCTTTGTGATGCCCGTGCCCTGGCCCAGCAATCAAGGAGCCTCAATCCTCACCACTAACACTACAGAGGGACATCTCATATGAGGGAAAGGATAACAAATACACACAGTAAAGTGGCTGGTTGCTCCCTTGCTCTCCAGGACCCCAATAAGACTCCCCACTGGCACAGCTATAGGGTTCAGATCTCAGCCTAGCTGGCAAGCTAACCTCCAGTACTCCCTCTGTCCAACCAGTGCTTCGTGTCCCTGCCAAAGTAGCTGACACACACACACGTTGAGATAAGTATTTATACAACTTCACAAACACTCTTGGGAAAGGCTGACACAGATTCTCCAGCTGTGCCCCTACACCCAGACTATACGGTAGTAATTCTTGCCACCACCAGCTAATAATTATCAGCTACCCAAAGACCCTTAAAAGGGTGTCCAATTATTACTGTGCAACATTATTATCCAATAGTAGTGTAACTAAGCAATCAAGGCTTATTGGAAGGGATTATTACAGGATCAGTTATATGCATGCAATGTACTCTAGAGCTTAATTTATCTCTACATAAACCAGCCACAGTTGAAAAGGGTCTAAAAATATTTAATAATAAATACTAAAAACATAAGACAATATTACTACACCACAGTGCTATTCAAGAGTTCAGAGATCACACAGAAACTTAAAATAATTCAGTAGTACAGTTCTGACATAACAGAAAAACAAAATCTTTATAGTCCTAGCTATTTCTACAAAACAACACACATCTAAGATAACTTACTTACACAGAGCAAGGCAGTGCTGAGTTGAATAGTCAGACAAAAATGCTTACAGTCTCTCTCTGAGTAATAGTTTTTAAAATCACTAACAAACATTTCTGCTGGGCCCTCCCAGATTACATCATTCACATTCAGATCCATGACATCATTTCTTTTACACTTAGCCTGGAGTCCACAGGCCAACAGGCTACATTATTTAACAATCTAACACCTGCTCAGGAAGCTACAACAATAAAAGACATTTCACATGTACACTAAAGTAATTATTCCTTAAGTTAAAACAATAGAAAGAATGTGTTCAGCTAGCCTCTTCGGCACCACTATCTAGAGCAAAGGATATAATTTTAATTTCAAAGAACAGATCTGAAATGCTTGACTTAGTTTTCCTTACAGCAGATGGCAATACTGCTAAAATCTTGAAGTTCAACATTTTAGTATTTTCTTTCATTTAAGAAACAAGATTGTATTTTACATTTATATTTACAGATGCCAAAATTATGTATCAAATTCCATTTGACTAGGCTGGCAGCCTTCACCCATCTCTACCAATCTTCACAGCTTTAAACACGTCCTACATGGACAGACTAAAAAAACTCAAGCTATTCACTGTCTCATATTGTCTACTAAGAGGTGATCTTTGCTTGACTTACAAAGCCATGTCGGACCCAGCTCTGTTAGAAATGCTACATTTACAGAAATACCAATCCCTCTGCACCATACACTCCAAAGACCTCAACCTTATTACCACAATCAACAGAACAGCTGGAGGGACAGGTGTATAACACAGAGACTTGCCCATGCTATGGAATATACTTCTCATACATTTCAAGCAGAGGAACTCACTGGCCTCTTCAATAGAAATCTTGATGAGTGGATGGGAAATAGAAAGTTCACTCTGGGGATCACTCCAGTGGTTCTACTTGATAGAGGCACTGGGAACTAATGTCGGGCGGCATGATGCCAGGGCACTTCTATGGGCTAGGCTTGTAAAGACTCCAAGACCAATAGCCTAGTACTCACCTATGAACCTATATTAGCATGTATGTAGCAATCTATCAACTACATGTTGTACAAATTAACTAATTTAATGTAGTTTAGTTGTATATTCATTTGTTTTTGTCATATTTGTGGAGCTTTTCTAATTCTGTTTTAATTTTTTTTTGCTCTATATATTAATTTGTTTTGTCGTATTTGAGGAGCTTTTCTCCCCGGGCCTCCAGTAAAAGTGGGTTTCTGACCCAGTGGACTTTCCTGGTCAACAAATGTCAATAAATAAAAAATAAATAAATAGTGTAAAAGGTTGATAGTTTGATATCCTAGTTAGTAACTGTGTTGCTGAGTTCTGCCCCACCTGCAAACAAACAAGTTCTGTATTAAAAAGAATTCCCAGTATAGAGTATTGTAATAGTCTAAAAGGGCGGTGACACATGCATGCACCACTGCAGGTAGATCAGAAGGTGAAATAAGGAGTTTGATCAGGGAGAGATTTCAAAGACAGAAGCAAGATGACTTGAGAATGGCTGACATCTAGTCCTTCAACCTCAGCCTGCTGTCAATGATCACCCTTAGGCCATGCACCTTGGACACGAAGCACAGCTCATATCCACTGCAGGAAATGACTAAGAACACAACAGGCAAAAGGAGAGTCCCTAGTAGTTGCATCAACAGCTACTGCCACTATCTTAGTCATGTTGAGCTTAAGCTGAGGTCTGATCTCCCAGTTGTGGATTACTTCCTAGTCACTTACAGGTAATTTAGAGTAGACATAGGACCCCAAAGGAATGAGAGGTACAGCTGCATGTCATCAGCCCAGCAATAATACTGTAATCTTGATGAATGGATAGCATCGCCCAGAGGTAACATGAATAATAATAAAAGAACACAGAATGGAGCCATAGTGTACTCCATAAACCTGACAGCAGGAAGAAGATGAATTCCCCCCAGATACCATTCTCTGGTTGTGCCCAGAGAGGTAGCAGGCAAATCACTCCAGGACAGCTCCAGAAATACCACAAAAATTCTCCAGTTGGCCAAGGAGAATGAAGTAATCCCCAGTATCAAACACTGATGAGAGAACAAGACAGAGTGGGGTAGAATAATCATAGCTATCATGTCATTAAAGAGTCTAGTGACAGCTACGTCAATACAAGGTCTAGCTCTAAAACTAGACTGAAAAGGTTCACTAATACATCCTTCTCACAAATAAGATTCCAACTGAATCTATATTAGATTCTAAGGACTTTTACCAATCAGCGTTCTCACAAATAAGATTCCAACTGAATGTATATTACATTCTAAGGAATGTTACCAATCAGCCTTCTCACAAATAAGTTTCCAACTGAATATACATTATTTAATTTATTTATTTCCAGTTTGATTACCGGGGAAGTCCACTGGGCCCAGAGAGCTTGTTTTCAGTGGAGGCCCAGGGAGAAAAGCTCCATGAAACAGATTACAGTAAAGATAGTCCAATAAAAATAAAAGTACAAGTGCAAATACATATCAAATAATACAAAGCGTGAACAATACTGCCCATAGTGGAAAACTATCGTGCAGATACATTTTATCAAATTCACACAGTTAAAGTTAAAGTTAAAAGCTATTTGCAATATTTACAGAGTGTGAGAGATTGTATGGGAATTCGCTATAGAAGGTTATAGACAGCTATAAGGTGCTTAGGAACTCAGGAGGATACCCTCCCAGGGGCTTTTGTTAAAGAGTTCTAGGTAGGGAGAATGCAGTTACATTTCCATTTGCAGGACAGGAAGCTGTAAAGTTGAGTTTTGAAGTGATTGGCTCCCAGGTGGAAGTGTAGAAATCTCCTGGACTGCTTCATTATTTTGAAGTGATAGTAAATGTCTTGGGGATCTACAGAGCACACCTAATCATCCTTCCTCAGCAGAGGTAAAATGGTCTAAATTATGACCTTCTGGAACTTCATCTTATGAGTTGTTTTAGGTGACCAAGACCTAAACTGGGTCTGAAGTCCCCAGTCTTTCTGGTACTAAAAAACCTGGAACAGACTCTGGATTCTAACTGATTAAGGGGCACCAGTTGGATTACTGTTTTTTCTAGCAGCTTTGAAACATCTATAGCTGCTAAGTCCCACTGACTGGGCGGAACATCAGTGACTTTCTTCTTTTTCTTGGGTGGGAGGGAAAACTGAACTGTTTGTGTTTGACATTGTCCTTAGTGTGGAAGGGAGAGAGTTCCATTCCTTACTTAAGGAGAAGGAGAGTAGAAGTTGTCCAGCAGGACGTTTAGGTTTGTGGACAATAATTAAGTTTTGGTGTTCAGATGTGAGAGTTCTATTTGGGGTGTATGGCATAAGGATGTTAGAGCAGGACATTTGGTTGGATTAAATATTAGTCTATGTGTTGTAGTGAGCTGGAGGAAGTCCAGGTAATTTGTGAATTCTAACCAGCTGAGGGATTGGAGGGTAACAAAGTGATGAGTGGAATGTTTGGCTTTGGTGGCAAATTTAGAAATTTTGTTATAACAGCTTTCAAGTTTGGAAGTTATGGAGGAGGATAGGTTAGTTAGTAGCGGGGCGCTGTACAGAAGGAAGGGAAGGAGGTAAGAGGAGGCCAGAGTATGAATGGTAGAAGTAGAAAGGAAGTGGTTGTTCCTGTATAGCATACCTAGGTTTTGGTGGGTTTTCTTTATATTTTGCTGAATATGGATGTCGAACTTAAGGTGTTTGTCTATAGTTACACCGAGTAGTTTGGCAAAGGGAACAACTTCAATCGAAGAGTTGCTTTGGCTAAGGACTTGGAAGGAATTTTTATCAAAAGAGAAAGATTTTGAGGGTGTGAACAGTAGAATTTTAGATTAGTTAGCATCGAGAGAAAGGTGATTTTGGTGCATCCAGATCTCAGTAGTTTTGAAGGCAGTCTGAGTTTTAGATAGGAGTTCAGGGAGGTTAGAAGCACAGCAGACAATTGTAGAGTCATCTGCATATTGGATGACTTTGGTAATAGGAACAGCAGAGTGAAAGTTATTGATAAAGATATTAAATAGCACTGGTCCGAGGATGGACCCCTGTGGTACTCCGGTAGGGGTGGGTATGAAAGATGAGGTGCCTTTTTTCCATTTCACAGCCTAAGATCTATCTGACAGATAGCTTGAGAACCAGGAAAGAGTGTTTTGGGAGAGATTTAGGTTTGAGAGGTGACTTAGAAGGTGCTTATGGGAAACAGTATCAAATGCTTTAGAGAGATCTGGGAGCACTGTGGATACCAAGTTCCCAGAATCTCGGGCTTAACTGACAGTTTCTAAGAATGAAAGTAGCGCTGTTATGGTGCTACATCCTGGTTGGAAGCCATGTTGGGTAGGGATAAGAAGTTGTTTTTAGTCAGAAAAGGCATTAGTTGGAGGTGAATGCATTTTGCTAGGATTTTAGAGATTGGAGAGAGAAGAGCTATAGGGCGGATGTTTGAGATGTTAGTGTTTTGCCTCCTTTGTGGAGAGGAAGAATAAAGGCGGAATGCCAGAGTTTAGGGACATAGGACTCCTTTATGGATCTATTAATTAGGATACTAATTGGGAGAGCTATACCATCGGCAGCAGACTTGAGTAAGGAAGAGGGGATGTTGTCAGGTGCATTGGAGCAGGGTTTAAGTTTGGACAGAAGTCTTTTTATGTAGTTAGTGGAGACAGGTTTAAGCTCAAACATAGGGGGGAAATTATTTGGGGACTTAGATGAGGTGGAATGTAGGAGAAATGGGTCATTGTTGGGAAAAGTTTTCTTTAGGTCGGACATTGACTCTATAAAGAAAGAGTTGAATAGTTAGGCTAATTCAAGGTCAGATTTACTTGGGTCTTGACAGGGGTTATTTTTTGGAGCCTGGGTTGAGGAGTGAGTTTACGGAGTTCCAAAAAAGCCTAGTGTTTTGGGGGTGGTTGGACTGGAGCTTAGTGAAGTAGGCTTTTTTTGTCTTTGAAGATTTGTTTCTTTGCAAAGTTATGGAGCTGTGTATATTGGAGAAGGATTTTGGAAAGTTTATTCCTTTGGTAAAGCTTCCAGGATTTGTCTCTTTGATGCATAATTTGCTTTGTTTCTGTGGTTAGCCAAGGGACAGTTATAGTTTTTACTCTTTTTTTCCTTGGTGGAGCTGGGGAATTTAGAGCATCCAGGAAAGTAGAATTAAAGTGGTCTATGGCTTTATCGAGTGGAAGGGTTTTTAGAATGTTCCAACTCATTTGTTTGAGATAGAGAAGGTTTTGGGGTCAAATTTACTAAGGTTGCGGGTCTGAATATATTGATGTTGGTGTGGATGCGAGGTGGTTGAATGGTAAATAAAAGCTGGGAGGTGGTCACTAATAGAGACAGGGATGGTGCCAGAGTTGGTAATTTTATTTGGATGGGTGACTAAGATCCAGTCAAGAGTGGATCCTAGGGGATTTGTTTTATTGGGTCTGGTGATGGAGTGGGTTACTTGAGTAAAGTTAAAGAGGTTAATGGACAGGGAGGGTATGGGACTGTTGATTTTATTCCAGTCAATGTTTACATCACCTAGTATGCACGTTTCTTGGTTAATTTCAGCTGAGGCCCATTGGAGTACGTCTTCAAGGGTTGAGACGTTATTTCTGGGTGGGATGTAAAGGGTGATAATACAGACGCTTTTGTGATTATTCATTTTTAATATACCGACTGTTAGTTCTGCACTGGCAAATTTAGGAATGGGGTTTGGTAGGGGACTTAGGGTACGTAGATTGGAATAGATTAATGCAACGCCTCTGCCTTTTTTCTTTGGGCGGTCACATCTAAGAGTGTGAAATCCAGAGGGTAGGATTTCAGAGTAAGAGATGTGGGGTTTCAGCCAAGTTTCAGAGACGGCTACAATGTCAGGTTGGTTATAACTTAGCCATGCTTGAAACTCGTATGCTTTGTTGTTGAGACTCTAGGCACTGAGTGTGAAAAATGTAAGAGTATTGTAGGGGATGACAGGTTAGAGGAAGGGGGAGGGTAATTATTATTTGTGGGTGGGTTAGGTCTAGGGTTGGGGTGAATGTCTCCAGCTAAGATGAGGTTATTGAAGGAAGTTATTTTAGTGTGTTTTGGTTTGGATTTAGGGTATTCTGGATGGTCTAGTATTTGTTTAAGAGTAAGTATCTTTGCAGTAGTGGAGATAATTTTAGGATTAAAAAGGTGCAAAGGGTTGATCTGAAACAGAGAAGAGGAGATGGAAAAAAAATGATTATTTGTGTGAGGGAGGAGATGTTTTTGTCTAAGAGTATGGTAAGAAGTAGACAGTGGAAGCTGATTGGCGGTATAGGATCCGGCATGGTATAAAGTTGTTAGGAGTAGTAGGAGGGAGATGGGGGTTTGGTTAGGAACAGTAAGGAAAGCATGGTTAGAAAAAGGTACTTTAATATAGGAGGATTTGTTGTTGGAGAGGAGAGCTGTGGGGTGAGAGGGGGTAGTGAAAATGTGATGTACTTAATTAGTGATGTATTAAATTACTGTGGGTGAGAGGAGGAGGGGTAAAGAGGGGAAGGCTTTGACTGGATGGTTGTCTTAAGTGGGTGGGGAGTGGCTGAAATAAAAGTAGGAGTAGTGGGGGCGGGTGGAAATTGGGGGCAGGGTAGGGGAGTGGAGTGAGCCCGCAGGACAAATGGAGCGGGTAGAGCCAAGGAGAAGGAAGAAAGCCAGCGAAAAGTTATCAGTGATGCTGAGAACTAGCTTGGTAAGGAGGCACTGGCATAGGGCACTGTGTGAGTGAAATTAGAAGGATGCAGAGGGTTGCTAGGAGCTGAAAACATGGCAGTAGCAGTTTAGTAGAATATAGCAAGTATTAATAGGGCTAAAACAGGGGAGTGGTAAATTAATAGAACAGTTACAGTACTTTTGGCTTGTATTAAAAGAGAGGTATTGGTTGAACAATGCCACCTGGTGGCCTAACTGAGTAAGTACAATGGTAAGTTTTCATTACATTCTAAGGAATGTTACCAACCGGCATTCTAACAAATAAGATTCCAACTGAATGTACATTACACTCTAAGTAATGTTACCAATCAGCCTTCTCACAAATAAGTTTCCAACTGAATGTATATTACATTCTAAGGAATGTTAACAATCAGCGCTCTCACAATTAAGATTACAGCTGAATGTATACTACTTTTTCATGAATGCTACTGATGAAGGGGAAGCATGAGATAGGGCAAAAATTGTCCAGATTGTTTGAATTTAAACTAGCCTTTTTGAGGATAGTGTGCTCAAGACATCCTTTAGTTGTGAAGGAAACACTCCTGACTCAAGTTATGAGGTAAGCTGAAAAAGATAAGGAATCGTGACCTCAAAGCATGAAAAGTCAAGTGTGGTTGAAGAACAGTCCAAAAGATATGAGAAGCACATATACTAGAAATCACAGTCGTAAGATCATCACAGTCAAATTCACACCAACCAAGACAGAAACTTAACTCACAGAGATAAACCACAGTACCCAGCAGTTGTGGCACCGATGAGCTGAGGAAGGCAAGTTTGATAGCAAACCAGGCTGCTAGAACTCGTTCTTCAGAGAATAATACCCTTTGTGTGGAGAGGCAGTCTGGCCTGCACTGATACCCCACCACATTGAATAAGGAAGCCAGATGATTTACCACAGCAAGACAAATATTCAGATTTCCTACAACTGATCTCTGCCTTGAGAATCCAGGACAAGCTTGTCCTCAAGTAGGGAGGATCTGCACCACTTGCAGTCTAACCTTCATCTTGACCTCCTCAGCTCTTGGAGTTTAAAATCAAACCATGGTGTTTGAGTAACTAAGTGTACATGATGTACACAGTTTGGGGCCACCTCATCAAGTGCAGGTGATAGAGCTTGACTACAAACTTCAACAAATCTATCAAGGCAGCACTAAATTCATGAAGATGATACATATATCTGAAGAATTCCTGATGGAGTTGATTTGGAATTCCAATAAAGTTTGCAATCTCTTCTTAAGATGTTGAAAACCTAAGCATTGGAAGTGACTGCTTCCAAATGGGAAGCAAACAGAAAGTTTGCCAGCAGGTCTGAGGGGATGGAAAGCAATGGAAAGGGGAAGGAAAAGGGAAGCCCTTCAGGAATAGTTGCAGCAAATTTCTATTACTGCTTGAATCCTGGTTCACAGGACGATACTAGGCTACTGGCCTCGAGGTCCTTATAAAACTAGCCAAGACTTTTGCCCATGTTCCCAGAAAGTCAGTACCTGTTTCCCCTGTCCATCAGGGACACAGGTGGGATTCCAAGGGTGTATTTTCTGTTTTCCATTCAGTTGCCCAGGTTTGTCTTAAAGAGGGCTAGTGAGGTACTCTGCTTGACAATGGAGAGGGAGTATAATCCACAGATGGGGAGACCTTGGGAAACAAATCTATCCCACCATGTTCTATTAATGTCATAGACAAGGTTGAGGCCTTGCATGCGGGTTGCACAAGTGGAGTTTGACTTACGGATATGTAGCAACTCCACCAAGGCTGGGTCTGAGATGGCCTTATATGCCAGACACAGGTCACCTCTGAGCAATCTGTACACGACTGGGACAGGGCTTTTAGCCTATCTGTATAGGATACATATTTGAGACCTTGGATTTTCCTGGTCAGGAACCATTTGTGGTCTCTCCAGCTGCTGCATGTGTTTGGCAATGTACATGCTGAAGGGGGCACTGTACTCGATAATGGGTTTGATAACGGAGAAGTACAGGGAAGTTATGACCTCCTTGTTCCTGGATGAAATACCTTTACTTATGAGGTGGGCCATGTAGAAAGCTTTCCGTACAATGGAGGCAACGTGGTGGTCAAAAGTCAGGTTGCTATCAACCTGGGTACCCAAGTCCCTCACAACTGACTTTGTGCTTAGTATGTTGTTATTAAAGTGATAATTAGTGGGGACACCATTTTACCCAAAGGGGATAATGATGCCTTTCTTAGCATTCAGTTTGAGGCCATACTTCTGGCACCAGTCATTAGTTTGGGTAAGATCCTCTTGGACGATGTTCACATCACTAGGGGAATTTAATACAGTGCCCAGCTTGCAATCATCTGCAAATTTGATCAGCCACACACCACTGGTTTTGGCTTGCACGTCAGAAAAGTATATCTCAAACAGTAGAGGCCCCAAGGCCAATCCTTGAGGCACACTGCTCATTACGAGTCTACTACTAGAGGTGGCTTCCTCTATTTTGACTGAGTGGCTTCTATCAGTGAGCCAGTTAGCTACCCATCTAGTAAAATACAGGTTGATGCATGGATGGGAGAGTTTATCTATTATGCCCGAGTGGAGAATAGTGTCAAAAGTTTTGGCTAGGTCAAGGTAGGTTGTACGCATTGTCTTCCCCTTGACAGCTTTGTTGACTGTTTCAAAGAAGTCAACCAAGTTTAACAGGCATGCTCTTCCTTTGACAAAACCAAACTGTGTTTGGAGGTTGCCAATGTCCTTGTTTATACGGTCCACAATAATGCGTTCCATGGCCTTGCAGATCAGGCTAGTTAGGCTGATGGGCCTACAATTGCCTGGGTCAGTGGACACTCCACCTTTGTGTAGAGGGATGACAGCGGCTATCCTCCATTCAGGTGGGATGAAGCTGATGCTCAGGCTTTGGTTGAATAGGGTGGCTAATGGTGCTGAGAGCTCATGCCTGAGTTCATGTATGCAGCCAGGGATGTTGTCAGGTCCCATGGAGGCTGTATTTTTTGCCTTTGAGAGGGCATTAAAGTACTGCTCCCTGGTGATGAGGGGAGGGGGGGCAGGTGCTGGGATGTTCTGATTTACTGACTGGGGGGACGGGGGATGATGTTTTCAGTGACTCTGTCTGCCAGCAGGTTGGCTATATCTACAGCATTTGTGTATGTGGTGTTCTTGACCACCAGTTCAGAACAGAATTGGGTGTTACCTTTGAGACTGAGGACGTATGTGAAGAAGGCCTTGTGATTGTCCTTAGTGGATTATGGCCAATTTGGACTCAAAGTTAACTTTACAGGATTTCACTAGTGACCTTATTTGCCTGTTCAGGCAAAGGAGAGACTGCTTCTAATTTGGCACCTGCTTCTTCATGGTCCTGGACAGCAATTTTTTTCCTTTTATTATAGAATTTGTTTATTGCTGTTGTCCACCAGACAGGTTTACTCTTCCTTCTGGGAGATGATTTGGCCCTGTCAGGTATTACCGAGTCCATGCAGCTATGTTGGTGCTCATATTTTTTTGGTGTAGACTTGGACATTAGTGTTAGTTCCAACTGAAGGGATGGTAGCTGTGGAGCTGCTTATACCTGCTCTCAGGAGATTGTAGTCAGCTTTGGAAATTTTTTTTTGTTTGACACTGACACTGGGGGGGGGGGGCAGGGGAGATGGTAACTTCGAAAGTGATTGCTTTACAGTCAGATCTTACCAAGGAGGATGATACTGTAAGGGTGCTACAGTGGCTACTCATGCTGGTTAGTAAAAGGTTCAGGATATTTTCATCTCTCATGTGTATGTTGACCTGCTGATCCAATGCATTGGCAATGATGAAATAGAGGAATCTCTGGGTATTCATGTTTGGGCTAGAATTGGTCTTCCACTCTATGGCTGGGTAGTTAAAGTCACCCAGGATCAGGATACAGGGTTGAATCTTGACGGATTCAAGTAAGTCCAGATAGGTGCAGTGGGCATCCTGAGTCACGTTTGGGGGTCTCCACCTAGTTATGATTTGAATAGGTGTTTTGTCAACAGTTAACTGCACTTGGAGTGTCTCCTGTGTGTCACATTGACCAGCCTGGAGGTGTGTATGTCTTTGATAAATATTGAAACTCCACCTCCTTTGGCTTTGGAGCCCTCCATTTGGGGTCTGAAAGTATGGTAGGATGAGTAACCCAGTAGGCTGGGGTGCTCTCTGCAGCTTAGAACCAGGTTTCAGTGACTGCACAAATGTCAGCATTCTCCAGGGAAGGAATGCTTGCAATGAGTGCACTTTCATGGTAAGACTCCGAGCGTTTAGCAGCATGACCTTGAAATTTCATTTAGAAGAATTTTTTACATTGGTAACTTTGTGCTCATGACTTTGCCTAAAAAAGGCATTATGGGCAAAGCAAGAGCCTCTGCCAGAAGTCTGAAACCCAGGGGAGACAGATGAAGGCCATCTCTGGCAAAGCACTATGATCTGTCAATCATGTCCTCCCAGGTTGTCAGGTACTGGATCCCCTTGGAATGACACCAGAAACTAAGCCAATTGTTAAAGTCAATCATTTTTCTGCTTGTATTGGAATCTTAGAATCCCCTTTCCAATCCTTTCTTCAATTGTGCTTTGGCAGATTCTTGCTGTTGCTTGGATTTAGTCAGTTCTGTAAAGAAAGGAGATGATTTTGAGGGATAATTCTTGACACATCAAGGAAGAGGAGAAAGGAAAAACTGTTTTATACTTGCACAACCTTACACTTTTCTTCCATCTTCTTGAATACTCCAGCGGAGATGCTTCCAAACAAGAAAGATCTGTCTAGGAGGACATTAGATAACCGTACCTTAACATCTTCTGGTAAAGGCCAGGGCCTTAGCCAAATATGCCTTCAGATGGCAAAGCCAGTGGCTAAAGTTCAAGAAGGTGCATCTATGGCATCAGATCTTCATTTAAATAGAATGTTTAGCTACTTGTGGGATCAAATGCAGCACTTCTCAAATCTTGATTAGGAATCTCAAGCATTTTCTGATCCATACTCTCCAGCACTGATGACAAAAACAACTGACAGCACTAAAAGACAGCAGCAGAAGTAGAAACTTTCTTACCATATTTGTCTTGGGCTCTGCTCTGTCATTAGGAAGAGTTTGGGGCAAGAAAAATTTAACCCCCCTCTAAAAAAAGATATCACAAAAGGGTCAGCAATGGGGTTTCTATGCAAAAATGTATGAGTCCTGAACCCTATCAAGTCTTTTAAGAGCAGCAGGTTGAGAATCAGTTGAAAGTGAAGCTAAAAGACTCCAAGCACAAGGGGGAATGAGAAAAGGTTTGGGAGGGAGGCCTAATGGTTAAGGTGTTTGCCTTACAAACACAAGGTGGCGGGTTTGAGTCTCACAAGGGATAATTGGCTAGGCTTAAAATGGCCCGCAAGGGCAGTTAGTCTAGTACTAATCTATGAATCTATGAATATCCATGTTAAGGAGAGCAAAATATCTCTTTTAGGTATCAGAAATCTCCCTCCTTTCCCACCTGAAAAAAATCATTAATTTCAGAAATGGTTCCACCAAAGGAATATTTCTATTTGGGAAGCCATTGGAAAGGGTATCGTCCACATCTGACTCAATAAGAACAAAAAAGCTGAGAGGCATAACTTTGACCCTCTTCATCAAAGATCTTCATACTGGAACATAACTTTTCTCTCTCTTTCTGAAAGAACAGTAGTAGTAGTTTGTGTAGTCTCTACTACCTGAATACCTTTTAATATGTCCTGTGTTATAAAAGACCATTCATCCTAAGAAGTCTGAGAAATGGATTTTTTTTGGGGGGGGGGCTTACCTAGGGGTTTGTTGAAGAAGAAGGAGGATTTTTGTGGCCTTTTTCTTGGGACATCTGCCGTAGGCTTCTGCATTAATGGCCAGACTTCTACTCCACAACCCTCATCTCTTCCCCACTACAATATGGTGTACACACCCCTTCCACCTTCAGAAATAACAACTCCTGGTTCATGAAGTGAAACTATTTGATGGTCAAAAGGATAAGAAACCAAAGGATGGTCTGTGGCTATGGATAAACAAATTTCTCAGGTCACAACAGATTCCAAAGGGGCTTCACTGGTGGGCCTGGGTAAAGTAAACAGACAATCCAGGGGATAAGAAAGTGCTTCACCATGATCTGCCACCTCTGACCAATAAGTAGAGGTAAGGGCAGAATCATCCAGCTCTTTCAGATTCTTTCTCCCGTGCTTCTTTCTGGATGAAGGGTCTAGAGTCATAGAGCACACTCTAGGAAAGACAATCTCATGATTTCCAATTAACAGTCAAGGGCCCTTAGGCAGCTTTTTTATGCAGTTCAAGAGCAAATCCCTGGCAGATATTACAAGTTTTAACCCTATGTTGAGCCTCTCAACAAAACAAAACAAAAACTATTAGAGAGGTATACCGTTTACCATAGTTGCATTAGTAAGTAAAAATACTACAAAATCTAGGGGGGAAGAAATATATAAAGCAGAATCATCAATAATGCACTCATCCTGTCTTTGCTTTGGAGTTGCTGACTAAAGAAAATGTGAAACTGTGTCTGCATAAATGAACAAAGCAAGAAAGTTCTGAAGATAGCATGCACGTACACTCCCTCTTAAACTAGCACGCTGGCTCAAGCCTGGGGCAGACATACACCTTGCAGGGAAAGGATATTGAGCAATAGGAGGCTGGTTGGATGTACAGGGCAAATGTGAGAAGCAAGAGATACTGCAAAGGTGACCTAATGCAGTGGACAATAGCAATCCCATCTTCAATCTGACTAAGCCTAGGGTGATGAATAACCACATACAGGTAGAGGGCAAAGCTGACAAAATAGTGACAATATTTCTATCTAAAGAAGTTACAGTAATAACATCCAGGTCCACATCACACAGTGCCACTCTTCTGGATAGACCTAGCATTAACATTTAGCATCTAGCACAGAATTCCAGGACAGTAGGTCTCACCTATCTGTCCCCGATGGTTAAAATGACTAATGGTTACCTCATGCAACACTAACACCATATGGACAATGTGTGGCTTTGTCACATTACAGGATCCAAAATTAATTCATATTGGCCAACTATCAGAACCTTGATGCTCCCTACTCTTGTCTTGTGCAAAATTAGCTCTTTGTTTTTCTGGAAATGCACACTTTAAAGCGGGTTCATATTAATGGCCTGGATAAGTTTGGGAGAAAAAAAAACAGGCAAAGGGATAGTAGTTGGTCCCTAGGATACAACTGTGTAAATAGCAGTGTGTCACAAAAGGAGTATCTGGAGAAAAAAAAAAAAGATGTTACTGATATTAAAGGTCAATAAAATCAACAAAGAACTTTCATAGATGTTCAACTTCATTGCATCTACAAATGTTCCTGATGTGGAAGGAGTCAAACTGCTTTAAGGCTATTCCCAGACAGATGAGAAGACTACTGACATCTGTTCTGTGTACTGTAACAGCAGTTACCTTGTCTTTTGATGCTATTAAGCAATTATCCAGTGTCTACATAAGGAACACGATTTGCTTTTTGAGACATTTAAAACACTGCTTAAACATATGGTAAATACTCTGGGGGCTAAGGATACTCCATGCAGCAGAGTTGAAAGTCGAAAATAATGCTGCACTATCTGGAATCAGAGAAACTTTTTGTGAGAGGATTTAATTTCATTGTGAAGACAGTCCTCCTCTACATGGAACACTGTTGTGTTAACCTTACAATGTCCTTCGGAATCTTAACCTAATTCTTATACTTTGCGATGCGTGTCTAAATGGCTGACTGAGAGAAGTCAGCAGTTAAAGTTAAATGGTTGGCTGAGAAAAGTCCACAGTTAAAGTTAATGGTCATCCTTTAGGGTTTAGAAATATAAGAATGGGGTGCCACAGGGGTCTGTTCTAAGTCCTATTTTGTTTGTTTTTTATGACCTACTTTCCTAGGCATGCTAATATCTGGCTATGTAAATGTGCCGATGAAGCCAAGGAGTGTGGTACATGGCCAGGGCTCCTGCAAAGATATCTGGATTCATTATTGCAATTGTGTAACTCCAAGAGTATGCAGTTTAATGTCAAGAAATGTGGAATTATGCACTTTGGTAATAACAACCTTGGGTATCCATAAGGACTTGACTCAAAGTTACTAATGAACACCTAATGGGTATTATGAGAAAGAGGTATAGCCTCTTACGAATTACAAGATGCCTTTTTTAAAGCCATAATGCTAGGGTGTTGCTTTCACTATGTAAATATGCTGTAAAGCCAATGTATCATGTGCCCTTTTTTGTACATACCACACATTTTAGATTATAACACTAGAAAAGGTACAGAAGTCCCTCACAAGAATGATTGTGGCTTTTGGTAGTAGCCCCTACAGGAAAAAAATGAAATATCTTTTGTTTTATTTTGCTGGCAATTGGTTATTACATGGGATGCTATTTTGATTTATAAATGTTGCATGAATGAACTGCCACACCGGGTATTTGTTTACAGATCACGTTTCTTTTACCAGAAATAGTGAGCTCCTGGCATCATTGCCTAGGTCCAATTCACACCTTTTGTCTTCTTTCTTTCACTTTAAGGGTATCTGATTATTGAATACTCATCCACTGCATGCAAAATTGTGAAGGCTTTAGATCAATGGTTCTTTATGTTTTTGTGCTAGTTTTTTCTGATATCTTAAAATTCCCCCTCTGTGGACTTTGAGTTTGTAACTCAAACAATGAGCATAAAACATAAATGGGAGCAGAGTTTTCAGAATCACCATACTGAATGATTCTCTATTTATGGACTCATTTCAAAACTCAAGGTCTTATCCTTTTTTAAGAGCTCACAACAGATTGCAACAAAACACTTGATTGGCCTGACTGGAAGGTACACTCTGTATTGCCTTTCTATTACTAACTAGTACTAGTAAATATGAAGAGCTTGTTTTGTGAGTGTCTTTGAAATTAGTTGCATCTCAGGTTTCTGGAAAAAAAAATCTATTGCATAATTCCACTTCAATGTTTGTTAAAACCATCAAGCATAAATGTGCTGTAATGTTTGTCAAAACTCATAACCACACCGTAAAACCCACTTCTCTGTAGTTCTTCCTTACATAAAGACAATGAAGTAAGAAATGTTCCTCCCAACAGTATTGGGGAAGAGAGGAAGGAATTAAAGGAAGTTAGAGGACACATTGAAAGTCCCTTGAATCTACATGTTCCTGTTAAATGGGAACTGTAGCGGGCTTATGTTGCTTCATGATGCTTTTACTGATTACGCTATTAAGGAGTTTATTTTCTAAAGCTTTCTTGCTTGTAGTGTAACTTTTATGATAGTGTTGAGCAGACAGTATACAATTTCTTTAAATACTGACCTTGTTCTCTTTCATTTAAGACAACACAATATAGGCAACCTTGTGACACTAGTGCTTTCGGTAATCCACTACTGAAATTTATTTTCAGCACAGGACTCGTGTAAGCCTGAGCCACTTTCTGAATCGGCTCTAAAATGAAGCATTTGTATGATTCCATGTGAGCTAAAGAATGAAGTGGCCTAACAGCTAAGATGCTACGAGCGTAGACATCTTTATCATTTGTGTCTAGCAACCTAGCATCAGTAGCAAAAAGAAAAGATGCCATAAAAGGGGCAGCTTTACTTATTTTGTTACATGCATGTTGATATGCAAATAGTAAAAGGATATGCTTTACATGAACTGCATAAATTCTGACTTGTTAAAGGAGACTTGTACATCTTGTCAGCCTTTTTTGATGCTTAAGGTTAGGCATCTAAATACTGACTGCTTTTAAAATGAATGTTCAGTAAAGTGATGCACTATCCACTTTCGGTTTTGAAGCCTCAGCATCTCTCTACACTTTGTGAAGAGAACAGTGTCTGCCCATAGGCCAAGTGAATAATTCTCTCATAAAGCTTAAAGTGTCTGCGACTAATGAGTGTATACTCTTACCAATTACTACTAAAGTGTATACGACAAACAGAAACTACACTCTCATGACCTGTATCACACCTGCCAATTTAAACAGGATGAGATGGACTTTACAATAGAACTGGCACTAAATAATATATAGGGAATGAATGGCTTTAAGAACATATGGGGAAACATGCACTATGCACTGTCTTCTCATATAACAGCATACACATACCACACTCATTTAAGCTTTACAGTGCCCCCCCCCCCAAGGATTTTACCCACCTGAGAATGAGCCTACTGCCTTCTAGTGCAACCCTATCAACAGTAACTGAAATTTGAACAAGATTATTTTACACATGCTTGCACACACGATTTTCCAGGGGGAGTTAATTATATCTTCCCCCTCTTAATCTTTAGGATAATGCTAGCACCAGCTGGAGTCATTAGCATAACACAAGCACAATTACTGTTTACCCTTAAAATAAGCCAACCATTAAGTAAATGTATGGTGGGGGCATGTGTACAGCCACCAGCACAACATGGAGTGGTGAATACTTAATATCTTCTCCTATCTTAAGGCTAAATGTTTTTATGCTAGCAAAAGCTATCAAAGTCAGACTAAAAAGGAAAAATGGATAATGCACTTTTCTGTATGAGAGATGCAAGCACCACCAGAAGAACTTTGAAATCTGGGTCTGCAAAGTTGCCTGGAGAAGCAACAATAAACCCTAACACCAGTAAATACAGTAGTTGGGCAGATGCACGTTAAGATCTTATACCAAGATTATGCCAGTAAATAGCAAGATATGAAAATAATTCATTTAGAGCAGAAAGTCTTGTCAGGTGTGCACAAAATTTTATAATATGGAAGACAGGCGGGGGGGGGGGGGGCAACACTGAATGCATCCCTACAGAAGTGAAGAACTCTGACCGTTGCAACTTTTTCCCTCGGAAAACTTCCCCCTTCAATTAGTGGACCTACAGACTTAGATTAACAGACTGACAGACAGCATAGCGGGAAGGAAAAATTACAACAATCATAATTCCAGACAAGTCATTTTCAAGTTACACTCTAATTAGGCAAAAGACTGGTTGATAACTAATTCTTACTGTCTGCATAGGGTTAAAATTGATGGCTGTGTAATTTGAGTTATTCAGGAATACTTTAAAAGTGTGTTGCTTTCATTGATGTCTGAAGGGAGCCTTAGAAGCTGTTGGTACTGGTCTGGGTCGCCTATCCTGCAAAACCAACAACGGGTGTTCAGGACCAAAGAAGGAAGTATAGGACCTCTCAGGAAGCCTGGCTGGTAATCCAGAAACAGAAGACTGCATTTAGAGTGGTTGGGAATGCGCTGCTGTATGGTCGAAGACAGGTGAATGTAATCACTACTGATGGAAATCTCTCAAAAAGTAAGGCTGGTAGTATGGAATACATTACCAACAGTTGAAGAAGGAGAGAAGGTAATGAAGTGCAATATGCCTCTCCTCTTACTACCAAGGTCTGTGAAGACCAAGAGCTACATAAGGGTGAGGGGTGGGGAGGGTCCCCAATGGGAAGCCAGCCAGGGGGTAAGAACCTGGCAGCAAAGTATCCCCAAACTACAGAGGTGAGTAGGAATATTGGATCTACTAGAAAAAGAGAGAAGAGCTAGACAGGGAAGCTTTGTAAGACAAGAAAATATAAGTAATGAATACCCTCTAAAGCACTGGGTTGATCACATTAACTTTGGCAGCAGTGAAGAAGGTACCAGGCAAGAAAGATCCAAGGTCCTACAGTACAGAGTTACAACGGAAAAGAATTTCATGCAAAGATATTCAAGGTTCCCCACTAAATCCAAACAAAAAGAAAAGCATAGTGACTAGGCAGGACTGGCTTTTTTTAAACACCTTTACTGACTTGTCACTTGTGACATAGGCAACTTTACATTTATATAAAAGTAATCCAACTGTATTGACAAGTTCACATTAACAAACATACTTCACATGTACTGCTATATATCATATAACCTAAGCAACATTACATAAATTTATCAATTCCTGCCTTTTTTTTTTTTAACAACATCTCTATTCAGCCATCAGTTATGCCATAGGTAACCATGCATTTATATAAATGAAAACAAACCTCACTGACACATCCTAGTTGCAAGCATTTTACATCACAATCCATACTGACACACCCTCAGTTACAGATATTATACATCACTTATAATCTACCCAATCTTTTTCAGTCAAACACTACAAAGCCCATTTAAGTCCCGCCTTCTTTTAAGCCTTATTCCTCCCCTGTATGTATTGTTCCCACAATTCCCATTTTATTCCAGTTGTTTTAGCTCTGTTACTATATTCACTATTTCTAGTATAGAAATTATTTAGATTAGGTTTAGATTTTGATTTCCATTTTCTAGTAATTGCTTTTTTGGCAGCCACCATAAGTCTAGGCAATTCTGATTCTGTATCACAGCTCAGAAAAATCATCTCCCTCATCACACCAATCTGCTCCGCCAGCATCTCTGACAGTGCATCCCAAAGGGAATCCTTAAAGCCCACCAACTCACTGCACTCACGGAAAATATGTTCCCAATTACCTCTTTCTTCCCCGTCACATCACTGATATTTGCTGTCTACCTAAGGAAAAAAATCTCTGGAGTTTACTTGGGGCATTAAAAACATCTATATAAACATTTCCAAGCAAAAATCTTAAATCTAGATTTTGTTGCATATTTGGGAGACACATGTATCTTCCCATTGTTTCTTTGTGACTTGCTTATCTAATTTCTCTTCCTAATCCTCTCTAACCTCCTCTGACTGATTCTTATAGTTATCATGTAATATTTTATATGCGCTACTAATTATTTATTTTTTAATGGCAGCGTCTGTTCTACATTCTACTAAAAACTCGACCAGTGTTGTTTTTTTGTTTAGGACCTCCTATTTCTTTCTCTTTGCCTATACTCTGATATCAATCCTTGAAAGGGAAGGCAATCTCTAATTTGCAGTTGACATAAATTCTTCAGTATACCAAAGCCTTTAGGTTGTAATGGGTATGCCATACGTCACATGCATGCTCCTTGCATATGGAGTAGGGCATAAAGGTGATGTCCAGACGTACAATCCTCAGAAAGTACAGTTGTGTACACTTACCATAACTATAGATGCTCAAGTGTATTCACTGTTGCAGTCATCACACTTGGGTTATCTCCCTGCAGATAGCCCTCAGTCGTCCCGAATACCAGAGGCTTACTATTTCTGCGTTGGCTGCTCCAGCACTGACATCAGGTCATCACTGGTATAAAAAACAGGCAGCCAATGCCATTACATCAGTTTTTCTTGCCCCAAATATCACGAGCCCCCAAATAGGGAGCTAGGTTATGGTGGAATAACACCATCAGTAGAAAGTAAATACCAAACATCACTGTAAGGAGTGAGGAAGGGAGAGAGACATGGGGGATGGAGGGTGGGAAACCAGGACTGCAACAGTGAATACATTCGAACAACTACATTTATGGTAAGTGTACACAACTGTACTATGTTCTTCTTGTTTCACTGTTGCAGTCATCACACTTGGGTTGATTCCCAAAGCTGAAGAAATGGGTGAAGGCAGTCAAGAAGAGTTGGGGCTAGCTAAAATGCCCTACAGGACTGCAGTTGCAAAGCCTGCCCTGGAGTTAGAAAAAATAGGCAGGTGGTTATGTTTGGTGAAGGTGTAAACAAAACTCCATGTTGCAGCCTCCAGGATGTCCCTGGTAGGGAACCCTCTGAGAAAAGCTGCAGAGGTGGCAGTTGCCCTAGTGGAATGTGTTCTGACCCCCTGTGGGGGTAGTTTCCCATGGTGTTTTAACAGAAATGGATACAGTGTGTTATTCATTTGAAAATGTTTTTTTTTTTTTATATGGCCTTGCCCCCTGCCCCTGCTGCAAAGCTGACCAGTAACTGGTCAGATTTCCTGAAGGACTTAGTCCTATCCAGGTAGAATCTGAGCTGCATCTAAGAAGTACAGGATCCTTTCCCCCTTATTTTGAGGTGTAGAGAAAAAGAATAGATTGGTTGAGAGCCACACTGGACACTACTTTAGGCATGAAAGTTGGGTTAGTTCTGAGGGAGACCCTGTCAGCATGGAAAATGATGAAGGGTTCCACAGCCATGAGTGCTTGTAGCTCAGACACTCTTCTAGCTGAAGTGATGGCCAGAAGCAAGGCTGTTTTCCAAGAGAAGAATTTTAACTCTGCTGAAGCTACAGGCTCAAAGCGGGTAGCGTGAGCTTTTCCAACACAAAGGTAAGGTCCCAAGCAGGGGCAGGGGCTCTTCTGGGTTGCCTTAAGTTGCTAGGCCCTCAAAGGAACTGCTTGATGAGGGTGTGTGAAAATAGAGGTGGCTCTGTGCTGTAATGAGCAGAGATGGCAGAGGCATGGATTTTAATAGAAAAAAAAGGACAGGCCCCTGTGAAGCAGGTCTGCTAAGTAATCCAGGATGACAGGTAAGGAGGGTTGTGCTGGTTCAAGCTCCTTTATCCTGGAATCATGAGCATTACCTTTTCCACTTGTCAGCATAGGGACTTTCTAGTGCTGGGCCATCTGGCTTCACGTATAATGTCCAGTACTTGCTTACTTAGGCTGGCCACTGGAGGAGAGGTCAAGGAATAAGCCAGGCTGCCAGGTTCAGGGTCTGCAATTGTGGAATCAATAACTCTCCCCTTTGCTGCATAAGGAGAGTTGGAATCTGAGGCAGGTGCCATGGAGGCAACGGTGATGGCTGTGCAATAAAGGGTACCAGTGTTGGCGTGGCTAGTCTGGGGCAATCAGGACTGCCCTTGGTCTTTCCTCCTTTATTTTGAGTAACACCTTTGTAAGAAGAGGTAGAGAGGAAAATGCATAGATCGAGAGGTTTGCCTATTGGAAGGATAGGGCATCCACTTTCCAAGCCTTGCTGTGAGGTTCTCTGGTGCAGAATTTACTGAGCTGGTGGTTGCTGTGGGAAGAAAAATAGGTCGACCTTCGGGGTACCCCATTTCTGGGTTACGAGGTTGAAGGTGCTGTGGTTTAATTGCCACTCGTGTGGGTCTAGGAGATATCTGCTTAAGTTGTCTGCCAGAGAGTTTTGGTTGCCTGGCAGGATATATGCTAGCAAGTGAATCTGCAGGGCTGAAGCCATGTGCCAAAGGGTCATGGCTAGCCTGCATAGTGGGTAAGACTGGGTTCCTCCTTGCTTGTTGATGTACCACATCACTGTGGTGTTGTCTGTTTTGATTAGTAGAGGCCCCGGAGAGAGTAGGGGTCTGAAAGCTATCAGAACGTGCTGAACAGCTAGCATATCTTTTTGGTTGATGTGCAGATGAATTTCATTTGGGTTCCAGTGGCCCTGAATGCACCTGCCATCCAGGTGTGCACATCAGACATAGTCTGATGCATCTGTGGTTAGGGTCTGGGTGGCGTGGGGTTGTGAAAAGGGAAGTTCTTTGCTGTGGTTGCATGCTGCTGCCACCACAGAAAATCTTTTCTTAGACGAAGTATCATAGGTATAATAGTTTCCAGGTCCTGAGAATGTTGACACCAAAGGCTTTTTAAGTACCACTGAAGTTTCCTCATGTGCAGTCTGGCACATGGAATTAGTAGAATGCAGGAGACCATAAACCCTAGAGCTTGCAGTATTTTCCTTGCGGATAACTGGGTTCTGGTGGCCAGTTGACAGAAGTAGCCTGTAAGGTAGGCTGGTTTTTCTGGAGTAAGGAATGCCATCTGGAATGCTGGGACCAGGATGGCTCCCAGGAATACAATTTTCTCACTGGGGACTAGTTTGGATTTCTTTTCGTTTATAGTGTACCCCAGTGAGTCTAGTAGGTCTTTTACAAATGTCAAGTGCTGCAACAAGTTTTCTTGACTGTCTGCCTGAATCAAGCAGTCGTTCAAGTGGGGATAAATTTGAATATTTCTTTGTCTGCAAAAAGCAATGGCTGGAGCCAGGCATTTTGTGAAAACTCTGGGAGCAGTGGATAAGCCAAGGGGAAGTGCAGAGAACAGATAATGCCTAGATCCTGCCCTGAAACGTAGATACTTCCTGCAAGAGTCTCTGATTGGGATGTGCAGATAGGCCTCTTTTAGGTCTAGGGTGGCTAATCAGGCATCTTTCAATAGCATGGGAAAAAGCTGCTGGAGGGTGAGCATTTTGAATTCTGGTTCCACCAGGAAGGTGTTTAGAATGGATAGATCTAGGATTGGGTGCCAGGTGCCCTCTTTTTTGGGTACCAGGAAAAGTCTGGAACAGAAACCTTGGCCTATCTGGTCTGCAGGAACAAGCAGAATTGCCTTCATGGAGAGCAGGGAATGAACTTGGTTTTGTGCCTCTGCCCACTGGCTTGGATGAAGATCTGGGAACCCTTCTGGGGCTGGCAGTGTGTGGAAATAAAATTTGTACCCGGGGACACTATGTTGAAGACCCATCGATTGTTGGTGATGGAGACCGCAAGTTTTCCTCCTAGGGGTCCTAGGGGCACAAGTAGGTGGGCAGAGGTAAGAGGTGGAGTTGAAAAGTAATTGTGAATTAGGGGGTGGCTTAGCACTCCCTGTTTTAGAAGCGGAGGTACTCCATTGCGTAGATCTCTGCATACCCTGAGACTGTTGTCTGGGGGCTCTGCTTCCCCTAGGTCTAGTCTGAGGTGGTCTTGAGGGACTGGAAACAACCAATGTTTTGAGGGGCAATGCCTACTGAATCGTGGAGGCTGGACTTGCAAAAAATCTTTAACTGTCAACAAGACTTAGCTTTTTCTTCCATCAGTTTTAAAACCTCTTCTGCTTTAGTGCCAAACAGACTGTCTTTGTTCAGTGGTGCATCCAATAATTTTGATTTGACATGGTCTGGCAAGGTCTGTTCCTTAAGCCAAGGATGCCTTTAAGTACAGAACCTGTGACTGCTGCCCTACAGGATGCTTCTAGGGCGTTAAAGCCACATTGCAAGGTATGCTTATTGACTTGGCTTGCAGAATGCATAAGCTCTTGTAATTCTTTATTTTCTGCACAGTCAGCGAAGGTAGATAGTTTTTGTTTAATAAGTTCCATAGTATGTTGCTGGTACTTCAGCATGTGGAACTGACAATTTAATGTTCTAATGGCAAGAGTTGCAGAAGTGTATACTTTTTTACCCCATCTGTCTAAAGCTCGGGAATCCCTGTCCGAAGGGGTGGAATTCTTAGCTGTGGTTGCTTTTACTCCTTTAGGCCCTTGTAACATGACCTTTGGGTCAGCAGTAGGATTTTTGAAAAGGAATTTATGTGAGTCAGGAACTCTGTAGTACCTGTCAGGTTTCCTGGGAGCAGGAGGTAGAGAATCAGGAGTTAGACTGGATTCCATAAAAACATCATCCACAACATCCAGAACAGGAGGAATAGCTAAGGGTCTGTGCTGTGGTAAATCTAAATATTCCCTTAGTCTCTTTTTGGACTGTGGATAATCCCTACATTCCCAATGGAAATCCTCTCTTAAGGTATGTAGGGTTTCCCCAAAAGAAAAATCCTCTGCAGGAGAGGCAGAAGGAATGGATTCCTCTGCATCTGAATCCTCATAAGCAGATAAGGGCATGTCTTCATAATCAGAAACCTCAGAGTCATCGGACTCTTGGTCAGATAAAACTGCTGAGGACAAGTCTCTTTTCCTTTTAGCAGGGGTAGGGTGGCTTCCCCTAATCAGCATGATAAGGTCTACAGCCATTTTAAGCATCGGAGATTGAGACAAGGAAGCAGGCACTTGAGGTTGGGTCGTTAGTTTTTTAGGATTAGTACGTACTCTGTGTCTTAGAAACTCGGTAGTTTTAGAAAGAACTGAAGATGCGAAAGAAGTCGTTGGTTTGTGTCGAATATCGGCTGTGTGAAGAACTTCCTCAGAAGCCGGTGCCTGCACAGCAGCTCTGGACCCATCCAAGGTAGAGATATCCGCAGGTTCCATAGTTAAAGAACATCCTCGTGGCAAACCGGACTCCGAACGAGTCTCGGTAGTGGCCTGCGAATCCATCGAAGTGGGCATCAGGGGCTGCAAAAGCACCTCACTGAGTACCAGCGAACTAGTGACTAGCTTAATGGATGAGTCGTCGGCAGTTTTGGACATGTGCAGTCTGTCTCTGTCTTTATCCTTATATTTTTTCAGAAGATCGGTAGTCGGATGGCTTACAGAAGACATTTCGGAATACGGAGATCGAGAGCGAAAGAATTTAGCTACGATAAGGGTCTGATGACGTATAGTTCGGGCATTGTACAAAGCACAAAAAGTACAGTTGTGTACACTTACCATAAATGTAGATGTTCGAGTGTCTTCACTGTTGCAGTCATGACTGTAGGGTTCTCCCCTGCTGGCAGGCAGTCCTCGGTCGGCCAGAATCCCAAAGTCTGGGTCCGGCGTCGGCTGTTCAGCCATGCTCCCTGACGTCAGAGCGCCAGGAGTACAAAGCTGATAGCCGACGCCATGTTCTCCAGTTTTGCTTGCCCCGGATGTCAGAAGTTCCAAAATGAATAAGGTCCCATACCCTTTGCAAATACACCTCAGAAGAAGGGTGAAAAAAGGAACCACACAAAAGAAAAAATAAGAGGGGACAGGAGGGAGGGAAACCCAGACTGCAACAGTGAAGACACTCGAGCATCTACATTTATGGTAAGTGTACACAAAGTACAGTTTTGTACCTACCATAAATGTAGATGTTCGAGGATTCCATTGCTGCAGTCCTGACTATAATACCAGAGTATAAGGTTGACGCCGGTCATAGGCGGACTGACATCAGTACACGCAGGGTACTAATGCGATGACCGGCGCCATATCCTCAGTCTTTTCTTGCCCCAGATGTCAGAAGACCCTAAAAAGACAAGTCCCAAAAAACCTGCACCAAAAACATGTACAATATATACAACAATATATATACAAAAATATAAGCATGTAAACTCACCTACACAACCACCCTAAATACAGAGGGAAGGAGGAACATCTACATTTATGGTAGGTACAAAACTGTACTATGTTCTTCTTCCATTGCTGCAGTCAAAGCAGAGGTAAGGGAGGCTGGCAAATTATAAAGAAGTAGGAGCTGACAACATGCCTTGCAAAACAGCTGTGGCAAAACCAGCCCTAGACTTAGAGTAGATAGGAAGGTGATAATGCTTAGAGAAAGTATGCACTGAACTCCAAGTAGCTGCTTCCAAAATATCGTGGCAGTAGCCCTAGTGGAATGAGGCCTAATCCCAGCTGGAATCTCTTTGCCATGATGGGAATAACAAAAGCAATGCAAAAGCCAATCCACCTAGAAATAGTTTGTTTTGACACAGGCTTGCCCTGAGAACTCAAAGCAAAAGAAACAAACAACTGCTGAGACTGCCTAAAATCCTTAGTCCTGCTTAAATAATAATTGCCTGTGTACATCTAAAGTGTGCAAAATCTTTTCCCCTTTATTTTGAGGGTCTGCAAAAACGAGGCAAATGAATAGTTTGGTTTAAAGCCACACTAGAAACCACCTTAGGCATAAAAGAAGGATGATACCCTATCCTTATGGAAAATCAAAAGGGCTCTACTGCCATAAGGGCCTGCAACTCAGACACCCTTCTTGCAGAAGTAATAGCCAACAGAAAAGCAGTCTTCCATGACAAGTATTTCAATTCAGCAGTAGCTGCAGGCTCAAAAGGTTGTAGAGTAAGTTTTCCAACACAAAATTGAGATCCCAAGCAGGAGTAGGAGCTCTACGGGGGTCTTATATTCTTTGCCCTCTAAGAAACTGCTTGAACAAAGGATGAAAACAAAGGTGGGTCACAATCATAGTGAGCTGAAATTGCTGCAGCATGAATCTTTATGGAAGAGAAGGACAAACCTTTGTCCAATAATTCAGTAAGATATTGAAGAGCTACACTCAAATTAGGCTCAGAAATCTCCAAATTCTTTGCTGTACTCCAAAACAAAAATCTCTTCCATTTTTCTGCATACACTTTCCTTGTACTAGGTCTTCTAGCTTCCATAATCACATTTAAAACTTGTTGAGGAAGTTGAGACCTGCTGTGTTTCAACACAGAATATGCCAAGCTGTTAGATGAAGAGAGTGTAGCTTGACATTGAGCAAATGACCGTCCTTCTGAGATAACAGATGAGGAATCAGAGGTAAAGGCCATGGAGGCTTCTTTACCAGACTCCGTAGTAGAGGTACCAGTGTTGCCGAGGCCAATCTGGAGCTATCAAAATCATCCTTGGCCTGTCTTGTCTGACCTTTAACAGTACCTTTGGAAGAAGAGGTAGAGGTGGAAAGGCATACACATGAAGGTTTTCCAACTGAAAGACAGAGCATCCACTTTCCAAGCTGTGTGATGAAACCCCTTTGTGCAATACTTTGGCAGCTGGTGGTTTAGTGGAGAAAACAGATCTATGTCTGAGTTCCCCATGACACTGTCAGTTTCTGAAATACATGAAGATCCAGTTTCCACGGGGATCCATGATTTGTCTGCTTAACACATCTGCTAAGGAGTTCTGTGCTCCTGGCAGAAACCTTGCCTGAAGAGTTAATTGCAGGCTTAGCGCAGTCTCCCATAAAATCATTGCTTGCCTGCATAGAGGATAAGAATGTGTTCCCCCTTGCTTGTTGATGTACCACATGACAGTTGTGTTGTCTGTTAGAATCAACACCTGCCCTGGAAGAAGTAACTCCTTGAAAGCCATTAATGCAAACTGGACTGCTAACATCTCTTTCATGTTGATATGTAGATGCTGTAGTCTGGCAGGCCACTTGTCTTGTATCCACTTTCCATTTAGATGAGCTTCCCAAGCAATGTCCGAGGCATCTGTCGTTAAGATCTGACTTGCCTCTGGCCGGGTCACAGAGAGTCCCTTGTTTAGGTGACATTCCTGAGCCCACCACAAGAATTCTATTTGAAGGCAAGGTATTATTTGAATGACAGTGTCCAAATCCTGGCAGTGCTGTGTCCATACATTTTTGAGATACCATTGTAACTTCCTCATATGCAGTTTGGCATTGGGAAGCACCAGAATACAAGATGCCATGAACCCTAATGCTTGAAGGACTGTCCTTGCAGTCAGCACGGACTGATGAGATAGTTGATGGAAGTAAAGTGACAGACTCTTTTGTTTGTCCCGTGTTAAAAGGCCATCTGGGCTGCTGTATTCAGTCTCACACCCAGAAAGCATATGTCTTGAGAGGGTACTAGACTGGACTTTATTTCGTTCACAGAATACCCTAGGCATCTTAGCACTGCGATAACATATTCCAGGTGCTGTAGAAGAACTTCTTTTCCTTGAGCCAGAATCAGGCAGTCGTCCAAGTAAGGATAGATTTGAATTCCTTGAAGCCTGAAGTAAGCTATCACTGGAGCCAGAACCTTTGTGAATACTCTGAAGCAGTAGATAAGCCAAAGGGCAATGCAGAGAACTGATAATGAGAATTTCCAGCTCGAAACCGCAGATACTTCCTGCAACTTAGCCTTATAGGCACATGAAGGTAAGCTTCTTTGAGATCTAAAGTTACCATCCAGTGATCTTTGCCCAGCAGAGGTAAAAGCTGTTGCAACATCTTGAACTTGGGAATGTCCAGATAAGTGTTGAGGATAGATAAATCCAAAATTGGTCTCCACGTGTTTCCCTTCTTTGGTACAAGGAACAGGCGAGAATAAAATCCTAGGCCCCTTTCTGATACAGGGACTGGCTGAATGAAACTTGCTTGTGAGCCTCTTTTCTTTGTGGAGGAGGAACGTCTGGCATGCCTTTGAAAGGGGGCATTGTATGGAAATAAAATCTGTAACCGTGGTGAATGATATCCAACACCCATTTGTCTTGAGTAATTAAATCCCAATTTTCTTTGAAAAGAGACAGTCTTCCTCCCAAAGGAGCTGCAATCTGCTGGCAGCTGAAAAGACAGGTCATTGGGTCTGTTTACGAAAGGACTGACCCCTGCCCTCACCAGAAGTCTGAGCAGGTGAACTCCCTGTTCTAGGCCTAAAAGAACCTTGAGCCTGCCCCTACCACGTCTAGACCTACCCTAGACTGAGAATCATAAGCAGGATATGTCCACCTTAGCAGGCCAATTTCTACTAAACTTGGTGGCTGCACCTGCAAAAAATCTTTAACAGTTTGCATAGACTTAGCTTTGTCCTCCATTTTCTTTAAAACTGCTTCCACAGGCGATCCAAACAACACATCAAACTGTAAAGGAGCATCCAAAATCCTTGTCTTAACATGCTCAGCTAAATTCTGATCCTTCAACCAGGCATGCCTGCGAAGAACAGAACTGGTAGCAGCCACCCTCGAGGAGGCCTGTACAGCATCAAAACCACATTGCAAAGAATGCTTACCCACTTGTTCAGACACATGAACCAAATCCAGCAACTCTTTACACTCAATACCTTAAAGCATCCACCTTAGATTTCAATTGTGAAAGGAGATAATTCTGATATTTTAGCATGTGAAACTGACAATTCAAAGCTCTCATGGCTAGAGTGGAAGAAGTATACACTTTCTTTCCCCACCTATCCAAAGCCCTTGCCTCTTTATCAGCGGAACAGGATTTTTAACCACAGAAGCCTTTACACCCTTAGGCCCTTGAGAAATAGTTTCTGGGTCCGCCCTAGGACTCTTAAACAAATATTTATGAGCTTCGGGCACCCTATAATATCTATCAGGCTTAACAGGAGCAGGAGGCAAAGAATCAGGGTTCAGGAAGCCTCTGCAAAAACATCTTCCACCACATTCAACACAGGAGGAATAGCTAAAGGCCTATGCTGGGGTAAAACAAGAACTCCCTAAGCCTTTTCCTGGAATCAGAGTAATCCTGGCCTTCCCATTTAAAGTGCTCCCTCATGGAATGCAAAGTCTCTGAAAATGAGAAATCCTCAGGCGGAGAAGCTGTAGGAGTGGAATCATCCACATCAGAATCAGAATAAGTGGGATACTCCTGCATATCTTCCACAGAAGATTCTGAAGCCTCTGAACACTGTTCAAAGCTACCAAACTCTGGTTCCACCCTAGGCCTCTTATCAGGCGGGGGCATAGAACCCCTAATCATAGTAATCAAATCTTCTGCCATTTTAAGCATATGTTTCTTAGGTACAGAACCCGAAATGCTAGGAGAAGCCCCCACTGAAACTGAACTAGGCCTACCTCTTAAAGAAGTTTTGGCAACAGAAGGAGAGGCTCTAACTACCTTGGGAAGAGAGGGAAGAACAGTCACCTGAGAAGCCCCCTCAGCCTGGCCTACCTCCTGAGAAGGCACATCCTGTAAGAGTATAGTTTCTGCCTGGGACTCCATGGAAACTCCTGGCAAAACCTCCGGCTCCACTGAGCCTTCTAAAGAACCGACGTCCGGGACTGCGGTTCCTCAACCCTAGGCTTCACAGTTTTATCCTTGCGCTTCTTGGAGAGCATCCGGCGGCATTTTATAATTGCAACGCTTCCCAAACACTAACCTGGCACAGTCTAACCTCCTCTTAATAGTGCGTTTGTTAAACCTAGCACAAGAGCGGCAACCAACAACGCCGTGCTCAGGCCCTAAACAAGGTATACACAAGGTATGATAATCCCTATGAGGTATCTGTTTCCCACAAGAAATACAGTTATTCACTTTTTCTGACATCCGTAAAATACTGAGGCAAGAAAAACCAAAATGTTCCCCAACGGGGTACTTAGCCAACTCTGTTTCAGTCTGAAACTCCGGTTTCGGAAATATTTCAGTACGCCAACCTGCACTCGCAAAACTGCTTCTGCATCGGACCATGCGGCAAAAAGACTGAGGATATGGCGCCGGTCATGCGCATTAGTACCCTGACGCGTCAGTCTAATGCGCCTGACCGACGCCAGCCTTATACTCTGGTATTCGGGCCGACTGACTATTAGTCAGGACTGCAGCAATGGAAGACGAAGAACATCTGTACTATGTTCATCGTGTTTCACTGTTGCAGTCATGACTGTAGGGTAGAATCCCAAAGCAGAAAGAAAGGGACGTGGTTATAAAGTAGAGGGGGCGGCTATAAGGCCCTGCAAGACTGCAGAAGCAAAGCCTGCCCTTGGCTTAGAGTAGAGAGGTAGATTGTAGTGCTTGGAAAAAGTATGCACTGAACTTCAAGTTGCAGCTTCCAAAATGTCTTTGGTAGGAACTCCCCTGAGGAAGGCAGCTGAAGTGGCAGCAGCTCTGGTAGAGTGAGTCCTTGTACTCCCTGGGATTTGCTTTCCATGGTGTGAATAGAAAAATCTGATTCCATGAGCAATCCATTTAGAAATGGTCTGTTTTGAAATGGCTTTACCTTGGGAACTTGAAGCATAAGAAACAAATAATTGCTCTGATTTCCTGATGTCCTTGGTTCTGTCCAGGTAAGAACGTAGTTGTCTGTGTACATCCAAGGAATGTAAGATCCTTCCCCCTTTATTTTGAGGAGTGGGGAAAAAAGTTGGCAAGTGAATAGTTTGATTTAAAGCCACTTTGGAAACCACCTTAGGCATGAAAGTAGGATTAGTCCTTAAAGACACCCTGTCTTGATGAAAAATAATATAAGGTTCCACAGCCATAAGAGCTTGCAACTCTGAAACTCTCCTGGCAGAGGTCAGAGCTAAAAGGATGGCTGTCTTCCAAGATAAAAACTTGATGTCAGATGAGGCAGCAAGCTCAAAAGGAGGTAAGGTGAGCTTTTCCAAAACATAGTTGAGATCCCAAGCAGGAATGGGAGGAGATCTAGGGGGCCTTAAGTTCTTAGCTCCTTTGAGAAACTGTCTCATGAGCTGGTGGGAAAAGATAGGAGGGTCTTAGTTATAATGAGCAGAAATAGCAGAGGCGTGTATCTTAATGGAAGAGAAAGAGAGACCCTTATGTAAGAGGTCTGACAGGTAAAGTAAAATCTGAGGAATGTTAGGAATAAGAGGATCAGAATCCTGAGCCTGCATCCAGGAACAAAATCTTTTCCATTTTCCTGCATAAGATTTTCTAGTGCTAGGACATCTGGCTTCTAAAATGACATCCATAACCTGCTTGGGTAGGAGAGAATGAATCAAAGATCCTGGATTAACCAGGCCGCCAGGCTGAGAGTTTTGACATGGGAGTGTAGAATCTGACCCTGGTGTTGGGACAGAAGGTTCGGAATCTGTGGTAAAACCCAGGGTGGCTCTAGACAAAGGTTTCTTAGTGTTGGGTACCAAAACTGTCGAGGCCAATTTGGGGCCAGCAAGATTATCATCTTGGGCTTGTCCTGCTTGATCTTTAGTAATACCCGTGGAAGAAGAGGAAGAGGCGGAAAGGCATATCCCAAGAGGTTTCTCCAACTGAATGATAGAGCATCCACTTTCCAAGCTCGATTGTGGAAAGTCCTGGTGCAAAAAAGTTGTAGTTGATGGTTGAGGTGGGATGCAAAGAGGTCTATGTGAGGACATCCCCAGACTGCTGTAATCATCTTGAATATTCCGGAGTCCAACATCCATTCGTGTGGATCCGAAAGGTTTCTGCTCAGACTGTCTGCCAGGAAGTTTTGCTGCCCTGGTAGAAACTGTGCTTGAAGGTCCAGATTGCAAGCTAGGGCTGTGTTCCAAAGATCCATGGCTAGTCTGCAAAGGGGGTAAGAATGAGATCCCCCTTGCTTGTTTATGTACCACATAACTGTGGTCTTGTCTGTCTGTATCAGTAGTTGTCCTGGTTGTAGAAGATTCCTGAAGCCCAATAGAGCTTTCTGAACGGCTAACATTTCCTTTAAATTGATATGCAGGTGCTTCTGATCCTTTGTCCAAAGGCCCTGCAGGACAGTTGCCCCGAAAATGGGCTCCCCATGCATAATCTGAGGCATCCGTGGTTAGAATCTGAGTGGCAGGAGGCAGACAGAAGGGTTTTCCTTTGTTTAGAGTACATGCCTTGGACCACCAAAGGAACTCCTTTTGAAGACAAGGCAGGACGGAGATCAGTATGTCTAGGCTGTGACAATACTGAGACCATACACTTTTTAGGTACCACTGTATTTTCCTCATATGTAGTCTTGCATATGGTACGAGAAGGATGCAGGAGGCCATGTAACCCAGAGCCTGCAGGAATCTCCTTGCAGATAGCCGAGTTGTAGTTGCCAAGGTTTTGAAAGTTGAAGCCAGCTGTAACTGTTTTTCGTATGTCAGAAATGCCATCTGGGTTGTTGTGTTTAGAGAAGCGCCCAGAAAAATTATCTGTTGTGAGGGTGTCAAATTTGACTTTTTTATGTTTACAGTGAATCCCAGGTACTTGAGAAGATTCTGAACAAACTGTAGATGCTGGAGTAAGACATCCTTGCTGTCTGCCTGAATAAGGCAGTCATCCAGATAAGGGTAAATTTGAATTCCCTTGAGTCTGCAATAAGCTACTACTGGAGCCAGGCATTTGTTAAAGACCCTGGGCGCAGTAGACAATCCAAAGGGCAGCGCAGAGAATTGGTAGTGCCTCGAGCCTGCCTTGAACCTGAGGTATTTTCTGCGTTCCTGTCTGATGGGGATGTGTAAATATGCTTCTTTTAAATCCAAAGTTACCATCCATGCATTTTTGGTCAGCATTGGTAGTAGCTGCTGTAGAGTAAGCATCTTGAATTTTGGTATCTCTAGAAAAGTGTTCAAGACTGACAGATCCAGAATGGGTCTCCATGAATTTTGCTTCCTGGGGACTAGAAAGAGCCTTGAGTAAAAACCTTGTCCCATCTCTGAAAGTGGAACTAGTTCTATGGCTTTCATAGCCAAGAGAGCTTCCACCTGGTTTAATGCCTCTGACCATTGATGTTTTGGAAGATCTGGCCATCCGCTTGGCCTTGGTGGAGTATGAAAATGGAATTTGTAACCTCTTGAAACCACATCCAGAACCCACTTGTCTTGGGTTATAAGAGTCCAATTTAGATGAAAAAGAGAAAGTTTTCCTCTGAGAGGGGCTTCCAGGCAAGAAGTTCCTGCAGCCCAACGGAGGGAGTCATTGAGTCTGTTTTCTATGAGCTTGCGACCTGTCTTCTCCTCCCCTAGGGGTGGAAGCAGTCCACTGTCTTGGTCTATAAGAGGCTTGTGTTTGAGGCCTACCTCGGGGGCGTCTATATCTTCCCCTCTGAGGCCTGTCTGAATTGGGAAAGGACCAATTTTTTGTAGGCCAATTCCTGCTAAATCTGGGTGGCTGTACTTGTAAGAAAACTGTTTGCATGGACTTTGCCTTGTCCTCCATCTTTTTAATCACTTCAGCTTTAGATCCAAATAAAACATTATGCTGAACAGGAGCATCCAATAATTTAGCCTTTACCTGATCTGGCAAATTTTGTTCCTTTAACCATGCATGCCTTCTAATTACTGTGCCAGAGGCAGCAGCCCTACAAGAAGCCTCCAAGGCATCAAATCCACAGTGTAAACCATGCTTCCCAACTTGTTCAGTGGCATGCAGTAAGTCATGTAGTTCCTTATCATCTGCACAGGTGGAAATGGAAGTTAGCTTTTGCTTTAAAACAGACATGAGAAATTGCTGGTATTTCAGCATATGAAACTGACAGTTTAAAGTCCTAATAGATAAAGTAGCAGAAGTGTACACTTTTTTGCCCCATCTTTCTAAAGATCTGGAATCCTTCTCAGTGGGAATGGGGTTTTTAGCAGAAGCGGCCTTGACGCCCTTAGGACCCTGAGAAATGGTTTCAGGGTCAGCAGTAGGGTTCTTGAATAAAAACTGGTGGGAATCAGGAACCCTGTAGTATCTGTCTGGCTTAACAGGAGCAGGAGGAAAAGAGTCAGGAGTTAAGTTAGCCTCCGAAAAAGCATCATCCACAATATCCAAAATAGGAGGAATAGCCAGGGGCCTATGTTGGGGAAGAAGAAGAAAATCCCTTAGTCTTTTCTTAGATTCTGAGTACTCCTGTCCTTCCCAGTGGAAATGTTCCCTCATTTCATGCAAAGTTTCCCCAAAAGAGAAATCCTCAGGGGGAAAAGCTGAAGGAATGGATTCCTCAGCATCAGAATCCTCATAAGGAGGGAAAGAATATTCCTGGTCAGAAGAAGAAACAGAAGAAACAGAAGCCTGATCAGAGGAGTCATAATAAACTTCCTGTCTTGGCCTTTTATCTGGAGGGGGATGTGAACCCCTAATTATAGTAAGTAAGTCCTCCGCCATTTTAAGTAACTGTTTCTGAGACTTGGGAGCCGGATCAGAATAGGCCTGGGTTGCAGTGTTTGATTTGGAAGGAGTCTTTGGCTTTGCCTTTATAAGAAGCTGAGTAGGCCTGAAAACCCCTTCGGAAGCTGGTACCTGCACAGCGGCTCCGGACCCATCCGAAGGAGCATTGTCCGAAGGTCCAACTGAAATATTCAAAGGCCTAGTTGGCTCTTCGTGGGAGTCCGTTTCGGCTATCTGTTCCGAAATGGCCGACGACAGGGGGCTATAAAAGCGCCTCACTGACGACGGCCGAACCTGAAGCTGGCTCCGCTTGTGCGATATCGTCTTATTTGGACCTTGGAGGCCTGTCTTTGTCCTTGCGTCGTTTGTGAACTCCTGTAGCCGGAACCGTATCCGACGACATTTTGTAATTAAAACGCCTACTGAAGTAATGAAATGCAAAATCGTACCTTCGTTTGATAGTACGTTGAATGAATCTAGCACAAAACCGACAACTAGCTACGTCGTGGTCAGGGCCTAAGCAAGGAATACAGTAAGAATGAAAATCCTTATGAGGTATTTGCTTCCCACATGAAATACAATTATTAAGTTTTTCTGACATCAGACTGGAGCAAGAAAAAAGTTTCCCCAACAGGGTACTTAACTTTGAGTAGGAGAAGAAAGTCTTCGGACTGAAGTTTGATTAGAAAAAAATTGTCAGGAGTCAGCCGACCGGCACTTGCGAACTGCTATCACCGCACGGCAAGAAAGACTGGAGAACATGGTGTCGGCTATCAGCTTTGTACTCCTGGCGCACTGACATCAGGGAGCATGGCTGAACAGCCGACGCCGGACCCAGACTTTGGGATTCTGGCCGACCGAGGACTGCCTGCCGGCAGGGGAGAACCCTACAGTCATGACTGCAACAGTGAAACACGATGAACATCCGGCAGCGAGGAACGTTGTGGTCTGTCCCTAAACAGGTGACGCAGTAAGAATGGAAATCTCGGTGTGGTACTTGCTTTCCCCAGGTGAGACAATTGTTAACTTTTTCTGACATCGGTTAGAGCAAAAAAAAAAGGATCCCCAACGGGGTACTTAACTTTAGAAGACTTCAGTTTCGGAAACGAAAACTCAGATAGCGGCCAACTCGTGCGAACTGCTTCTGCTTCGGGCTCCTCAGCAAGAAAGACTGATGTAATGGTGTTGGCTGCCTGTTTTTATACCACTGACGACCTGACATCAGTCCTGGAGCAACAGCATCCGACTCAGAAATACTAAGCCTCTGGTATTCGGGCCAACTGGGGGCCACCCCTGGCAGGATAACCTAAGTGTGATAACTGCAACTGTGAAACACGAAGATCATCTGAAAAAGCCCCAGAAGGAACGACAGTCTAAGGATACTAGTAGGTAACAAGTACATCCAGAAGGAAAAAGGATTGCAGGAGGAAGGATGGAAGGAGAGAATACTGCAACAGTGAAGAGAAGGACATCTACTGTTATGGAAAGATTTTACACAATTGTACTACGTCCTTCCATATCACTGTTGCAACATTCTTTACAACAGGGAGAGTGCAACAGCTTAGGAAGAAGACTCAGAGGAGGAAGAGCCAAGCACAGCCCTCATGAAAGTCATGAGGAATGGCCCTGGCAAAACCAGCTCTGGCCCTAGAAATCACATCCAACTTATATTACTTGGTAAAAGTATGCACACAAGTCCAGGTAGCTGCCTCAAGAATAGAATTAGTATCCAAACCCTTGTAAAAGGCACCAAAAGAGGCTACAGCCCTAGTAGAATGAACCTTAACAGAAGATTTTCCTTCTTCCCATTAAAGGAATAACAAAAAAATGGCATTAGATATCCAAGAAGAAATAGTTTGCTTGAAACAGCCAAACTTAAAGACCTAGGATGAAAGGAAATAAAAATCTGCTCAGATTTATGAATGGCTTTAGTTTTGTAATATCAGAGTTTATGCAAATCCAAGGTATGAAGAACCTTCTCACTAGTAGATTGTGGAGAAGGGAAAAAAGTGGGCAAATGAATAGACTCAGAGACAACTCATTAACCACCTTGTTCATAAAAGAAGGATTAGTATGAAGGGACACCATGTCCTTACGATAAACCAAAAAAAGGAGAGACAGCAATAAGGGCTTGCAGCTCAGACACCCATCTTGGCAGAGGTAAGAGCCAAAAGAAGAACAGTCTTCCAAAAACAATGCTGTAAGGAAGCAGAAACAGCAGGCGCCCGAGTCAATTTTTCCAAAACAAAATTAAGGTCCCAGGAAGGAGAAACAGGCTTTCTGGGAGGTCTAATGTGAAGGACACATTTAAGAAACTGCTTGGCCTCAAATCTAGAGCCCAAAGGGGGAGTCAAAGGCAGACAAGCAGAAATAACTGGCAGGTGGGCTTTAGCAGAAGAATATGCCAACCCAGCATTGAGCAATTCACACAAATAAGAGAGAACCAAAGGACCACCCACAGTAAGTGGATCCAGATTATGAGAAAGACATCAGACAGAAAATCTCTTCCATTTGGACAAACAAGATTTTCTAATAGTGGGTTTTCCTGGCTTCCTGCAGGACTCGAAGCACATCCTCAGAAAAAAAGATGTCTGAAGGGATTCAAAGTCCTATCATTCACAACATCAGTTGAAGAGTGGAAAGGTGGTCATGGATGAGAGACCCCTTATCTTGTGTGAGCAGGTCCACTCTGTTTGGTAACTTGTGATGACTGCCCCTGGCTAAATGCAGAAGAAGAGGTAACTAATGCTGTCTGGGTCAAAAGGGAGTCACCAGCAAGACTTGGGGCATCCTGTTCTACCTTGAACTGGACCTTCAGAATGAAAGGAAGGGGAAGAAAGGCATAAAGAAAACATCCCCTTCCAAGAAAAAGGAAGGTGTTCTCCTTCTAGGCCAGAGGAAATAGATCTCTGGTACAAAAGTGAGGAAGATGTTTGTTCTGAAGAGAAGCAAAGAGATCTACTTGAGGAGTACCACACTGGTGGACCATGTCCAGAAACACATCTCTGTGAAGCATCCACCTGTGGGACTGTGTTATGGACCTGTTTAGAGAATCTGCCACTATGTTCCGATATGAGGGAATATAAACTGCCCGAAGGGTCGCCTCATGCTGGGTAGCTAGGTCCCAAACCTGAACAGCTAGTCTGCACAGGTGATAAGCCCTTGTTCCTCTTGCTAGTTGATGTACCATATCACTGTTGTATTGCCTGTGAAAATCCTGAGAGGCCCTGGAAGGAAAAGAGAATGAAAAGCCTGAAGAGGCAGAAGAAGGGCTCTTTGGCACTGATGTGGTCTGTCTTTTGTCAAAGAGACCAAAGGACCTGCACTTTCTAAGGACTGAAGGAGGCCCCCCCCATCCTACATCTGAGACATCTGTGAAGAGTTCCTGAGAGGGGACTGGAGGTTGAAAAGTACACCCTGGTTTGAGGGAAACTGATGTCCCAGCTTGAGACATGGAAGAAGAGGGACTAGAAAACCTAAAGGATGAGAATGTTGAAGCCAGACTGACTTTAGAAATCACTGGAGCTTTCTCATATGAAGCTTGGCAAAATGAAGAATAGGAATGGTGTAAGCCATGCAACCCAGAGCCCTGAGAAACTCCTGGCTGTAACTGAAGCCAGAGAAAGAAGAGACTGAAACAAAGCAGAGTTAAAGCCTTGGGAGGAGACAGCAATGCCAGCACTGGAAGAGTCTGGAGCCTGCACCCTAGAAAAACATGATCCTGAGAAGGAGTCAGGAATGATTTTTGGAAATTTACAGTAAACCCCAGGCTTTGCAGGAGACAAATACCAAAGTGTAGATGCTGAAGTAAAATCTCTGGAGAAGAGACCTGAATGAGGAGTTTTTCCAGGTAAGGAAAGATCTGTATTCTTCTCAATCTGCAGAAAGCAATCACAGGAGCAAGGCATTTGGTGAAGACCCTTGGAGCAATAGAGAGGCCAAAGGGCAAAACAGAGAACAAAATGATAGGAAGCAACACAGAAAGTAAAAGCTTCCTGAAAAGAGGATGAACAGGGATATGTAGATAAGCATCTTTGAGATCCAGGGAAACTAGAAAAGCCTGAGGAAGTAGAAGAGAAAATAAGGTTTGATGGGATAACATCCAAAAGGAAGGAACCTTCAAACAGGCATTTAGCTGAGAGAGAACCAGAATCGGTCTCCAGGTGCCTTCCTTCCTGAGGACGAAGAACATTCTGAAGAAAACCCTCCCTCCCCTCTGAGGAGTTGGAAATTCTTGATTAGTTCCCTGGGCTAATAGACCTTGAAGTACCTCTGGGAAAAAAACAGTGGTTCCTGATGAGGCTCAGAAATGGACATCAAGGGGGAAGAGATTTCCAGACCATGTAATACCCCTGGTGAATTATGGAAAGAACTCAGGAATCTCAGGTGATCTTTAACCAAATAGGAAGGGACAGGAAAAGACAGACTGACAGAGGTATGTAACCAAGAATAGCAGAGCAAGGATACTCAGACAGCACCTGGTTAATCTGGAAAAGAAGGTTTCTGAGCTGAAGGGGTTTGGGTAGCCTTAGCAGGAGGAGCCCTTCTACCACCCTTTTTACATTTAGGGAGGGGTGAGACTTTCTATCAACAAAAGCAGGCTTGGTAGGATAATTCCTTTGAAATCTGGGAACAGATGAGACAAAAATATGTTTCAGATCCTGTAAAGCTTTACCCTTTTCCTGGAGGGACTTAAACAACTCAGCAGCAGCAGCCCCAAACAGATGTTTTTTTTTTTTATCCAGAAGAGCATACATCAACAGCCTTGATATCATTAGGCAAAGGTTGAAGCCATAGCCAGGAATACCTCCTCAATAAAGAGCCAAAGGCAGCATTCCTAGACGAGGCATCAGCTGCATCATAGCTGCATTTAATGGAATGGTGAGTAACCTGAGAAGACATCTCTAAAAAGAAAGGGCTAAAGTCTTCCCCTCAGAGTCAGGAAGATATGAAATAGCCTAACAGGCGTGAGACACAAGAGCCAAAATATATCTGGTCATATGAGTCTGACAGTTTACAGCCTAGCACAAGTACACACCTTCTTACCCTACCTCTCCATAGTTCTGCTGTCTTTGTCAGATGGAAGAAACTTTGTAGAATGCAACAGTTTAGAAGGCTTGTCAGAAGCAACCAACACCACAGAAGGATCAGCACAGGAGGAAATATAAAGAAACTTGCAATCATCAGTCTCCTTATAAAACCTATCAGTTTTTTGGGAGCAGGGGGCTGGGAATCAGGAGCCTGTGATGCAGTGGAAAATGCATCCAGCAAGGAAGCAAGAACAGGAGGGATAGTAGAGGGCACAGGAGACTCCACCTGCAGAAGCTCACAGTACCTCTTCTGAACATCAGACACCTGAGCACAATCCCATTTAAAAACTCCATCATTTGGGAAATTGTGTTACCAACAGAAATGTCCTCAAAAGGACATGTGGGGCTAACAGACTCCTCTTCCTCAGAATCATAATCTAAGAGAGAAAGAATCTGAAAAGAATAAGTCACAAATTCTTTATAAGAATCTTCATCTTCATCAGAAGAATTTTGCCCCCTAGTCCTCTTAAGAGGGGTAGAAGACCAAGGAAGAGCAGGAACACAAACCCCTTGAGGATGCTTCAGAGCCATAAGGGCATTAAACAGGCCTTGAGTGAACTTTTACCATTCACTCTGAGGATATTTAGGAGCAGGGGAAATATTCTTGTTTTTTTGCTTCTTTTTTTAAGGGGCATCGGCCTTAAAGATCTTAGGAGGCTCTGACCTCTGATGGCATTCAATTAGTGTAGTCGGTATCTCTTCCCTTACCAAAATATGAGGAACACCCCTAGGCCCTTTGGTAATAATCAGCAGCAGTTCCCCCTGAACATGTGAAGTGGATGTCTGGGCCTCCATGGACGTGTGTGAAGCTGGATGCATGATGGCTTCCAAAGTGGTCGTTGCCGAGGAATCAGGCTGAGAAACAAGACAGTCCTCTGGGCTTTCACTAGCCTCAAGAGAGATGCCTGTCAGAGGAGGCACAGCGGAAGAATCTGGCCAAGCTTTCTTGGTCATCTTCTTCTCAGATGGCCAACCCTCGAGTCAGTGAGATCCTTCCACAGTGTTTTTAGCCAACAACTTACGACTGGTTTCTAAATAAATAGCTAAGGAAGACAGCAGACTACACAACATCTTAGGAACAAAAGCCTGGCAAACAGCACATGACGTATGGTCATGGGAAGCAGGGCAATGGAAGCATTTGCATTTCCTGAAAAAATTAAAAGGTTGATTAGGAAACATGATGGATCAAAGCAAAATTTAAAGTGGGTGGGGTCCTCTATGATAATTTCTGCTTGAGCAGAGGAACCAGACGTTGTCCTCTTTCCCCTTTATTATTTGCATTACACTTAGAACCATTGGCAAAGAAAATAAGAGACTCAGAAATTCAAGGCTATAATTGGCATGGTAGTCAAGAAAACCTGGCTTTATTTGTAGACGGCATTATTTTATACCTGACAAAACCAGAAAACGACATTACAGTGTTGAGGAACATTTTGAGACAGTTTCAGATCTTTTCGGGATACAAAATTAATGAAGCTAAAATAAAGGCAATAGTGGTGAATTATGTACCCACACATGAATTGGTTAAGTAATATCCATATTTATGGGGACAGGATAAAATGAAGTACATAGGAGTATGGATTAACAAATGATTCTAGTGTGGCAGCTAAAGATATGTGGGAAGAGAGTAAACAAAAGATAATACAAAAACTGAGAAAATGGGAGCTTTGTTATGCAGATATGGATACAAGCAGTTAAAATGGTTTAATCCCATTAGTCTTATACACAGGTCAGGCATATTTTTATTAACTAAAAGAGAAGTTGTCTGTTGCAATTAATAAAGAGCTAAAGGACTTTATCTGGGAAGAGAAGAAGGCAAGAGTCAAGTGGGATAAACTGATTCTTCCAGAAGAACAGGGCAAATTGGGATTACCCAATCTGAAGGGGTATTTCAGAACTACACAGTTAAGACTTTGATACATAGCACAAGCAGAAACCTATAATTCAAAGTGGAAAAGGATGATGATGAAATGGGGAGGCTCAAGAAAGAAGGACAGACTGTGATTTTGCATGCAGGCCTTTAAGGAGAATAACAATAATCATACAGAATATTATATTCATAAAGTAGCAGAACGTATTCTAAGAACTAAGCCAACACGGGAATGGAGAAAGGAGAGTCTGACAATAGGGGTGACTGCAATTTGGGATACAGACAATAGGCAAGAGGGAGCTGGAATTTAATGGAGAAAACTAGCAAAGGAACCAAGTTATTGGGAGCAAATAACTAGACAGGGAAAGATGATAGAATACGAAGACGACAAGAATTTATTTGGACTGCAGGTTAGAGACTGCCTTCCCTATCATGGATTGATATCACAGTATAAGCAAAGAGAAAGGGGGGGTTTCTAAATGAAAGACCAGCACTGGTAGAGTTTTTAATAGAATCTAGAACAGAAGCTGCCATTAAAAAAGGAATAATTAGTACAGCATATAAAACATTGCACAATGACTATATGAACCAATCAGAGGAGGCTAGAAAGGATTGGGAAGAGAGACTGGATAACAAATTCACAAAGACACAATGGGAGGATATATGTATGTCTCCCAAATTAAGATTTAGGATTTTTGCCTGGAAATGTTTACATGAATATTTTTATACCCCAAGTAGACTCCAGAGGATTTTTCCTCAAGCAGACAGTAATGCTGGAGGTATGAAGGAGAAGAAAGAGGTAACTGGAAACATATTTTCTGTAAGTATAGTGAGCTGGCGGACTTTAAGGACTCCCTGTTGGATGCGCTGTTGGAGATGCTGGGTGGGTAGACTGGTCTGACAAGGGAGATGATTTTTCTGAGCTACGATACAGAATCAGAATTGCCATGGTAAGGCCTTGCTGTGTCTAATAATGGTGGCCGTCAAAAAAGCAATTACTAGAAAATAGAAATCAAAATCTAACTCAACTATACTGGAAGCAGTAAATATAGTAACAGAGGTAAAACATCTGGAATTGACATCTTTAGAAAAGGATAAGAGCAAACTACACAGGAAAAATGGGAATTGTGAGAACAATACATGAACTATGTAATGTTTGAGTGAGAAAGATTAGGTAGATTATAAATGATGTATAATGTTTGCAGCTGGGTGTGTGTCAGTATGGTCGTGATGTAAAATGCTTGCAACTAGGATTGTGTTGATGTGGCTTGTTTTCATTTATATAAATTTAGGATTGGCTATGTAGTAATTGATGGTTTAATAAAGATGTTTCTTATTTAAAAAAAGGCAGGAATTGAAAAAAAATATTTATAAATGTAAATTTGCCTATGTCACAAGTGATAATTCACTAAAGGTGTTTGGGAAAAAAACTTGAGTATGGAATAACAATATGGAAACCTTATAAGAAAACAAACCTGAATAAACTGGAAAGAGTACAGTGGAAATATACCAAGGACATCCATGGATGTGAAAATGCAAGTTACTGTAAAAGACTAAAATACCTGAACTTGTACAGTGTCTGATACAGACATTTAAAAGGAGGCATTCAGGTACATTGCACATTTAGACAATTTGGGGTTTATCAAAAAATAACGGAGAATCATCATACAACCTAGGTAGAGCATTCTGTGGAAATGAAAAGTGTGCTAAATGGTTCTCTGAGTGGGTAGCTGAGGCATGGAATCAGGGTTGCCAGATTTCCAGCCCCCCAGATAGAGACAAAAAAAAAAAAATGGAGGCTGGCCGGGATTTAAACCGGCAGGGCGGGACTCGGGATCAGGCTGCTGATCTCGGGACAGTCCCGCCCAAATAGGGACATCTGGCAACACTGCATGGAATAGACTACCAAATTACATCAAAGCAAATACTAGTTTAGATACTTTTAAGAATGACCTGGACACTTATTGCTGTAACAACTGTTTTGGCATACTGGAAGGCTAGAAGGGCACTACTGCCCATGATGGAAATATCTGTTTGTATGTACACATGTATGTATGTATGTATGTATGTATGTATTACACTTGGTAAATTCAGTGACACAATTAGCTTTAAACTTGCACAAGGAAAATACCAAAAATGTGCTTAAATATAAACAATTAGATGGCATAAAGAAAACTAACAGCTTATCTGCACCAACTGTACTAACAGAAGAGAGACACTTCATTTTATCTATTCTCGACTCAGAAGTCCAAACAGTAGTTGCACAATTCCACAGCCAACATGGAATCTAGTTTAAGCTCTGGCCAGAAAATCTATCCACCTGCATAGCCCAGAAGTAAACCAGCATCTCTTCTGGCAGTTGCTTTCACTCTTTTTAAGACAGCCCATGGAAGTCATTTCTGTTGGAATTTAAAAGTAGATGGTTTTCCTGTCCTCACAATCTTTTAGTTCAGGGCCGGGGAGGATCAGTCCAACAAGCAGCTGGTGTCCAAATAAGGCAATGCATCTAGGAACACACAGTTTCATTTTGAGCGGTTTTGTTGTCTTATCACTGACAGCAATGTTACACTAAGTAAAGTTACATTTTTCTATTCTACATGCCACAAGAAGAACAACATATGTTTTAGGCTAATTTTACAACAATTTTCATGAAAAAAAATAGATCTGCTTTAGCACAGTACTATTTCTGCCCAGTGTCCTTGAAATAAACTGGCCACTGAATTACATCCTGAAACATCAACTTTCTGAGATACAACAAAAAATATCTATGATACTTTTTCTTCTTCACTATGAGTCAGGAGAAAGACATATATTTCTTTTTGCTTTCATGAATGCTTGCAAGTGCTATGTGAACATGATATCCTGGACAGTTGTTTAAAACAATGTGTCTTCACACTCTATTTGTAGATTCAGATTTAGTGAGAAATAATCACTTTACTCCAAAACACTACAACCTTGGATTTACTGCATATACTAATATACATTTAGTGGTGCAAGAGGCATAGTAACCCACAAAAAATGTAACATTTTTTATATATTTGTTCATTTTTTCTACTCGTCTATTACAGAGCTGTAAATGTGGCATAGTTGAATAAACATTTCAACCAAAGAGTACCAATGTAAATGAGACTTCAAGCATTTGAATTAATTTTACCGACCTTAACCTAAATTTTATTCTTTCAAATAAAATGCCTGTTTCTGGCATTATAAAATCCTCTCTTGCAAAGGTTTTGCATCCAAAGGAAAAGTACAGGAACCTAAAATTAATGCAGTTACAGTGAGACTAGCTTAGTTAATGCAGTGCCGTGTTTATCCAGTGCTATGATCTGTGGACCCAGCACTAACACAGGCGATAACAAAGTTAAGCATGAACAAAGGCTAAGTTTATTGTGTGGTACCACCACGATGAAAAACACATTAACAAGCATTAGTCAGTGCCTAATGTTTGCCGGTACCGTTTCTGCAGTACTGTATTACGGTTTGATTTGTTAGGCTGGAAATGTGGAGTCATTGGGAATTTCAAGTACAGCCTTCATTTTTATAAATATGGAAAAATACATGTATGCTAAGAGGAGACCTTGCATTCTGCATCTGATGGTATTACTTAAAAGATAAAAGTAGGTTAAAAAGTATAAACTACTTTACTAAATCATCCCATCATTTCCACCGTTCTTTTCATGCAGTACACGTTTTCTTTTTAACAATTACCTGCTGAGCTGTAAGGCTGCTAAAAATACCCACTGACTTCACTTGATGCTGCATAACATTTTTTTGGAAAACTGCATGATGTAATCTGTTGAAGATAGTAGTTTCATACAACAAATCCCAAAGAAAGCGCAAGGGCTCCACAAAAAACAGTAAACACAAAAGAAAAACAAAGCCAGAGACGTACAATAAATCTCCCAGTCAGCAGAAACTGTTCAGTTACTTAATTCTCAGCGTAGTCACACAGCGTGGAAAAGAAAATACTTAAAACATCACTTATTAAATCCACCAAAACACATTAACGTTCAAACCATACGTTTTCGTTTCTTAACTTCATCAGATGTGGGCTGGAACTTTGGTGCAGAAGGCTGCAACTTCCATTCCCACATAAGGTAGACAGATTTTTTTTTCCCCAAAGAATTTTATTAAATAATTATTAAAATGAACAAATATTTCCATGAAATTATAACATTTTTTCTTTAAAGTTAAAAAACAAGAAATTAAAGTAACAAACTTTCTAATATATAAACCAATGTAACTAAACTATGTACAAAGGCGTTCATCATGCAAAAAAAATTTTTCTTAATGAAGGTAGACAGATTTTTGACACTGTTGTGCAACATAAGGGGGGGTGCTGCACTCCTGAGTGTGCTGTCTTTCAGATGAGATGGTGGTAGCTCACATGGATATAAAACAATCCCACAGCACCCTTTTTTCAGCAGCAGTCAACAGTTTGGTGAAATAATAGTAAGGACGGTTCTAAATTTGAACGTTGTGAAGGCTCCTTGCAGGAAGGTGCGATTTAGGAAAATAAGCTCCGCTTAATGCAAACTGTTTCGTGACTTCCCTTTCTCTGAACATGTGACATAGTTTACTTCATTTGGACTTCAACCTGTGGGACAGAGTCCCCAGCTACTAAACTTCTGGGTGGCCCTCATGGGAGGATACTCCAGAGCACTGCAGAACCAAAGGATGTTCTCCTTCTAGAAGTCAAATCCAATTTGTAGTGAGAAATAAAGGTATGAGATGAGGACCAAGTAGCTGCAGAACAAATATCATCCAATGAGACTCTAGACCAAAAGGCTGCAGAAGTAGCCACTGACCTAGTGGAATGAGCTTTCATCTGACCTGGAGGAGACAAACCTTTATCCTTACAGACCTGAAGGATGCACAAGGAAATAGCAATAGTGACCTTGGAGATAGGTTTACCCAAAAAGGGTTTAGAGAAGGACACAAACAATTGATCAGATTTACGAAAGTTTTTAGTCATGTGTAAATAAAATCATAACTGTCTATGAACATCCAACAAGTGGAGTCTGTATTCCATTTTGTTAGCAAAATTTGGGAAGAAAACAGATAAGTTAATGGTCTGACTGATGTTAACTTCTGATGCAACCTTGGGACGAAAGGATGGATTGGTCTGAAGGGAAACCCTATCTTTATGGAAAATCATATATGGAACTTTAATGGACAAAGCTTGCAGTTCTGAAACCCTTTTATAGCAGAGGTGATAACTACTAGGAATGCTGTTTTCCAAGACAAAAACTTAGGATCTGTGGTTGCAGCAGGTTCAAATGGCGGATCGACCAAAGCTTGAAGAACCATAGTAAGGTCCCAAGGAGGGACAAGATCCTTGACAGGGGGGGGGGGCTGTAACAGAAAAGTACCTTTAATAAAGGCTTTACACAGTCTGGAAGAGGCCAGAGAGGCGGAATTCTCACCCACGTGAAAATGAGAGGTGGCAGCTAATTGAACCTTGATAGTAGAACCGCTTGCACCTTGTTGAAAAATACTTGCTAGGAAGTTGAGAATGGCAGAAATAGGAGCCATGAAAGGATCTAAACTCCTTTGAGAAGCTCAAAAGGAAAAACGTTTCCATTTGCTGTGGTAAATCTTCCTGGTGGAAGACTTATGAGCTACCAGAACAGAGCTGACTGAAGAGGATAATCCAGGAGTCCTGGCAATTAATGGGAATTGGAGCAGCCAATCTGTGAGCTTCAAACTGTCCAGATTCGGATGAGGAACCCCCGATGGGTGTGAAATAAGATCCTGAATGGGATCCAAGATCCAAGGCGGAGCCAGAAGATGAGAACAAAGGAAGGGAAACCATACCTGGCAAGACCAAAAAGGAGCAATGAGGATCACTTTGCTCCCCAGTCGACAAGTTTTCTGTAGAAACCTTGGAATAAGAGTGTAAGCATACAGAAGACCAGGAGGCCAGGCATGGACTACAGCATCTCTGGGGGACTCACCCGGCTGGGGGTTCAGAGAGAAAAACTCGCTGCACTTCACGTTGGAAGGAGACGCAAACAGATTGCAGCAAGGCTGACCCCACTCCAGAAAGATCTGCTCCACTACTGATCGATTCAGAGACCACTCGTAAGGCATCAGAATAGACCGATTTAACCTGTCTGCTAGAATGTTGGACCGTCCCGGAAGGCTGACCCCACTAGAGAAAGATCTGCTCCGCTACTGAATGATTCAGACACCACTCGTAAGGCATCAGAATAGTCCGACAACCTGTCCGCTAAAATGTTGGACCATACCGTATTGTGCATTGCTATGAGAAAGCAACCGGTGGAGATCGCCCATTATCACACTCTCATGGCCTCGCGACAAAGGGGGTAAGATCTGGTCCCTCCCTGTTTGTTGACGTACCAGACCACTGACATGTTGTCTGACTGAATTGCAATGGTTCCCAGAGGAAGAAAGGCATGAAGGGCCTGCAACGCAAAAAGGACTGCCCTCATCTCCAGAATGTTTATATGCAAATTGGTCTTGACAGGGGACCACAGGCCTTGGACTGTCCTGCCCAAACAATGCCCACCCCCACCCAAGTTGGGAGGCATCCGTGGTCACTGTGGCTTGGACAGGGGCTGGAACAAAAGGTAGTCACTCCAAGATTTCCGGAGAGTACATCCACCACAGAAGGGACGACCTGCAGACTCGACTGAAGTGCACTGAATATGATAATGGAAGATCCAACAGGGACCATTGCATCACTAGTGTCCACTATAGTACTTGAGTGTGTAACCGGGCACACGGAAGAAGCGCTTATGGTCGCTGTCATAGAACCTAAGGCCCTCAGCACTGATTCTGCCGAGGGAAGATGAAAATGGTAGATCAGGGAAACATGCATCCTCAGGTTACACACTCTCTCTTCCTGGTCAGGAAGATTTTGCACTGTAGTGCGTCTATCCTTCCCCCAATGTAGACTATCACCTGGACAGGATTTAGAAGTGATTTGGATGCATTAATTGTAACCCCCAACTGAAGAGCAAGCTTTAAGAAATAATCCCTGGTTTGAGAAAGTAGACACCTGGTGGGAGCAGTGAGGAGCCAATCGTCCAGGTACGGATAGACCTGAATCCCCTGAAGCTTCAGGTGAGCCACTACCACCATCACTTTGGTGAACACCCTGGGGGGATGTGGTGAGACCAAATGGTAGGGCTAGAAATTGGTAATGATTGACTCCTAGCAGGAAGCGGTGGAACCTCCTGGTGCTTCTGTGCATCTTTATGTGATAGTAGGCATTCTGGAGAGCTAACAAGCACATCCAGTCACTCTCTTGCAGGCAAGGCATGATGGACTGTAATGTAACCATCCAAAATCTTTCTTTGGCAATTTACAGGTTCAGGGTAGATAGGTCCTGAATGGGCCTCAAGTCCCCCATTTTCTTTGGCACTAAAAAGAACTTGGAGTAGCTGCCCAATCTAGACTGATTTGGGGGGATGGGTTTGATTGCTCGTTTCTCTAGCAGCTTGGAGACTTCCAGTGTTGCTGTCTCCCTCTGCGTGGGTGGTATGTCCGGGAGGTGTTTGGGAGGTTTGGGAGGAACCACAAAGGGGACAGAGTATCCTCTGGATATGATCTGAAGCACCCAGCGGTCTGATGTTACTGACTCCCATGCCGCCAGGTGCAACGACAATCGACCCCTGACTGCCTCTAGAGTAGAGCAGTCGGGCAATCCCTCAGGGTTGCTGCCCAGGGCTGTCCGAGAAAGGTTCTTGAGACCCAAAATTCCTCGGAGCCACTCTGCATCTGGGCCGGCATCTATCCTGTCCCCCTCTGCCTCTGGGAGAAGAAGAGCCCTGAGTGTCCTGGGAATACTGTGACTTCCAGAACCACATCTTCGTTTGCCCTCTCTGATTCCTGGAAAAAGATCTTTGAGGGTTCGAGAAGTGGATTCCGATGGCAGTGTCTTCCCGTCCTTCTCACTCTGGATGAAAGTCTCTTTGACGGTCTTACCAAAAAGAGTAGAGCCATAAGGGGTGTTGGCAAAAGACGCCTTGAAAGGTTCTGAAAACTGACAAACTGACATAGTCTGAGCCAGGCGTTGTGCCTCATGGACATGCCAGAACCGGCCGCCCTACCCACTCCTTCAGTACCATGTGAGAGGAGTCACATGGACGTACTGGAGACTGCTTTTAAAGTGGCCATCCTAGCGGAGAAAGTACAGTTTTGTACCTACCATAAATGTAGATGTCCGATAGGTATGCAACTGCAGTCCTGACATATGGGTTGTCCTGCCTCAGGCAGCCCTTCGGTCGGCTGGATTCCAAAGTCTGGGTCCAGCGTCGGCTGATGTCGCCCTCTCCCCAACGTCAGAGCGCCTGGGGTATAAAAACATCAGCCGACGCCATCTTCTTCAGTGTTTCTTGCCCCAGATGCCAGGTGCCCTCTAAGGAAGGCTAAATTTTGAAAATACAGAAAAAATTCCAGACAAGTACAACAACATAAAAACAAATACACCATAAAAGATTACCCCAGGTAGCTAGAATGAGGGGTGGAAACCCAAAAGAATACCACAGAGGGGTAGGTGGGAGGGAAAACCTAACTGCAGTTGCATACCTATCGGACATCTACATTTATGGTAGGTACAAAACTGTACTATGTCCTTCAAGGATGCAACTGCAGTCCTGACATATGGGTTGAATACCATAGCCAACCTAGGGGTGGTAGGCACTAAGACAAAGATGGTGTAGCTAAAATGCCCTGCAGGACTGCAGAAGCAAACCCTGCTCTGGATCTGGAATATAAAGGCAGGTTGTAATGTTTGGAAAATGTATGCACGGAGCTCCATGTAGCAGCTTCTAAAATGTCCTTTGTTGCCACTCCTCTTAAAAAGGCTGTGGAGGTGGCTGTAGCTCTGGTGGAATGTGGCCTGATGTCAGCTGGCACAGTTTTTCCATGAAAAGAGTAGCAGAATCGAATGCAATTTCCAATCCATTTAGAAATTGTCTGTTTGGAAATTGCTTTTCCCTGCAATCCAGCAGCATAAGCTACAAAAAGCTGGTCAGATTTTCTGAAAGATTTTGTTCTGTCCAAGTAGTAGCGCAACTGTCTGTGTATGTCCAAGGTGTGCAGAAGTCTCTCTCCTTTATTTTGAGGTTTGGGAAAGAAGGTAGGCAGGTGAATAGCTTGATTCAGGGACACCCTGGATACCACCTTTGGCATGAATGACGGATTGGTTCTCAAAGAAACTCTGTCCTGATGAAAAATGAGAAATGGTTGTATTGCCATAAGGGCCTGTAGCTCAGAGACTCTTCTTGCTGAGGTTACTGCCAGAAGGAAAGCTTTCTTCCAAGACAGAAATTGCAACTCTGAAGATGCTGCTGGTTCAAAGGGAGGAAGAGTTAATTTTTCCAGCATGAAGTTGAGGTCCCGTGCAGGCACTGGTGGTTTCCTTGGAGGGTTGATGTTCTTTATACCTCTTAGAAACTGTCTTAGCAATGGGTGAGAAAATACAGGCGGATCAGTGTTATATTTGGCAGATATTGCTGAAGCATGTATTTTTATGGAAACATATGATAGGCCATTGTGGAGCATTTCAGCCAAATATTCTAAGATCTGTGGAATGCTCATCACTGATGGGTCTTGACCCTTTTTGCTGTTCCAGATAAGAAATCTCTTCCATTTTGCTGAGTATGTTTTTCTAGTGGAAGGTCTGCGCACCTCCAGGATGATATCTTTTACCCTTTTGGAAAGCGTATCCTGAGGAATAGTCATGGGATCTTCCAAGCTGTCAGCTTCAATGTTTTCAAGTTGGGGTGTAGTGACTTGTAATTGTGCTGTGTCAGAAGAAGTGGCCATTGAGGAAGGAGCCATGGATTGGTGTGTGTCAAGCTCCGTAGCAGTGGGTACCAGTGTTGTCTTGGCCAGTCTGGAGCTATCAGTATGACTTTTGGTTGCTCTGTCTTGATCTTTAGTAACACCTTGGTCATCAAAGGAAGAGGTGGGAAGGCATATAGTGTTAGAGAGTTCCAACTGAAGGAGAGAGCGTCCACCTTCCATGCTTGAGGATGGTATGTCCTTGTGCAAAACTTTTTCAGATGGTGATTGAGGTAGGAGGCAAAGAGATCTATGTCCGGTCTTCCCCATGTTTGGGTTATTTGTAAGAAAATATCTGGATGCAACATCCATTCGTGTGGATCCATGATGTTTCTGCTTAGGCTGTCCGCCAGAACATTGTCCTTCCCTGGTACAAACTGGGATTGTAGCTCTATTTTCAATTGTAGGGAAATATCCCAGAGATTCATTGCAGTCTGCAAAGAGGGTAGGAATGGGTACCTCCTTGCTTGTTTATGTACCACATAACTGTGGTATTGTCTGTCTTTATTAGTAGATGGCCCTGATGCATGAACTTTCCGAAGGCCTTGACTGCATGCATCACTGCCAGCATTTCTTTTTGGTTGATGTGCAGGTGCTTTTCTTTTTGTGTCCATTGTCCTTGAATGCATCTGCCCTCCATGTGCGCCCCCCCCATCCATGGTCTGAGGCATCTGTTGTTATGGTTTGACTTGTTTGAGGCTTGCTGAAAGGCAGACCTTTGTTTATCTGGTTTGCTTGAGCCCACCACAGAAATTCCTTTTGAAGGCATGGAATGAGTGGGATCAATGCTTCCAGGCTGTGGCTGTGTTGAGACCATAGACTTTTTAGATACCATTGCAGTTTCCTCATATGCAGCCTTGCGTGTGGAATCAGAAGAATGCAAGATGCCATGAAACCCAGGGCCTGCAGGATTTTCCTTGCAGTCATCTGGGTGTGAGTTGCCAATTTTCTGAAGTATTCTGGTAATTGTTTTTGTTTTTCTTTTGTCAGAAACGCCATCTGGGTGTTTGTGTCCAGTCTGGCACCCAGGAAAGGTATTTGTTGGGATGGTACGAGACTTGATTTTTGAATATTGACTGTGTATCCCAAGGCCTGCAGTAGGTGAATGACATAGTCCAAGTTTTTTAACAAGGCTTGTTGGCTGTCCGCTTGTATAAGGCAGTCGTCCAGGTAAAGGTACATTTGTATCCCCTGGAGTCTGCAATGTGCAATTACTGATGCCAGGCATTTCGTGAACACTCTGGGTGCAGTAGATAAGCCAAAGGGCAATGCTGAGAATTGATAATGCTCTGAGCCTGCAAGAAATCTGAGGTATCTTCTGCAACTTTGTCTGATTGGGACATGCAGGTATGCCTCCTTGAGGTCCAGAGTTACCAGCCAAGACCCCTTGTCCAGCATGGGAAGGAGTTGCTGTAAAGTCAGCATTTTGAATTTTGGTACAATAAGGTAAATATTCAGCGCGGACAAGTCCAGAATGGGTCTCCATTGGTTTTCTTTTCTTGGAACAAGGAACAGTCTTGAATGAAATCCTTGGCCTTGTTCTGCAGAAGGAACCTTTTCTATTGCTCTTATTTGAAGTAGGTTTGTTATTTGTTTGAGTGCCTCTGCCCTTTGATTTGGTGGCAGGTTTGGCCGGCCATGCCTTGTTGGTAGTGTATGAAAATGGAATCTGTATCCCTTGTCTATTATGTCCAGTATCCATTTGTCCTTGGTAATATTGTGCCAATTTTGTGAGAATAAAGATAATTTTCCGCCCAAAGGTGCTTCTAATTGAGCCCTGGATGGCGGAGTCAAAGTCAAGTCATTGAGATTGTCCCTGCGGAGCAGTGGAAGGTCCTGCCCCACCTCTCTGGTTCGGAGGCTGCCATTGACGTCCTCTGTAGGAACCTCGAGTTTGCCCTCTACCTCTGCCACGCCTGTTTTTGCCTCTTTGAAATTTGTGTGTGTCTGGAAAGGACCAATGCTTAGAAGGCCAATTCCTGCTGAATCTTGGAGGCTGTACCTGGAGGAAATCTTTGACTGTTTGCACTGATTTTGCCTTTTCCTCTATTTTTTTTAAAACCTCTTGTGCAGTAGTACCAAATAGCTTATGTTTCTCTAGTGGTGTGTCCAAAAGCTTAATTTTCACATGGTCTGGCAATGTTTGTTCCTTTAACCAAGCATGTCTGCGTATGACAGCCCCTGTCATTGCTGCTCTACATGAAGCTTCCAATGCATCATATCCACACTGAAGGAAATGGTTGCTAACCTGATGAGTATTATGAACCAATTCCTGTAACCCCTTTCTATCTAATGGTTCAGGGGAAGCCAATTTCTTTTGCAAGTTATCCAACATGTATTCCTGATACTGAATCATATGAAATTGACAATTTAATGCTCGCACAAAAGGGTGGAAGATGTATATTCTTTCTTGCCCCACCTTTCTAAGGCCCTAGAGTCTCTTTCCGAAGGAAGTGGATTCTTAGCAGTAGTGGAGGAAACCCCTTTAGGCCCCTGAGAAATAGTTTCAGGGTCAGCAGTACGGCCCTTGTACAGGAATTGATGTGCGTCTGGGACCCTGTAGTACCTGTCTGGCTTGACAGGAGCAGGGGGGAGGGAGTCAGGGGAAACACTAGATTCTAAGTACACATCATCTAACACATTTAAAACTGGAGGAATAGCTAAGGGTCTATGCTGAGGTAGCTTTAAAAATTCCCTTAACCTTTTCCTAGAATCTGAGTATTCTTGGCCTTGCCATTTGAAGTGTTCCCTCATGGAATGAAGCGTTTCCCCAAAGGAAAACTCCTCAGGAGGAGAAGCAGAGGGAATGGATTCCTCCACATCAGAATCCTCGTAGGCCGTGAAGGCCTCCTCCTGGTAGTCTGAATGTGCAGAATCACCTGAGGCCTCATCGGAGGACTGGGTATCTAGCTGCTCAACCCTAGGCCTCTTGTCAGAGGGCGGCTGAGAGCCTCTTTCTGGATGTGGCTGAGAACCCCTAATTAAAGAAATTAGGTCCTCAGCTAAACTTAAAATTTGAGAACCAGAAGTGGATCCCAGAGAAACAGATCTTGAAGGGAGAGACTTAGCCTGTTTGGCAGCCTTAGCACGTGTGTAGGCCTTAATGGACAGAGACACTGGAGGCCTGGCAGCCCCACGTGTTGGAGCAGACTTATCCACTGAAATGGTGTCAGAAATATCCTGGGCTACGGTCTCAGAGGGGAGAACAGAAACCGGCACCAAGCTGGCCTCCGGTACCGGAGTAACCGGTGGGGCGGTGTCGTCAGTCTGTAGTGGTTGTGAAACCGGCTCAGAAGAGACCGAGACACTCACAGTAGGCCTAAGCGTGGTGTTGGTTGAGACCGCGGACCGCGAGTGTCGGTCCTTTTCCTTCCATTTTTTAGGTAAATGTGCTGTCGGAAGCTCCGACGGCATGATATAACAGAAATCTTCCCCAAAATAATCCTGTGCAAACTCGGACCGACGCCTAAGAGTGCGTCTATTGAAAGAAGCACAAGCTGCACAGGCCGAGACGTTGTGTTCTGGGCCTAGGCAGGGTAGGCAGTAAGAGTGGAAATCCTTATGAGGTATTTGTTTCCCACAAGTTAAACAATTATTAACTTTTTCAGTTTTATCTGACATCGGCTGAGGCAAGAAAGGGTCCCCAACAGGGTACTTTTTTGAAGTCTTCAGTAGCTGAAAACACAGGAGCTGGCCGACCGGCATTTGCGAACTGCTTCTGCTTCAGGCGCCGCGCGGCAAGAAATACTGAAGAAGATGGCGTTGGCTGACGTTTTTATACCCCAGGTGCTCTGACGTCGGGGAGAGGGCGACATCAGCCGACGCCGGACCCAGACTTTGGAATCCGGCCGACTGAAGGGCTGCCTGAGGCAGGACAACCCATATGTCAGGACTGCAGTTGCATCCTTGAAGGACATCGTGTCTCTGTCCTCCTGCAACATGGACTTAGGAGGAGAATCAGCCAGTTCCTTGATCAGGTTCGCTCTGTAGACTCATGACGTGGGCCAGGTAGTTCAGCGTCCTGATGAAAAAGGTCGCTGACGCATAAACCCACTTCCCTAAGTGGTCCATCATCCAAGACTCTTGGTTGGGGGATGAACTGAGGAACTCTCTTGGGCTAGTTCCTTTTTTGTGGTTGCTGCTACCATGATAGCATCTATGGGGGAGCCCTTGTTCCATGCTGGTCTACATGATGGTGGACTCAAGATCTTGTCTGGATGTTTAGGGATTGGTTCCAGGGTGTCTGGCTCCTTCCAGGCCCGCGAGGTGACCAGGTCCACTAGGGGATCTGCGGGATGGCACACCCAGGAAGTAGATGGGTTCATGCCAAAAGCCTCCAGGAACACGCATTCATCAGAAGAAAGTTTGGGGTGGACCAACCTCCCCACTGGCATAGGATTTCCATGATGTCTACAAAGGAGACATCCTCGGGAGGTGACCTGGGGGAACCTTCCCCATCATCTAAATCCGTGTCCTCGGTGAGGGACTCAGGGGAGTCCAAGTGCCTCTTCTTACACGTATGCTTGCGAAGAACGTCTCTGGTGGGGCACTTCAGGGGGAACTTGCAAGCCACCTGATCCTCAGGGAGAACCGCCTAGGGCCCCTCGAGCACAGGCTGTCCCTCTGGTAAAATGATGGGATTCGTAGACAGAGCCGAGGGAGTCAGGGCAGAATCCGAGGAAATAGTTAAGGGTCTCGATCCTGTGGCGAGAACCCTTTCTACCACATAGAATGCTGAGGGAGAATGAACCTCCTGGGGTACTATTAAGGAAACCGCTCTCCCCGGATCAGACACGAGAATCGGAGCTGGGCCCGAAGTGGACGGAGCTCCGAGGGAGGGAACTTGGCCCAACGCCAGAGCCGATGAAAAAAGTTCAGGTTCCTTGGATCTGACACCCAAGCTCTGGCTCTGAGAGCCACTCGGATCCGAACAGATCCCACATGCTCCAGGCAGCTGCCAGCATCGAGGAGACAGGTACCGTTGGCGCCGACCCCCTGACTATGGCCATCCTCGGATCCGAGTACTCGGAACCCAGTGGATGGGTCACAGAAGGAGAAATTGGTGTGTAAAAAGGAAGTGAGCTCCCCCATCCAGAGGGAGAGAGGGCTGGCAAGACCCCCATCTGGATCTGAGTATGAATGAACCTCCTCATAATTTTATCCATGTCAACTTCCGATAAGCTATGCATGGATCTCGACGAGGCAACAGACTCCGACCTGGTGGGTCTAGGAACCAAGAACATAGATGGAAGACATGTCTCCTTTGGCTCCAGGGAAAATCTGAGAGATCGGTGCCGAGGGGCGTCATGGATTCTAGCCTGACTTTTGGCGGGAGTAAAAGGAAGGTCCAGGGACCTCTTGCGTTTCTCTGCTTTGTGTTTGTCAGTTTTATGCGCTCTCTCCTTCTCTCTGCCCCTTCTGCACTCCACTTCCACAGGCTTAGAAACTGGAGGTTGAGTCCCAGCCTGGAGAGGAGGAGAAGCAAGGGAGGAAGGAGAGGCGGCCACAGCAGCCACTGTGACCGAAGCAGTGGAGGAGGCAGCCGCCACAGAAGTGGGTAGAAGGCCTTTTAGGGCCAACTTAGCCTTCCTGTCCTTAATAGCGCGTGGGTTAAAACCCACCAAATAGTACAGTCAGCACTCAAATGGGCAAAGCACATAACACAAAGAGTGTGGCCATCTGCTGGAGACAATTTGTGGCCACACTCAGTGCAACTTTTGAAGGCAGACTTGGGGTCAGTCATGTCTCTGCAGAAGAAAAAAAATCACACAATAAGAGAAGGAAAAGGAGAAAAAAATACCTATTTCCCACTCGACCCACTCACCACACACACAACACTGAGGGGGGAGGGGAAGCAACACACTAACAAGCTAACACTGAAACTACAGGAAAAATTCTAATACACGACGCACCAGCGAGGGAAGGAGGAGGGAACCTACACTAAACACCTAACACTCAAATATTTATGAAAAAGCTGCTTAATAAGCAATAACCCACTCACTAACTCGGAGCTCCGGAGATCACAATGCTTCAGGCAAACCGTGGCAAACGAGATCTGGGGGTTGGAAGGTAGTGGAGGTGTATTATGGGTAAGGGGAGGAGCTTGGAGCAGATGCTAGGGCATTTGCAGGCTCGGATCCGATACGGATCCAGTACCTACAGGTTGAAGACCAAATACAGTAAACTACTTCAGATATAAAATTATACATTTAAAACTACACATGCTATACAAGTAATTGAAAAAAGTGGAAAATGTCCGCCTGTCTACTTTATGATTAAATGCTTGTCTGAATATGACAGTTTTCCAGATTTTTTAGTAATGGTGATCACCATGCAACATTCCCAAATAAAGAATTCCACAACACAGAGACTACACAAGCAAATGTAACGCACAGACTGCTATATCCGTTTATACCATGGTAATCTTTAGCTAGCCCTCAATGGCATGTTAAAGAGGGTACTTGTGAGCGTGAGTCAAATGATCCTTCAGATAAGTGGACCAATGCCACCCCAAGCTTTACACGTTATTAAACTTAATTTAAAGGAGAAACATGACTTTGTCAGGAACTAGAGCAGTTACAGCAGCACAACTGTTTACCTTTCATAATAGGTACTTATATACTCTACAATTCTTTACTAACTGAAAGTGATGACATTCTCTCCTAAAAACCACAGGTGCAAAGCATTCTAGCAATCTAGGCAAGAAGTAATGAAGGCATGCACCACTGCTGATAGGTCTCTGCAAAGGATAAGGCATTACACACCTGTATCAGATCCCTCAGAGTAAACTATCGCCTTGTCTCCTGATGCAACTAACCTTAGTGAGACCTAGACCTGTCACCTTCTCTAATATCTAAAGCCCTCCATCATCATTGCAGATGTCTATTAGTTGAATGTCTATCACCAATATTCAGTCAGTGGTAAGACAACATACAAGAAAAGCTGGATTCTTCTGCAGCCATTCAACTGGAGCTCTCAAAAAACAAAACATTTCAGTTTCACAACAGGACCTTGACTTCACTCACAGGCTGCTGAGAGGTCACTTGTGACTGGCCTACAGAGCAGTCTTAGACCCTGCCCTAATGGAAATGCTGCATATCCGTAGCTCACATGGGACAAGATTCACTCGCTCTAGGGATCTTAATCTAGCCTGCAACATTAACAGGACATGCTGGAGAGACAGATATGTCTCCTAGAGATTGACACTCCTCTGGAACAAACTCCCAATTCAAGTAAAACAGAGCTCCTCAATGATTCTAGCTGACTGTAACTTAGACAACTGAATGGGAGACCATAAACTGACCATAGGGGTGTCACCTATGTCCCTCTTGGATAAGGACAGTCAGTGCTGATCATAGACTCGCGCTGCAAATATAGAACGCACAACTTGGTCAATAAGGGAACAAGGGTATAACATGGCTAAGCTTATAAAGGCCCAAGGGCCAATAGCCTAGTAACCTCTTATGAACCTATGAACCTATAAGCATTGGTGGTGAAAAGATTAATCCATGAGAAATTCCACAACCCCATCTATGACTGAGGAAAAATATGTGAAAGATACCCTTCTGGGTTGTTTTCTTCAAAAACATGAAAAACAGTTTAGAGCTGTTATCTACTCTGCAGATAATGCTGTCATAGGTTGCATTTCAAGCAAGCACAGCATGGAAGTGGATTACTTGCCTTCAATTAGAATAAAATATGTCACTTTGGGTGCTTTTGTACTATGTTGTTTCCGAAATGCAGGCTTAAAGCATTTACAAAGCAACTTGTTTTACAGGGCATATTCCAGCTGAAGGATCAATATTTTTTAAAAGTCTTCCCAAAACAGAGATAATTTAAATTTATTTCCACCCCCACATCCGTCTGTCTTGTTCTAGAATAATGGCTCCCACTGCTAAAGTTTGAGTATCTTTTCTTTCATACATAACTGTTAGTGCACACTGTAACAATTCTTAGAATATTAACCCATTTTTTACATCACTTTTAAAATCTGCAACATCTGAAGCAAGGCTACCAATCACTGGACAGCCTACTTTCCACTTCTCAGAAATTATCTTGGAATTAATGCTGGTTTTGTTTCTGGTGAGACAGGGACCAGAGGCACATCACTTCCAAAAATTTGAAGAGACTACTGACCACTGGAAAGCCTGGCATCTGCTTCTTAGGAGCCAGCTTGGAAGTAATGCTACTGTTTTGATCCTAGTGACAGAAGGATCAGGTGGTCATTTATTCCTAACTGTCATGGGCAGTGAGCTACTGTAGGTCTTTCCTGACTGGTCTAGTTGCTATGTAGGGCATCGACCAGGAGAAGGCAAAGGCAAGCCTACAGACCCTTACAACATTTGGGGTGAGACTGCTGATCACTAAAAGCCTGCGGCCTGATTTTCATCTTAGTATAAGTGCTACTCTTTAGCTTCTGGTGAGAGAATTAAAGGGGCACTGACCCCAGCTCTGGTAACACCAACACTGATAGTAATGGTAGCCAATAGGTGAATCACCACTATTCATCATTCTTGACCAACCTATTTTTTTTCACTAATTACTGCTAGATTAACTACTGCCTTACCTAACTTCACAGCATCTCCTTAAATACTTAATCATTCAATCTTCACTGCCAACTATAATAGTTTCAGTCTGCTCTCATCCCATCTGTGGACTGTCTGATTGCTTTAGGTGTTCTAAAGTGCAGCAACTGTCTTACGCTTACCAACTGTTAGCTACTTCTACCACAGTACAACCTGCGAGAGAGGTAAACGTACAAGAAATAGTGAGCCAATTCTCTTGCATCAGCCCACTGTCAGTAAACATCATACCTCCACAACACCACATCAATCACAACACACTGCTAGACCCACAACATGTTCCCTAACTCCTACAACTCACTGTAAAATATCCCAGCCTCCAGCATACAATGCAACACCTACTCCTCCACTCACACATACGGCAAATCCACAGAAATCACCCAAGAAACATCAGGAAAGCAGGCCTAAGTACAAAATGCCTACTGAGTGCTTTCACACAGGGAAATGTTTTAGTCACAGTTGAATCTACAATTAAGCATACAGACTGCACAGTCAACAGACTGGACAAGAACATGGTGACTGTAAGCTACAAGAGTCCTAAGGCCCCTTCAAGCCAGACAAATAGGACTACAATCTAGTGGTGACGAAAGTGGAAGTGCATGACCTGAGGTGCTCCACCCAGTGGAACATGCAAGCAGACATGAAGTACAGTTGTGTACCTACCATAAATATAGATGTTCGAGTATATTCACTGTTGCAGTCATTACACTTGGGTTATCCTGCTGGCAGGCTACCCGCAGTTGGCCAGAATTCCAAAGTCTAGGTCCGGCGTCGGTTGCTGTCGCCCCTTCCCTGACGTCAGTGCGCCAGGGTATAAAAGATGCAGCCGACGCCATTTTCTTCAGTTTTTCTTGCCCCAGATGTCAGGTGCCCCCAAATAGGTAGGCTTGAAAAATTATGCCAAAAAGCATGCATATACTAAAATAAACATTTCCTTCCTCTACAAGCAAATACACCACATAGGTTGTATAGAATTGAGAAGTACAGAAAAGTGCCAGCAAAGAAAAGGGGGATGGTGGGTCGGTAACCTGGACTGCAACAGTGAATACACTCGAACATCTACATTTACGGTAGGTACACAACTGTACTATGTTCATCGTGTTTCACTGTTGCAGTCATTACACTTGGGTTGAATCCCAAAGCTGAGGTTGGGCCTAAATAGGATTAGGAGAGGCTACCAGGCCCTGCAGAACTGCAGTGGCAAAGCCTGCTCTGGATTTAAAGTAGAGAGGTAAGTAGTAGTGCTTGGTGAAAGTGTGCACTGAACTCCAGGTTGCAGCCTCTAAAATGTCTTTGGTTGGTACTCCTCTAAGGAAGATTGCTGATGTGGCTGCTGCTCTGGTAGAATGTGGCCTAATGCCCTTAGGCATGATTTGCCATGTTGTGAATAGCAGAAGCAAATGTAGTGTCCTATCCATTTTGAAATAGTCTGCTTTGAGATAGGCTTTCCTTGTGATCCTGCAGCATAAGCTATAAACAGCTGCTCAGTTTTTCTGAAAGCTTTTGTTTTGTCCAAGTAGAATCGTAGCTGTCTGTGTATGTCCAAAGCGTGCAGTAGTCTCTCCCCTTTATTTTGGGGATTTGGATAGAATGTTGGCAAATTAATGGTTTGGTTAAGAGCCACACTGGATACTACCTTTGGCATAAATGTTGGGTTTGTCCTTAGAGAGACCCTGTCCTGATGAAAAATGATGAAAGGTTCCACTGCCATTAATGCCTGTAACTCTGAGACTCTTGCTGAAGTTATTGCGAGGAGCAGAGCAGTTTTCCATGATAAGAATTTTATATCAGCTGTAATGGCTGGCTCAAAAGGAGGCAGTGTGAGCTTTTCTAAAACAAAATTGAGGTCCCAAGTAGGTATTGGTGCTCTCCTTGGGGGTCTTATGTTTTTTGTCCTTCTGAGGTACTGTCTTAGTAGTGAATGAGAGAAAATAGGAGGTTCCGTATTGTAATGAGCTGAAATGGCGAAATGGCAGAGGCATGGATCTTAATTGATGAGAAGGATAGGCCTTTGTCCAGCATCTCAGTTAGGTATTGTAAAATCTGAGGTATATTTGGAACAAGTGGTTCGAGTCCTTGTGCCTGGTTCCAAGCACAGAATCTCTTCCATTTTTCTGCATAAGATTTCCTAGTGCTGGGCCTCCTGGCTTCTAAAATGACATCCATAACAGCTTTAGAGAGAGGTGCGATCTGAATGGCTATATTATCTGCCATGCAGCCAGATTTAAGGTTCTGAGTTGACTGTGCAGACTCTGATTATTTTGTTGAGTCAGGAGATGAGGAATTTGAGGTAAAGGCCAGGCTGGGCCTTGAGACAAGCTCTTTAGGATTGAATACCAGTGCTGGCGTGGCCAGTCTGGGGCAATCAGGATAATTTTTGGCTTCTCTTGTCTGACCTTTAGGAGCACCTTAGGAAGAAGAGGCAGTGGAGGAAAGGCATAAACTGTCAGGATTTCCCAGCTGAATGATAAAGCATCCACTTTCCATGCTTGTGAGTGGTAAGTTCTTGTGCAGAATCTCTGTAGTTGGCAGTTGTGAGGGGAGGCAAAAAGATCTATGTCTGGGCGTCCCCATTTCCTTGTTATCATGCTGAAGACCTGTGGATTTAGTTTCCATTCGTGAGGATCCATGAGATTTCTGCTTAGTTCGTCTGCCAGTGTATTTTTCATTCCTGGCAGGAACTGTGCCTGCAGATGTACTTGATAAGTCAGTGCTGTGTTCCACAAAGTCATGGCTTGCCTGCAGAGGGGGTAGGAATGTGTGCCCCCTTGCTTGTTTATGTACCACATAACTGTGGTATTGTCTGTCTTTAGTAATAGCTGTCCTGGATGTAGTAGATCCTTGAAGGCTGTCAGGGCATTCTGTGCAGCTAGCATCTCTTTTTGATTGATGTGAAGATGCATTTGTTCCTTGGACCACGTGCCCTGAATACATTTTCCTACCATGTGTGCCCCCCAGGCATAATCCGATGCATCTGTTGTTATTGTCTGCCTGGCTGTGGGTAAGGTGAAATGCTGTCCCTTGTTGTGGCGACAGGCCAGTGCCCACCATCGAAACTCCTGTTGCAGGCAGGGAATTAGAGTTATTATTGTTTCCAGGCTGTGGCAATGTTGAGTCCAAACACTTTTTAGATACCATTGTAGTTTCCTCATATGCAGTTTTGCATATGGAATTAGTAGAATGCAGGATGCCATGAAGCCCAGAGCCTGCAGAATTTTTCCTGCAGGGAGCTGGGTCTTTGTTGCCATTATTTGAAAGTAATGAGTCAGTTGCCTTTGCTTGTCTGGCATGAGATAAGCCATCTGGGCAGTTGTATTTAAGCTTGCACCCAGGAATATTATCTCTTTTCGTTTACTGTGTACCGTAGGCAAATTAGTAATCTTTTTACAAACGCCAGATGCTTTAGCAGAATGTCCTTGCTCTCTGCTTCAATAAGGCAGTCGTCCAAGTAGGGATATATTTGAATTCCTTTTTGTCTGCAAAATGCAATTACTGGTGCCAGGCATTTTGTGAAGACCCTGGGCGCAGTAGATAAGCCAAAGGGCAATGCAGAGAATTGGTAATGCATTGAGCCAGCTATGAATCTGAGGTATCTTCTGCAAGATTGTCTGATTGGGACATGCAGGTATGCCTCCTTGGGGTCCAAAGTAACTAGCCAAGCCTTTGCCCAGCATGGGTAGAAGTTGCTGCAGTGTTAACATTTTGAATTTTGGAACATCCAGGAAAGTATTTAGGATTGACAGGTCCAGTATTGGTCTCCAGGCTTTGTCCTTTCTGGGTACCAGGAAAAGTCCTGAGTAAAATCATTGTCCCTGTTCTTGCTGTGGTACTCTTTGAATAGCTCTCATGTCCATGAGAGCACAAATTTGTTTTTGTGCCTCTGCCCATTGGTTTTGTGGCAGGTCCGGCATACCTTTTGATTTTGGAAGGGTGTGAAAGTGGAACCTGTAACCATGAGAAACAATATTCAGTACCCTTTTGTCCTGGGTGATCATGTGCCAATTTTGTGGGAAAAGTGCTAGCTTTCCCCCTAAGGATGCTGCCAAAAGGCAAGTGCTTGGCATTTGTAGAGGGAAGTCATTGGGACTGTTTCCTATAAGGCTGTGATTTGTCTTCTCCTCCTTTGGGGGATGAAGCACCCCATTGTTTAGGTCTGTATGAGCCTTGGGGCCGAGATCTGCCTCTTGGGCTTCTGTATCTGCCTCTTTGTGGCCTGTCTGACAGCGGAAAGGACCAATTTTTTGAAGGCCAGTTTCTGCTAAACCTAGGTGGTTGGACCTGTAAGAAATCCTTTACTGTCTGCATTGACTTTGCTTTATCCTCCATTTTCTTTAACACCTCTTCTCCCTTAACACCAAACAAAGTATCATGCTGAAGTGGAGCATCCAATAATTTTACTTTAACATGTTCAGGTAAACTTTGTTCTTTCAACCAAGCATGCCTTCGAATGACAGAGCCTGTAACTGCGGCTCTACAAGAAGCCTCTAATGAATCAAAACCACACTGCAGAGTATGCTTTCCCACTTGTTCAGCTGCATGCAATAAATCCTGCATTTCCTTATTGTCAGGACATTCTGAATTTGTAAGCATTTTCTGTTTTAACAAAGACATGAGGTACTGTTGATATTTAAGCATGTGAAACTGGCAGTTTAAAGCCCTTACAGCTAAAGTAGCAGAAGTGTAAACTATTTTCCCCCCATCTATCCAGAGCTCTAGAATCCCTATCAGAGGGGACAGGTTTTTTTGCAGTGGAAGCCTTAACCCCTTTGGGACCCTGAGAAATTGTTTCTGGGTCAGCAGCAGGGTTTTTATAAAGAAATTTATGAGAGTCTGGGACCCTGTAGTACCTGTCTGGCTTGACTGGTGCAGGGGGTAAAGAATCAGGAGACAGACTGGATTCAGAGAAAACACCATCAACAATATCAAGCACAGGGGGGATAGCCAGGGGCCTGTGCTGAGGCAATAAAAGAAAGTCTCTGAGCCTTTTCTTGGATTCTGAATAATCCTGGCTCTCCCAATGGAAATGCTCCCTCATGGTGTGCAAGGTTTCCCCAAAAGAATAATCCTCAGGAGGAGAGGCTGAAGGGATAGATTCTTCTGCATCAGAGTCCTCATAGGGAGGGAGACAACATCCCTGATCTGAAGAGGAATCAGAGGAAACAGAAACTTGGTCAGAGGAGTCATAGTCAGTGTCTTGCCTAGGCCTTTTATCAGGAGGGGGATGGGAACCCCTGATCAAAGTAATTAGGTCCTCGGCCATTTTAAGCATCTGTTTCTTTGGCATGGATGACGGTTCAGGAGAATGTTGTACTTGTTTCCTTGTCTTTAATGGTGTTTTTGACTTTGACTTGGCTGCTGTAGTGCATTTAACAGTAAGCTGTGAAGGTCTGAAAACACCCTCAGAAGCCGATGCCTGCTCAGCGGCTCTGGACCCATCTGAGGGAACAGTTTCCGCAGGCCCAATATCTTGAGTTTACAGAGGCCTAGGTGTCTCCACGTGGGAGTCGGATACAGCCTGTGGCTCTGAGGTAGCGGGTGTCAGGGGCTGCAAAAGTGCCTCACTGAGAACCGGCGACTGGCCTAGAAGAGGCTTCATCATTGGTTTTGGACCTCGGATGCCTGTCCTTTTCTTTGTCTTTGCGTTTTTTATGAATTCCGGTCGTCGGTTGTTCCGACAGCATTCTGTAGTTAAACCTTCGGCCAATGTAATGTAAAGCAAAATCAAACAGACGCTTAATAGTGCGTTTGTTGAATCTAGCACAAAACCGACAACTAGTAATGTCGTGGTCAGGGCCTAGGCAAGGAATACAGTAAGAGTGAAAGTCCTTATGAGGTATTTGCTTCCCACAAGAAATACAATTGTTAACTTTTACTGACATCGGTCTGGAGCAAGAAAAAGTTTCCCCAACAGGGTACTTAGCTTTATTGAAGACTTCGTTTCTGAAATTCGATTTTGAAAATCTCAGGAGTCGGCGGACCGGCACTTGCGAACTGCTTTTGCTTCGGGCACCGCACGGCAAGAAAGACTAAAGAAAATGGCGTCGGCTGCATCTTTTATACTCCTGGCGCACTGATGTCAGGGAAGAGGAGACAGCAACCAACGCTGGACCTAGACTGTTGAATTCTGGCTGACTGCGGGTAGCCTGCCAGCAGGATAACACAAGTGTAATGACTGCAACAGTAAAACACGATGAACATCAGAAGTTACTATGCTTGCGTTTGAATCAGGAAAGACACTGGTCTTCAGTAGTATTCTGCCTTCACCAAGAATGACGCCTAGATGCAAAGACAAGATAATCAGTTTAACAACTGGCCAAGTACCTGGTGTCAGTCTCGGGGAATCCAGTATGCGTCAGTCTGGGAAAATATTTTATTATTTTATTTATTTACATTTGTTGACCGGGAATGTCCGACTGGACGCAGGTCCATTTTCAGCGGAGGCCCAGGGAGAAAAGCTCCACAAATTAAAATATTACAGACATAGTTACAGATGAAGAATCCTAGCAATTAAAATATTACAAACATAGTTACAGATGAAGAACATAGTACATTCAGTAGATAACTAGCATCTGTTCTATCCACAAAGTCATAGCAGACATTAACAATTGTTACAATAAGAAGTTACTGCCATATCATAAGTAGATAGGCATGGAAGTATCAGAACTTGCTGTAATCAAAGGTAGTTTGTGGGGTGGAAGAGGGTAGATGGGGTGGGAGAAGTTAGAGGGGAGAGTGTTACAAGGGCATAGCCAGCATGTTTTTAGGTGCGCTTTAAGTATAGCTTTGAAGTGGGTGCATGATGGTAGAGAGGTTATTGTGGGGGGGGGGGTGTTCGATAATTTGGCTATAGTGCTGGAGAATAGTGCTTCTCCAGCAGCGTTATTGGCTCTAGTAACCTGTAATTGATTTTTGTTGCTGGATCGTAGTGGTCTGGTGGCGAGATAGGGTTGGAGTAGATACTGGAGGGATGTGACCTTTAGAGGATGGTTAACCAGTTTGTGGGCAAGTGCGAGTTGATACCATTGAATGGGGTGAGGGAGTTCTAGCCAGCCTAGTTCAGTAAGTGAGAGACAGTGGTGACTGTGGTAGGATGCCCTGGTGGTGAATTTGACGATTTTGTTGTAACAGGTCTTGAGTTTATTTAGATCGCATTGCCTTAGGTTGGTATATACTGGAGAGGCATAAAGCAGGGTGGAGATAAGGTGCAAATTTGCAACTGAACTCCTAGCTGCATTGGTGGGAGTTGCTTATTTCTGTATAAGGCTCCTAGTTTTTGGTGGACTTTATTTATGGTCATGGATATATGAATGTCAAATTTGAGATTGTTGTCTATTTCAACTCCTAGCAATTTGGTGTGATCTGTTGGGTGGATAGTGGTGCTGTCTTTTGCTGTGATGTTAATGTGAGAGTTGTTTTGAGTATGTTTGGTGGGTTCGAAGATGAGGAGTTTAGTTTTATTTGGGTTGAGTATTAACTGGGCATCGGATAGCCAAGTTTCAACAGAGGAAAAGGCATCCTGTGTGACCTTTTGCAGTTCGGGTAGGGACTGGGCAGAGCAGATGATGGTTGAGTCATCTGCATATTGTATGAGTGTGCCATGTTTGGTGGCAGAGGCTAGATTATTGGTGAAAATAGAGAAGAGTAGGGGTCTAAAAATGGATCCTTGGGGAACACCAATAGAGACAGGTAGTTGGGGAGATATGTCATTTTGCCATACAACAGACTTCTGGCGGTCAGACAGGTAACTTTGAAACCAGTTGGTGACTGATTGAGAAAAGGACAGGTTATTGAGTACAGAGAGAAGTTGTTTGTGTGTCAAATGCTTTAGATAGGTCTAGGAAAGTAGCAGAGGAGAGATGGCCATTGTTTTTATGGTGAAGGATAGTGTTAGTAAGAGAGAGTAAGGCAGTGGTGGTGCTATGGTTTGGTCGGAAACCATGTTGAGTATTAGAAAGGAGGTTGTTAGTAAGGAGGTAGTCTGAGATTTGAGAGTGAAGGCATCTCTCTAGTATTTTGGAGAGTGGAGATAGAATCGCTATGGGGCGGTGGCGGTAGCTGGTTAGTTCTGTGGAGGGGCCGCCTTTGTGAAGGGGAATGATGTGTGATATTTTCCATAGTGTAGGGACGTAGCATTCTGACAGAGATCGGTTAATCAAAATGGATACTGGGTAGGCTAGGGCGTCAGCTGCAATTTGTAGGAATTCACTTGGGAGGTTGTCTACTGCTAATTTTATGGGTTTAAGTTTAGTTAAGAGTTTTCTTATGTTGGAGGTAGGAATGGGATAAAATGAGAAGAGTGTGGGGAGATTACTGGGTGAAGGTGTGGGGTGTAGGGGAGGGGGGGTTGTGTTGTCTAGCTACTGATAGTACGGTTTGTGTGAAGTGTGTGTTGAATGAGGTAGCACTATTTTCTGAGGAGTGAGGAATGTTAGGTGTGGGGGTATTGATTTTACCTGGGTGGAGGATGGAGTTTATGGAGGTCCAGAATTGTTTGGGGTTGTGCTGGGAGGAGTTGAGGGTAGACTGGTAGTATTGGATTCTGTCCTCCTTTATTAGCTTTTTGACTCTATTGCATAGCTCTAGGAATTTCTGTCTAACTGAGCGGGTTTTGGTTTTGCGCCAGTGTTCCCAGGTTTTATCTTGGTTTTTCATTTCTGACCTAGTGGTTTTCTTTAGCCATGGGGAGGGTTGGGCTTTGGTTCTGGTAAGTCTTATGGGGGCATGGTTATTTAGGATGCTTAGAAGGTAGTATTGAAAAATTGGACTGCGTCATCTAAGCTGTGGTAATTTAAAGGGTGCCAGTTACATTCTTTGAGGGATGAGATGAATGTGATTGGGTTAAATAAGAAGTTATGTACTCACCATAACGTTCCATCCGAGTAGGTATCTTCATTTGTCTGCAACCTTCGGGATACGGATCCGATCTCGGATCCGAGCCGGCAACTTTTACCACAGCATAGATCCGAGCTCCTAGCTCCTCCCTTTACCCATAATCCCCTGCCAACCCTAACTGACCTCAGATCGTTTGCCCGATATAAGCATTGTTATTGTGCCCCGGAAGGGGCTTATCCAAGACAGATCCTATAGGTCAGGGGGAAGGAGGGGGGGATGGTTGCAGACAAATGAAGTTACCTACTCAGATGGAACATTATGGTGAGCACATAACTTCTTAATCTGAAGTAGGAACTTCAATTGTCAGCAACCTTTGGGACAGAGTCCCCAGCTACCTGAATCCTGGGTGGCCTTTATGGAAGAACATTCCGGAGCACTGCAGAGCCAAAAGACGCCCTACCTCTGGAGACAACATCCAGTTTGTAATGGCTAATAAAGGTATGAGATGAGGCCCAAGTGGCTGCGGAACAAATATCATCTAACGGAACCCTAGATTTAAAAGCCGCCGAAGTAGTGACGGCCCTAGTAGAATGAGCTCGGACTCCCTGAGGTGCAGGCCTTCCCGAACTCTGGTACGCTAAGAGGATACAACTAGCTATCCACCGTGATAGTGTAACTTTAGAAATTGACTTGCCTAAACTTGTTTTGGCAAAGGAGACAAACAACTGGTCAGATTGCCTATGACTAGCAGTTCGATGAATATAAAAACGTAATTGTCTGTGCACATCCAAGGAATGCAGTTTGTACTCTCCTTTGTTTTGGTAATGGGGAAAGAACACGGAAAGATTAATAGATTGATTAATATTAGCTTCCGAAGACACCTTAGGCAGAAAGGACGGATTGATCCTGAGGTAAACTCTATCTGGATGAAAGGCTAAATACGGCGGTTTAACACATAGAGCCTGAAGTTCAGAGACCCTTTTAGCTGAAGTAATGGCCACCAAGAAGGCCGTCTTCCAAGAGAGATATTTAAGATCAACCGTGGCCACCGGCTCGAAAGGGGGGCTAGTCAAGGCTTGGAGAACCAAAGACAAATCCCATGGGGGTACTACCTCCCTGACCGGAAGTCTGAGAAGGAAGGTACCCTTAAGGAAAGCTTTACAAAGCTTGGAAGTAATTAGAGGGCCCGATTCATGCCCTACATGATAATGCGAAATCGCTGCCAGTTGTACATTGACTGCAGAGCAGCTAGCCCCTTGATGAAAAAGTGTAGTTAGGAAATCCAAAACTGACGTGAGAGGCGCTGTGAAAGGATCCAAGTGATGGTGCTCTGCCCAGATGGAGAAACGTTTCCACTTACTTCGGCAGACTCTTCTGGTGGAAGGTTTATGTGCTGCTACTAGGATGGCTTTGACTGGAGAGGAGATTCCGGGAGTCCTAATCAGGAGTGGAACTGGAGCAACCAAGCAGTCAGCTTGAGGTTGACCAGGTTGGGGGCCGGAAGACCCAGAGAGTGAGTAATGAGATCCAGGAGTGGATCCAGAATCCATGGTGGATGAATTAGGTGAGACCACAGGTACGGGAACCATGTTTGACGAGGCCAGAATGGGGCAATGAGGATCATTTTGCTCCCCAGCCGACTGGCTTTCTGTAAGAGTTTCAGCATCATGGGCAATGGAGGGTAAGCGTAAAGGAGACCGGGAGGCCAAGCATGTACTAGAGCGTCTCTCGGGGACTCCCCCTGAGGGGGGATTAGAGCGAAATAACTGTTGCATTTGGTATTTGAAGGAGAGGCAAAAAGATCGCAACAGGGTTGCCCCCATTGGGCAAATATTTGTTTCGCTACTAGAGGATTGAGAGACCATTCGTACGGAGTCAGAATCGAACGACTGAGCCTGTCTGCTAGGATGTTGGACCGTCCCGGAATGTGCGTTGCAATAAGAAAGGGGTTGGTGGAAATCGCCCATTCCCACACTCTCATGGCCTCGTGACAAAGGGGATAAGACCTGGTTCCCCCCTGTTTGTTGATGTACCAGACAACTGACATGTTGTCCGTTTGTACTGCAATCGTCCCAATCGGAAGAAGGCTGTGAAGTGCCTGCAAAGTCAAAAGCACCGCCCTCATCTCTAGGACATGATATGCAAAGAGGTCTCTGTGTCGTTCCACATGCCTTGGACCGTTCTGCCTGAATAGTGCCCCCCCATCCCAGGCAAGAGGCGTCCGTGGTCACTGTGGCGATGGGAGAAGGCATCGAAAATGGTCGTCCCGTGTGGAGACTCGGGGACTGGAGCCACCACATGAGCGACCCTCTGCAAGCCCTGCTTAGGGGAATAGGATGGGACAGGGGGTTGTGACCATTGTACTTGGAGGGTCCACTGCAGGACCCTCATATTTAGGCGGGCTAGGGTAGGCACCGAGAGTCGGCTCCCACTCGGATCCGAAGTGGGGACCGGATCCGGGGCCGAGACCCTCGGATCCGAAGGACCCGTGTGCTCCAACGGGACGGAGCCGAAGTCACACAAAGTCCCTCAGATCCAAAGCTCAGCCCACGGCTCCGAGAGGTCGGATCAGACAAACAAGAGGGACCAGTCGGAGCCGAAGTAATTAGTACTGTCGGCTCCGACCCACCCCCGGATCCGACGCGGCTCGGCTCCGAATGCTCCGACCTGGGAAGCGGGATGGAGAAGGAGCAATTGGAGCAAAAAATGGGGTCAAGCTCCCCCCGCAAAGGGGGGGGGAGGCAAGAGCACTCCCATCTGCAGCTGGGCCTGGATGAACCTCCTCATCATCTGGTCCATGTCTGCATCTGACATATTGAAGGTGGACCTCGACAAGGCCACCAAGGCAGACCTAGAGTTACGCCTCGATGACCTCGACAGGGACCGGGTCGCCTCCTCCCCAGGTCCCGTTGAAAAACAAGGGGACCGGAGCCGAGGAGGAGGAGGCGATCCAGAAACCCTGGATGGAGAAGCCCGCTTGGCGGGCGGGGCCGAGGAAGAGTCCTTGGCCCGCCGCTTATGGTGCTTCTCCTTCCTTTTGGTTTTTCCGGCCTCCCTCTCCTCTGGAGCCAAAACGGGAGGTTGAGTCCCAAGCAGAGGGAGGGAGGCAGGGGTGGCTACCACCGAGGGCTGGGTAGCGGCCACTGAAGAACCGGAGGCCGGAGCCGAGTCCGGGGGCAAAAGGCCCGCCAGGATCAGCTTCGACCTCCAGTCCTTAAGTGCCCTGGGGTTGAATGCTGCACAAATCATGCATCCCGAAGAGAGGTGTTCAACCTCAAGGCACCTAACGCACCGGGTGTGGCCATCTGCCAGTGAAAGCTTATGGCCACACTCGGTGCATTTTGAAAAGATGGCTTTAGGGGCCTCCGACATGTTGAACAGAAAAACACACTCACTAGGCCCCTACACACACCACAAACACACACTACGAACCAGCGAGGGTAGGGAGGAAAACATTTTACAAAAAAGATATACAAGAGGGAACCTAAACAGTCTTACACACTCACACAAGAGAAGGTACTAAAAAAATCAAGTTTTTTTTCTCACAAATTCACTGAACTACCAGGAGCTCGAACTCCAGCTTGTAGGCTTGAAGCGTGGCAAACTAGATCTGAGGTCAGTTAGGGTTGGCAGGGGATTATGGGTAAAGGGAGGAGCTAGGAGCTCGGATCTATGCTGTGGTAAAAGTTGCCGGCTCAGATCCGAGATCGGATCCGTATCCCAAAGGTTGCTGACAAATGAAGTTCCTACTTCAGATGTGTAGTTTTTTACGTATTTGACGGTAGATGACAGGTTTAACTTGGTATAGGTGTTTTTTGAGCAAGAATGTTGGGGAATGATCACTGAGGCTTATCTGATAGGCAGCCTGCTATATAGGACTGGGGAATCTTGCTGACTAGTATCTAATCCAGGGTAGTGTGCTTGTTGGATTTTTTATTTACTCTGGTTGGTGACTGGACTAGTTGGGTGAAGCCATGAAGGTTTAGATGCTGGGTTGGATGGTTGCCGCAACAAGACTGTCAATCAATATTGAAGTCACCTAAAACGATGGTCTCTTGAGGGAGATGGTGGGTAGCCCAGCTGAAGAGGTTTTCTAGTGGAGGGATATTTTGGCCAGGTGGGAAGTAGCATCCTATTATGCTGATGGTTTTATTTTGGTTTATTTTCAGGTTGGTATATATTATTTCTTCATTGGCAATTTGGGGAGCTGATGAGTTTAGAATCTGGATGTTTAGATGCTGTTTAAATATTATAGCTATACCACCTCCTTTCTTGTTTAGTCGGTCTAGTCTTAGTATGTTGTAACCATTAGGGAGGATTTGCTCACTGGTAATGTGAGGTTTTAAGCCAGGTTTCTGTCAGGATGATTATACCTGGGGAGAACAAGTCTATGGTGGCATGGAGTTCACGGACTTTGATGGCTATACCTCCGATATTTAGGCTTAGCAGAAGGAGGTCATTTGGTTTTCTACTGGCTGGGATTTGGGAGACGTGGTTGTTAGTCTGATTATTAGAAGTGGGGTTGGAGATGGAGGGGCCAGGGTTGGACTGAATGTCTCCACTGAGGGCAAGTTTTGATATGCATGAGGTTATTAGTTTTATCAGTTTGTGAAAGAGTTTGCATTTTAGGGAAACTTTATGATTGGGTGCAGTTGGTAACAGATGTGGTGGGAGGGTTATTTTGTTAACTTGTAGGTATGCATTTAGTTTTAGTATTTTAGTTGACAGAATATTTGGAGGATGCATAGGGATGGTTCTTGAGTTGGTGGGAGGGGAGCAGATTGAGGGTGAGTCGTGAGTGATGGTGTGAATAGTTGTACAGTGGAAGTGGTTGAGTGGGGGGTATAATGGAGTTTCGGTAAGATGTAACATATGCAAGGAGAGGGTATGCAAAGAGTGCAGGTATGGTATGCTTATTCATGTTGGCAAAAGAGGAGGGGTAGTAGTGGGAAGATGGTGGACTTAAGAGTTGGGAGTAGTGTTGTTGTTGGTGGTACAAATGATGGGAGGGGTTTGTTCTAATAAAGGTAGGACCACCAGGGTGGGTGGAAATTGGGGGCAGGGTAGGAAGCAAAGCAGGCAGAGACCTGTTAGCTGCTCTTAGGAGGGGTTGTGGGCTGGAAAACAATAAGATAACAGAGAATACAGGCCTTTATATAACTTCTGTCCTATGCATTCCTAGTGGGGGAGGAGGGTAGGGACTAATTGCAGGAGGAGTCCTGTGGGAGTGACTGACAGGTCTCTCAACCAGATTCAGATTCTGGAAGATGGGCAATTCAAACAAAAACAAGCAATCAATTGACTCAAACTGTAGGTAAGTGAGTACCAAGAGAATAGATGAACTGCAGATAAGTAAATGGCAGTACAGTTCAAGGGGGGAACTAAACTAGTACAAGTTAATTATTTCTGGTGTTACTAATTCTGGGGTAGTGCAGTTTAGTTTGGAAGTGGATAGCTATTGCCATACAAAAATAGTCTAATATTGACTGGTCACAGATGAAACTGGGGAAAAAGCACAGTTGGAAGTAAAAGCCATAGATACAAGTTTTAAATTTTGCCTTGCTACTCAGAGAGAGGTACAGAGGGACAGAGCTGGGAAAGATGTGCAGCAAGTAAGGGTGATAAAGGATAGTGAGGGAGAGGTACTCACAAGAGAGGAGAGTGTGTTGAGTAGATGGAAAGAGTATTTTGAGAGGCTGACGAATGAAAAGAATGAGAGAGAAGGTTGGATGATGTGGGGATAGTGAAACAGATTAGCAAGGAGGAAGTAAGGACAGCTATGAAGAGGATGAAGAATGGAAAGGCTGTTGGCCCAGATGACATACCAATGGAAGCATGGAAGTGCTTAGGAGAAATGGCAGTGGAATTTTTAACTAGATTGTTTAATGAAATTTTGGAAAGTCAGAGGATGCCTGAGGAGTGGAGAAAAAGTGTTTTGGTACCTATCTTTAAGAATAAGGGTGATGTGCAGAGCTGCAGTAACTACAGAGGGATAAAATTGATCAGTCACAGTTTGAAGTTATGGGAAAGAGTAGTAGAAGCTAGGTTAAGAAGGGATCTGATGATTAGTGATCAGCAGTATGGTTTCATGCCAGGAAAGAGCACTACAGATGCAATGTTTGCTCTGAGAGTGCTATTGGAGAAATACAGAGAAGGTCAGAAGGAGATGCATTGTGTCTTTGTAGACTTGGAGAAAGCATGACAGGGTGCCTACAGAAGAGTTGTGGTATTGTATAAGGAAGTCAGGAGTGGCAGAGAAGTATGTAAGAGTGGTACAGGATATGTACGAGGGTAGTGTGACAGTGGTGAGGACTGCAGTGGGAGTGACAGATCCGTTTAAGGTGGAGGTGGGATTACATCAAGGATCAGCTCTGAGTCCTTTCTTATTTGCAGTGGTGATGGACAGGTTGACAGATGAGATCAGACAGGAGGCCCCGTGGACTATGATGTTTGCAGATGACATTGTGATCTGTAGTGAGAGTAGGAATCAGGTTGAGGAGACTCTGGAGAGGTGGAGATATGCTCTAGAGAGCAGAGGAATGAAGGTCAGCAGGGCTAAGACAGAATATAAGTGTGTAAATGAGAGGGAGGGTAGAGGAATGGTGAGGATGCAGGGAGTAGAGTTGGTAAAGGTGGACGAGTTTAAGTACTTGGGATCAACAGTTCAGAGTAATGGTGAATGTGGAAGAGAGGTGAAGAAGAGAGTACAGGCAGGGTGGAAAAGAGTGTCAGGAGTGATTTGTGACAGATGGGTACCAGTAAGAGTGAAAGGGAAGGTCTACAAGAGGGTAGTGAGACTAGCTATGTTATATGGGTTGCAGAAGTGGCATTGACAAAAAGGCAGGAGTCAGAGCTGGATGTGGCAGAGTTTTAAAGATGTTAAGATTTGCACTCAATGTGACTAGGATGGATAGGATTAGGAATCAGTACATTAGAGGGTCAGCTCATGTTGGACAGCTTGGAGACAAAGCAAGAGAGACGAGATTGCGTTGGTTTGGACATGTGCTGAGGAGGGATGATGGGTATATTGGGAAAAAGATGCTAAGGATGGAGCTGCCAGGTAAGAGGAAAAGAGGAAGGCCTAAGATAACATTTATGGATGTGGTGAAAGAGGACATGCAGGTGAGTGGTGTGACACAGCAAGATGCAGAGGATAGGAAGAAATGGAAAGAGATGATCCACTGTGGTGACCCCTAACGGGAAAAGCCGAAAGATAATGATGATGATGAAGACTCAGAGAGAGGTACAGAACCCAGCAGTGTGTCATCAACTAGAGTCTGAAATGGGGTCTTACAGGACTGGAGTTAGGAAAACTGGGCTAGCTAGACAGGCCACTGCAAGTGTGCATGCTTTAAACAAAAAAAAACTCAGTATACAATAGCATTAACATTAAGTCTTTATGTTGAAAGTTAAGACATACATTGCGTTTAATTTGAAGAAAAGCCGTGCTTGCAGAGAAGCCTTTGCAATATTTTCACTGGAATTGCACTTCAGCAACAGTACTTATTCAAGTCTGGAGGGTGGGGAGGGGAGTGCACCTGCAGCCCAAGATGTTTAAACAGAGCGAGCACACTTCACAGAGAGGGGAGATGACATGGAAGGCTTATACCTCACACCTGGCTTCCACATACTGGCTAAAGGCTTTGCTGCTTCAAATTCATTAATACCAAAGCACTGCAGCAATTGTAAAACTACCCACTACAGGCTCTAATACCTTCACCTGGTTTTTATCAATCTAGCCCCAGCTGCACTCCACACACATCTCCTTATCCCTCATTAAATCATCTAGCCCCAGCTGCACTCCACACACATCTCCTTATCCCTCATTAAATCATCTAGCCCCAGCTGCACTCCACACACATCTCCTTATCCCTCATTAAATCATCTAGCCCCAGCTGCACTCCACACACATCTCCTTATCCCTCATTAAATCATCTAGCCCCAGCTGCACTCCACACACATCTCCTTATCCCTCATTAAATCATCTAGCCCCAGCTGCACTCCACACACATCTCCTTATCCCTCATTAAATCATCTAGCCCCAGCTGCACTCCACACACATCTCCTTATCCCTCATTAAATCATCTAGCCCCAGCTGCACTCCACACATCTCCTTATCCCTCATTAAATCATCTAGCCCCAGCTGCACTCCACACACATCTCCTTATCCCTCATTAAATCATCTAGCCCCAGCTGCACTCCACACACATCTCCTTATCCCTCATTAAATCATCTAGCCCCAGCTGCACTCCACACACATCTCCTTATCCCTCATTAAATCATCTAGCCCCAGCTGCACTCCACACACATCTCCTTATCCCTCATTAAATCATCTAGCCCCAGCTGCACTCCACACACATCTCCTTATCCCTCATTAAATCATCTAGCCCCAGCTGCACTCCACACACATCTCCTTATCCCTCATTAAATCATCTAGCCCCAGCTGCACTCCACACACATCTCCTTATCCCTCATTAAATCATCTAGCTCCAGCTGCACTCCACACACATCTCCTTATCCATCATTAAATCATCTAGCCCCCAGCTGCACTCCACACACACCTCCTTATCCCTCATTAAATCATCTAGCCCCAGCTGCACTCCACACACATCTCCTTATCCCTCATTAAATCATCTAGCCCCAGCTGCACTCCACACACATCTCCTTATCCCTCATTAAATCATCTAGCCCCAGCTGCACTCCACACACATCTCCTTATCCCTCATTAAATCATCTAGCCCCAGCTGCACTCCACACACATCTCCTTATCCCTCATTAAATCATCTAGCCCCAGCTGCACTCCACACACATCTCCTTATCCCTCATTAAATCATCTAGCCCCAGCTGCACTCCACACACATCTCCTTATCCCTCATTAAATCATCTAGCCCCAGCTGCACTCCACACACATCTCCTTATCCCTCATTAAATCATCTAGCCCCAGCTGCACTCCACACACATCTCCTTATCCCTCATTAAATCATCTAGCCCCAGCTGCACTCCACACACATCTCCTTATCCCTCATTAAATCATCTAGCCCCAGCTGCACTCCACACACATCTCCTTATCCCTCATTAAATCATCTAGCCCCAGCTGCACTCCACACACATCTCCTTATCCCTCATTAAATCATCTAGCCCCAGCTGCACTCCACACACATCTCCTTATCCCTCATTAAATCATCTAGCCCCAGCTGCACTCCACACACATCTCCTTATCCCTCATTAAATCATCTAGCCCCAGCTGCACTCCACACACATCTCCTTATCCCTCATTAAATCATCTAGCCCCAGCTGCACTCCACACACATCTCCTTATCCCTCATTAAATCATCTAGCCCCAGCTGCACTCCACACACATCTCCTTATCCCTCATTAAATCATCTAGCCCCAGCTGCACTCCACACACATCTCCTTATCCCTCATTAAATCATCTAGCCCCAGCTGCACTCCACACACATCTCCTTATCCCTCATTAAATCATCTAGCCCCAGCTGCACTCCACACACATCTCCTTATCCCTCATTAAATCATCTAGCCCCAGCTGCACTCCACACACATCTCCTTATCCCTCATTAAATCATCTAGCCCCAGCTGCACTCCACACACATCTCCTTATCCCTCATTAAATCATCTAGCCCCAGCTGCACTCCACACACATCTCCTTATCCCTCATTAAATCATCTAGCCCCAGCTGCACTCCACACACATCTCCTTATCCCTCATTAAATCATCTAGCCCCAGCTGCACTCCACACACATCTCCTTATCCCTCATTAAATCATCTAGCCCCAGCTGCACTCCACACACATCTCCTTATCCCTCATTAAATCATCTAGCCCCAGCTGCACTCCACACACATCTCCTTATCCCTCATTAAATCATCTAGCCCCAGCTGCACTCCACACACATCTCCTTATCCCTCATTAAATCATCTAGCCCCAGCTGCACTCCACACACATCTCCTTATCCCTCATTAAATCATCTAGCCCCAGCTGCACTCCACACACATCTCCTTATCCCTCATTAAATCATCTAGCCCCAGCTGCACTCCACACACATCTCCTTATCCCTCATTAAATCATCTAGCCCCAGCTGCACTCCACACACATCTCCTTATCCCTCATTAAATCATCTAGCCCCAGCTGCACTCCACACACATCTCCTTATCCCTCATTAAATCATCTAGCCCCAGCTGCACTCCACACACATCTCCTTATCCCTCATTAAATCATCTAGCCCCAGCTGCACTCCACACACATCTCCTTATCCCTCATTAAATCATCTAGCCCCAGCTGCACTCCACACACATCTCCTTATCCCTCATTAAATCATCTAGCCCCAGCTGCACTCCACACACATCTCCTTATCCCTCATTAAATCATCTAGCCCCAGCTGCACTCCACACACATCTCCTTATCCCTCATTAAATCATCTAGCCCCAGCTGCACTCCACACACATCTCCTTATCCCTCATTAAATCATCTAGCCCCAGCTGCACTCCACACACATCTCCTTATCCCTCATTAAATCATCTAGCCCCAGCTGCACTCCACACACATCTCCTTATCCCTCATTAAATCATCTAGCCCCAGCTGCACTCCACACACATCTCCTTATCCCTCATTAAATCATCTAGCCCCAGCTGCACTCCACACACATCTCCTTATCCCTCATAAAATCATCTAGCCCCAGCTGCACTCCACACACATCTCCTTGTCCCTCATTAAATCATCTAGCCCCAGCTGCACTCCACACACATCTCCTTATCCCTCATTAAATCATCTAGCCCCAGCTGCACTCCACACACATCTCCTTATCCCTCATTAAATCATCTAGCCCCAGCTGCACTCCACACACATCTCCTTATCCCTCATTAAATCATCTAGCCCCAGCTGCACTCCACACACATCTCCTTATCCCTCATTAAATCATCTAGCCCCAGCTGCACTCCACACACATCTCCTTATCCCTCATTAAATCATCTAGCCCCAGCTGCACTCCACACACATCTCCTTATCCCTCATTAAATCATCTAGCCCCAGCTGCACTCCACACACATCTCCTTATCCCTCATTAAATCATCTAGCCCCAGCTGCACTCCACACACATCTCCTTATCCCTCATTAAATCATCTAGCCCCAGCTGCACTCCACACACATCTCCTTATCCCTCATTAAATCATCTAGCCCCAGCTGCACTCCACACACATCTCCTTATCCCTCATTAAATCATCTAGCCCCAGCTGCACTCCACACACATCTCCTTATCCCTCATTAAATCATCTAGCCCCAGCTGCACTCCACACACATCTCCTTATCCCTCATTAAATCATCTAGCCCCAGCTGCACTCCACACACATCTCCTTATCCCTCATTAAATCATCTAGCCCCAGCTGCACTCCACACACATCTCCTTATCCCTCATTAAATCATCTAGCCCCAGCTGCACTCCACACACATCTCCTTATCCCTCATTAAATCATCTAGCCCCAGCTGCACTCCACACACATCTCCTTATCCCTCATTAAATCATCTAGCCCCAGCTGCACTCCACACACATCTCCTTATCCCTCATTAAATCATCTAGCCCCAGCTGCACTCCACACACATCTCCTTACCCCTCATTAAATCATCTAGCCCCAGCTGCACTCCACACACATCTCCTTATCCCTCATTAAATCATCTAGCCCCAGCTGCACTCCACACACATCTCCTTATCCCTCATTAAATCATCTAGCCCCAGCTGCACTCCACACACATCTCCTTATCCCTCATTAAATCATCTAGCCCCAGCTGCACTCCACACACATCTCCTTATCCCTCATTAAATCATCTAGCCCCAGCTGCACTCCACACACATCTCCTTATCCCTCATTAAATCATCTAGCCCCAGCTGCACTCCACACACATCTCCTTATCCCTCATTAAATCATCTAGCCCCAGCTGCACTCCACACACATCTCCTTATCCCTCATTAAATCATCTAGCCCCAGCTGCACTCCACACACATCTCCTTATCCCTCATTAAATCATCTAGCCCCAGCTGCACTCCACACACATCTCCTTATCCCTCATTAAATCATCTAGCCCCAGCTGCACCACACATCTCCTATCCCTCATTAAATCATCTAGCCCCAGCTGCACTCCACACACATCTCCTTATCCCTCATTAAATCATCTAGCCCCAGCTGCACTCCACACACATCTCCTTATCCCTCATTAAATCATCTAGCCCCCAGCTGCACTCCACACACATCTCCTTATCCCTCATTAAATCATCTAGCCCCAGCTGCACTCCACACACATCTCCTTATCCCTCATTAAATCATCTAGCCCCAGCTGCACTCCACACACATCTCCTTATCCCTCATTAAATCATCTAGCCCCAGCTGCACTCCACACACATCTCCTTATCCCTCATTAAATCATCTAGCCCCAGCTGCACTCCACACACATCTCCTTATCCCTCATTAAATCATCTAGCCCCAGCTGCACTCCACACACATCTCCTTATCCCTCATTAAATCATCTAGCCCCAGCTGCACTCCACACACATCTCCTTATCCCTCATTAAATCATCTAGCCCCAGCTGCACTCCACACACATCTCCTTATCCCTCATTAAATCATCTAGCCCCAGCTGCACTCCACACACATCTCCTTATCCCTCATTAAATCATCTAGCCCCAGCTGCACTCCACACACATCTCCTTATCCCTCATTAAATCATCTAGCCCCAGCTGCACTCCACACACATCTCCTTATCCCTCATTAAATCATCTAGCCCCAGCTGCACTCCACACACATCTCCTTATCCCTCATTAAATCATCTAGCCCCAGCTGCACTCCACACACATCTCCTTATCCCTCATTAAATCATCTAGCCCCAGCTGCACTCCACACACATCTCCTTATCCTCATTAAATCATCTAGCCCCAGCTGCACTCCACACACATCTCCTTATCCCTCATTAAATCATCTAGCCCCAGCTGCACTCCACACACATCTCCTTATCCCTCATTAAATCTGACCACAAATCTGTCTTCTTCTCTGTCAAGCCTAGTGGCACTACATCCCCACCAAATGAGACCACATTTAGGGCCTTTTCCAAGGCAAACCTACTTCAGCTTATAGAAGACCCATGCAATATTCCTAACATTCCTCTGCAAATGGACCCACCATATGAAGGCTGCCACATTCACCTCTGCCTTTTACTAGCACCTGAACAGTTTCATACAAACATCAGTACCCATCTTCCCTAATTATAACAGTACATTCAGGAATACATTTCTCTAGTGAACGTCTGCATTAATAAACTGTACAATAAAATAAACATCAAGACTTAACTCAAACATGCCAGCAAAGAAATTAAGACTGTTACAACAACATTAGAAAATGTACAGCAGAAAATCACTATGGAGGTGTAGCGGGATAAAGCCTGAGTACAGCCTAGTCAGTCTGGGTTCAATTAGTGGCTCCAGTGACTGACATTGTGACAGGAAGGGATGGGCTTAGCCACCCCTGGTGGGAGGGCATTTGTTAATGATGACACTTAAGGGAGGAGTGGTCCAAAGAAAGAAGCTGCCTCAGATTTAATAATCATCAAGTACAGGAAGCAGAGGAGGGAATAGGTAGGGTGCAAGGTGTATAAAGAAAACAAAAAAAACAGGAAAGATGCAAAACAGCCAAGCTTCCAGGATGATCTTAGGATCCATGTCTGGCCCCAGTAATATTGGAGGAATTACAGGGAGGATACTAGATAAGTTAATAGAGCCAGCATGGTGGAGCAATGGGGAGCCATGCCACTTAAATGATGTCCTGAGAACGACCGAAAGAACAGAGGGAAAAAAGTACAATATAGTATGAATTTCAGGATGGTACAGATTCTAAAGAAAAACTAAAAATCTTTCTTCATTTAAGTCAGAAAATTAAGGAATTATGTCCAACAATGCATTGAGCTCATCAAGAATACTATTACCATTCTCACCCTAAGGACATAGCTAATATATTAGCAAAATCATTTAATGTTAACTTTACCCCATCTACCCACAATGTTGCCCCCACTATCGCTGAGAATTTAGTTTTACCTGAAATCACCTTGGAACAAGTCACAGAATCCCTGTCAAAGGCTAAACATAATACTTCCATGGAACAGAAAATATACCAGGCTATATTCTCATCAGTGCTCAGTGTGCAAAGTCTGAGCCTCTACTTACACTGCTGAACCTCAGCCTAAGTTCATGGGTTTTCCTAATGTGCAGAGAGCAGCAATTGAGAGGCCCTTACACAACATTGACCCATCTACACACCCTGATAATTACAGATCCATCCGCCTCCCCAGCCTTGTATGCAAAAACATACATAAAAAGCATTGTAGCAAAAACTCATGAATGCAATTTAACTGACCTAGATTCTAATCTGTTTTGTGAAGGACAGGTCCTGTTTCCCGAACCAAGTAAGCCTCTTTGAAAAGGTTACAGGGCTGTGGACAGTGGTCATTCTGTGCAAACTCTTCATCTCAACCTAGGCAAGAGTTTCAGCACTATGCCTCATGCTGACATTACTGAAAAATTAAGCATGCTTAATATAAACCCATACATTGTCAATGCTGGTTTGCAAATTGGGTATCCAACAGAACCAAAGCTGTTAGAGTTACAGGTTCTCTCTTTGAATGTAAAATTATAACTAGTGGGGTGACACGGGGCCCTCTCTTGTTTGGAATTTATTTTGCAGACATCCAAGACAATTTCCCAGAAGTGTGGTTGACCAGATTTGCTGATGACTATAAACTGGGCTTGAATATGCACATACATGGTGCATCAAAATGGCATCAAGTAAATGAAAACACTGCAGCATAGCAGTGCTTTGCAGAAAGATTGTTCCCACCTCATATGTTATAAATGGCACTCCTCTTCAAACAGACACAGTCATAAGACACCTAGGTATTTATGAGGATAACTCTCTCTCTCATTTGACCATCATGATTTCACCACAGTCAGGAAAACATTACCTCTGGGCCAGTTAATTTCCAAGGGAATATCTACAAAATCCAAAGAAGTCATCCTACCCCTGTTATCAGACCCATCACTGGATACAATGCCCTCCTTTGGTATACACAAATCCAAGCATATTGCTCAACTACAGATGCCCCAAACGTTTTTAACCAAGATTTGCAGTAAAGTGTAAATGGAGGCCTTGGTAAATATTTATCTACAGCCTCAGCATTAGTTAAGGGCCTTGTAGTGTGTTATGACTGGTTTGGTGTTGTAGAAGCATGATGCTTATCGATAGTGGGATAATGCAAGAGGTTTGTCTCCCTGTTTTCTAAATGTTTACATCTCTCACAGCTTGTACCATCAATGTGCAGGAGCAGTTAATAGTCAGTAAACAAAGCAGCTGCTACACTGCCTTAAGAACACCTAATGCAATCAGAATGAGCAGAGATGGAGTGACAAAAGACTGCTGAGTCATGCTACCAGAGGATAAAGACTAAGATTTATTGTATTCAATCCAGGGTTTATGAGATGGTGTTACAGTAGATCCTGAAGGTTTGTGAATGAAGTACTTAAGGGTAATAATCTGAAATTAGGTTAGGTTATCTAATCTAGCAGCACTCAGTGAAAAGACAGAATTTAGTTGCTTCAAGAATTACGTATATTGGGGATTCGCCTATTGGTTATTACCTGGCTGCTACTAGTGCTGGTTGTGACTTACCTGAAATGCATATAATTATATTTGTTCTACTAAAGTTAAGTGGTTGACCTTTAAAGACCTGGAAACATAAAGCACTATGGACTCACAGATTTCCAATGTTAAGTAAAATTTCTCCTCTATACAAAGTACGCACAATGTTTGCATGTAGTATACCAAAGATAAAGCTCTGGGTATACACTGGTGGTTCCTTTTATGATTTAATATTCTAAGATTGTCTTTGTGCTATTGTTACAGATAGCAGTTAATCGGAACATCCTGTGACAAGAAAATTGTTGTCTCTACCTGTCTTGGTAGGCAGAAGAATTGCATTGCTCAACGAACTGTAGAAATATCAAAACAAACAACATATTTAACACAAAAAAAAACACTGAAAGGAACAATATGTGTAACAAGGACTAGCATCTTCCTGTGTAGGGATGCCTATATGTGATAAACATGAAACAAATAAGAATAATGGGTCTGTTTTTTGAAGATTACTTCACTTTTATCATTTTTATTGTTGTACTTACAATACACTTCACTTTGAAGAATTATGGCCATACTGATGTTATTTACTTATTAGCTGGGCTTCAGCATTTAACTCAAGTGTGAGTTTTTTTGTTTTTTTTTTTACTTTTATCATTTTTACTGTTGCACATACAATACAGCTTTTCAACAATATCATTTGGCAGACATTTTCCTATTTGCCTACCACATTATACAACATTTGCCATAATACTACAACTTTTTTCAATGGACTAAAACTTCTTAGCATTTCTGCTCTTCTCTTACTGCATAACCGTGACACCTACCATAATTTCAGCTGTACTACTCTTTTTTCAGAATACACACACACACACACACACACACACACACACACACACACACACACACACACACGTGACATTGTATTAATACCAATATACACAATTCAAGGTACTCCACTTTCACGCCCCACAGGTTTCAGACGGTTATCCACATTAGGCACAGGGTATCCATCCATCCATAACCCTTTTTTCCCATTTTTCACATGGGGGTGTCACTTCAACAGTGACAATCATCTGCAGTCATTGCTCACATTGCTGGGTGGCTCGTCCTGCCGGGGACAGATCTTATCTGTGGCAACTTTGTAACTGTACTTAGTACTACTAGTCTCGTTCCACAACAACTACATATTCACCCACTGCATTACTGACGTTTATCTCTTTGCTTTATCAACCTTGCCTATCACTGAACACCTTGCCAGCCATTGTGCATGGCCCCTCCACAGTTTTTGCATCTAGATCCTCACTCTTTTGTCCGTATAAACTTTAAGCTTCAGGATCGTTCCCCTTCTAAACTTTAGTTATCCTCTGCCTAAATTCTCCAAAGAGCAGTTGAAGTTCCAATATTTCATCTCCAGCACATCCCTTCCCTTTGTACACCCCTAAAAAGGAATGTCACTTTTATCTGCTATTGTCTTCTCCAGTAATGTATGCCTAACTTCACCTGTATCCTGCCCTAATGGTCCAACCTCTCTACTTTTCTACCACATGTGCATCTGATCAGCATTTTCCTCCCCAGATCTCCAAAGGGGGAGTGAGATATTTTGTAAGTTAGATGGAGAAGACACAGTAATTCAAAGTTGGAAGGGAGAGGAGGCTCCAAAATTGGATAAATGATACATTGGGAAAAACATAACTGGCTTCTTCTCCTTGCTACAGTTAAGACTGCTGTGTATGTTCAGTCAGCAACTCTGTTCTGTTATTGGCAGACTGTCTTCTACTTAGAAGTGAGTTATGAAAAATATAAATTATTATGCTGCAATTTTTTTAAGTTTGTACAAATTGTTGAATGCTACTTTTTTCTGATTTATTTCTTTAAAGACTTCCTAAGTTTCATATAGTTTAGGATGCATGAAATATCCTTCACAAAACTGAAACATGATGCAACAGAGGTTAATATAATGATATACTTATTTCTGAATACAGCACCTACTTGTAGTTGCAAAAGCAAAACTTAAGGGTTGAAGACTGAGAGGAAGATCTCTTAACAGTGATCTGCTGTGTAATAATGTTTGCAATTGTATCTTGCAATGTAAATGTCCTGTCAAATCTTGCAGAAAGATCCAAGGCACTTGTGTACATTAAGAAAAAAAAAAACATATCTGAATGACACTGAGCATCTGAAACTAAGAAAGTTGGGGATACACTGGGAAATTTAACACTCCCACTGGGAGATCAAAATGATATGACATTTCTTGCAATGAAATATGTTTTTTTTGAGCTACTGGAAGTTCACTAAGATAATAAAGGTAGATTTGTATTAGTAAGATAGAAGTTACAGGAAGTATAATGCACCACTGTGAATCCATATATCCCCACCAGGGATAGCTCAACAAACTATAGCAGGAATGTCAAAAGAATAAGTTATATCACAGGAGGGGAACAATTTTCTGGGCAGGATATTTAAACATTTTTTTTCTGACTTGTGAGTTCCACACTGGTATTTGTTTTTAAACAATAAATGTTTTTATTAATTTATCAGTTATGACATAAGCATTTATATGAAGAAAACAAACCATATTGACTTATTTTTAGTTGCAAACATACTAAAGCTATTTCTGCCCAGTGCTCAGAATGTCAAAGTGAAGACATTCAATGAAGCATGCATAAATGGCAGGAGTTAAGTATGACTCTTAAGGTAGCCAAATACCTCGTCATTTAACTAATGACGTGCATGAATGGATGAATGAGATTTCCACTGTCCCTACCTAATAGGTTCATAGGTTTATACTAGGCTATCTGCCCTAGGGCATTTACAAGCCTAGCCAGAGTGTGTTTGGCTTTCGCCACCCATTTTAAATGAATTTTGCTATGCCCTTTTTCGAGGTTAGTATACTGCGCCTCTGTCTAACAGTGACACAGAAGTGATACCTGGAGTAAATCTGCGATTTATACCTAGCAAAACCCAAGCCAAGGGAATGGGCTTGGCAGAACCGGTCATAAAAAAGAACCTGTTGAGCTTGACTGTAGAATGGCACTGTTAACAAACATGAGAGGTGTAGAACCACTGGGAGGCACTGGCCCACAGCCTACAAGGGCTCTTGCTTATGGCTCCAAGCGCCTGTACATCAGGATGCAATCCGCTCTGGGGACAGTGTCAGGTGGGGAGTTTGACTCGGGCAGTACACCTGTCATAGAGTAATGCAGGTGTCCTAAAGCAAGCTCAGGGAGGACAGAAATGTCCTCTGAAGCAGAAGGCCAAAGGCTCACTTGATCTTAATTTTCAGTATGAATACAGACTGTGACGGCAGGACCTCATGATCCTTCTGTTTTTTGGGTTCTAAGCAGGAGGTGTCAGAAAAATTACTACAAGAATAACAGGCTTGTGGCAGCCAAGTATTCATAGTGATACTGCTTTTTGATTCTTCAATGTCAGCTATTCATATCATAGTGAAGCAGAATTCACCAAGCATTGTATTGTTTACCCACTAATAGGGAATGCGAGCTGGGTGTAGACCATACAGAGACAGGTTAGTTTTAACCTACTGATGATGTGCTCAGTACGAGAGGAACTGCAGGTTTAGACATTTGGTGTCTTTTTACTTATAATACATCCATTCATTGTCAGTCAAACATTACACAGCTCATTGAATTCCTGCCTTCCATTAAACCTCATTACTCCTCGCAAACATTATTCTGCATGTACTGCTCCCACAATTCCCATTTTTTTTCTAAATAATTTGTTCCTACCCTTTTCTAAAGGACCCACTTCCAGTTGTTTTCTGTTACTACATTTGCTACTTCTAGTTGGTTTAGACTTTTTATTTCCATTTTCTTGTAACTGCTTTTTTGGCAGCCACCAGAATTAAACTTAACAAGGCCTTGCTATGTCTAGGCAATTCCAATTCTGTATCACAGCTCAAAAAAATAATTTCCTTAGTTACGCCAATTTGTTACCCAGTATTTCTGATATGGCAGTCTGCAGGGAATTCTTAAAGTCTGCCAGCTCATTATATTCCCAAAAATATGTTCCTAATTACCTACTTCTTCCCCATCACACCTGCAACATTTGCAACCTACCCAAGAAAAAAATTATTTTGGAGTCTGCTTGGGGTATAAAAATTCCTATGCAAACAATTCCAAGCAAAGATCCTAAATATTGAGCACAAACCCGACAAAAACAGACTACTGAAGAACGAACCAGTGACCCAAAAAGTCTCAAATTCCACGAACACTTTATTTATAATCCTCTCTTTAAGTGCGATAATTTAACATACACTTTTCGTTGCAATACATATCGCTAACTTCTTCAGAAGACAACAGACAAATGTTAACCATACAAGCTACTTATATAGTAGCACTCAATTAATTCCTAGACAATCAATCAATCAACTCATTAAACAAAATCAGCCTCACACAGTTTTAAAACCAATACTTTAAAACTAGATACTAGATATACAAACATATATATTTCTTCTTTCTATAACAATCCAAAAGTAGGATATATTTCAAAAAAAAAAAAAAAAAAAATATATATATATATATATATATATATATATATATATATATTAGTATCAAATATTAAAATATATAACATCGTTCCTGTATAGAAGTTAGAGTAATATGATTTAATGTGAGGTTAGTTATATTACTATTTTATAATATATATATATATATATATATATATATATATATATATATATATATATATAAAAATTCTGGTTGGTTGTGTTGTGTATCTTGATTGATTCAAACAATGTTATATATTTTAATATTTGATACTAATATATATATATATTTTTTGAAAATATATCCTACTTTTGGATTGTTATAGAAAGAAGAAATATATATGTTTGTATATCTAGTATCTAGTTTTAAAGTATTGGTTTTAAAACTGTGTGAGGCTGATTTTGTTTAATGAGTTGATTGATTGATTGTCTAGGAATTAATTGAGTGCTACTATACAAGTAGCTTGTATGGTTAACATTTGTCTGTTGTCTTCTGAAGAAGTTAGCGATATGTATCGCAACGAAAAGTGTATGTTAAATTATCGCACTTAAAGAGAGGATTATAAATTAAGTGTTCGTGGAATTTGAGACTTTTTGGGTCACTGGTTCGTTCTTCAAAGATCCTAAATATTCTAGACCCTACTGCATATTTAGGAGCCATATATACATCCCCATTGTTTCTTTTTTAATTGCTTATCCAATCTCTCTTCAGAATCCTTTCTAACCTCCTCTGACTTATTCCTATAGCTATCATTCAATATTTTATATGCCCTACTAATTACCCATTTTTTAACTGTGGCTTCTAGTCTAGATTATACTAAAAACTCTACCAGTGCTGGTCTTTTGCTTGGAATCCCTCTATTTTTTTCTCTTTTGCCTATACCCGGATCATGTCCCATAAATATGGATATTGCTGAACCAATTCATGTGTGGGTACATAATTTACTGCTATTGCTTTTGTTTTAGCTTCATTCATTTTGTATCCCAAAAAGATTTGAAACTGTCTCAAAATGTTCCACAACACTGTAATGTCACTTTCTGCTTTTCTCAGGTATAAAAATAATATCACATACAAATACGGCCAGCTTTTCTTGACTACCATACCAATTATATCCTTGAATTTCTGAGTCTCTTATTTTCTTTGCCAATGGTTCTAAATATAATGCAAATAATTGGGAAAGAGAAAACCCCACCCTGGTTCCTCTGCTCAAGTACAAATTACCAGAGAGGACCCCGCCCACTTTAATTTTCACCTCTGATCCCTCTTATATCCTCCTAATAACCCTTATGATTTTTTCAGGAAATGCAAACGCTCCATTGCCCTGCTCATAAAGTCCCAGCTTACTCTGTCAAATGCTTTTTCTGCATCATGACCCACCAACAACAATGATATTTTCTTACATCCTGCTTCCCCTCTGGATCATCAATGTTCTGTTAATATTGCCAAAAGTTTGCCTCCCCTCCACAAAACCACACTGATCCATATCTATCAATTTTGGCATTACTTTTGCCATTCTTTTAGCCATTATAGACATGAACACTTTATAATCCTGGTTTAGGATTGAAATGGGCCTGTATGAAGCTGGATCTGATGGATCTTTGCCCTCTTTAGGTATTACAGTTACTACTGCTAACTTCCAGGATGCTGGTACTTCTCCTCCTGTTAAAACACTGTTAAACAAAACCTTCCAGATCTTTATCATTTTTTCCCTCCTAGCTTTCAAACATTCACAGGAATACCATCTATTCCTGGGGACTTTCCTGTAGATTGGTTATACATCACAATTTTTATCACATCTCCTTCTATCCTAACTGTTAGTAATTGAGCCTCATCTACCTCTAACCTTGGCATATTTAGTTCTTCTATAAACATTTCCTTTTGTATCTTTTCTTGACTTTCATATTTCTCTGCTTTATACAGACTTTCACAGAATTTCTAAAATATTTCTAATACCGCTACAGGATCTCTTACTACCTTCCTTGTTATAGGCTCCCTAAGCTTGACAACAGCTCTTTCTACTTCTTTTGCTGGAGTTGTTGTGCTAAAAGTTTTTGTGCTCTACTGTTGTTATCAAAAAACAGTTGCTTAACAGCAATCTTTTTAAATGAGTGTATATTATCGAGGTAATAATTTATTTTCTGCTTAGCATTCTGCAGTTGATCCTCGTCTTGTTTTATGAGAACCCCCTGTTTTGCAGGTCCCTGTGAAATGTAAATTCTGTCTAGTTTATCCCAGTTTGTATCTTGGGGAATAATATGTAAATTCACTCCAAACTCTTATTAGTGAATTCAGATCTTCCATGCCAAACATTTTTATAAATTTCTTTGTTATACTTTCCCTTCTGTGCCTCCGACACATCATCACTGCTGTAAATCAAATTCCAGTCCCCACCTATAAGTAATATCCCTTGCTGAAAACTGATGATTTCTCCCAGAATTTTCTTAAGCTCCATTATAGCAATTTTAGGTGTAATATAAATACATGCCAATGTAAATCCTCCTCTCTTGCCAGTAGCCCCCTAGTACTACAAATCTACCATTACCATATTTTTATCCTCTTCTATCCTTACTGGAGCTCCTCTTGCAGTTAATGTAAGTATTATTTTCCTGTGTCCCAGGTATTCCGCTGAATAACCATCCTGAAAACCTTTCTTTATCAAATTCACACATTCAGTTCTTTCCAAGTGTGTCTCCTGTAACATAGCTATTTGCACTCTACATTTTAGATATAGTTCACTGTTCTTTCTCTTTTGTATTTATCTGTGAGACCCCCCTGACACAAAGACATTACAGAAAGCATCATTGTATTAAAACGTTATTATTCCCACCTTTTACGTAGAACACCTTTTTTGTTAAATGTTTTGTTCCAGATTCTGTGTTACAAACACACACTCTTTGCCAGGTAGAACTTTTATATAGTTGTTTCTTGTCATATCCATTTGACCCTATGTCACATCTTACAAAACTTTCTGTTTTATTGAAAGCCCTTAAAAAAAAAGAAAAAAGAAAAAACCAACAACCCTCTAAAACATAGTAACTTAATACTAACACACAAAACTATGTACGACTTCAAATATTGAAGTTAGACCATCATGATAGGAACAAATGTTCCAACCTGACAGCCACACTCAGAAACTTGAGTTAACCTAAAGGAAAGGTTATCCATGCTAAGACACATGGTGCAGCCTGTGCTACTACTAAGTGCTAACTGGTTTTGTCTTATTGTTACAGCTCTCCCAGCTGGGAAAACCCCTGGATACTTTAAGAGAACATCATCTCCTAGCCAGTTTCTCTTTTATTTTCTTTTTTTTTCTCCAGCCAATCACTCTGCATTAGAATGTAACCAGCATCTCATTCCCAGATTGTCTGCATGGAGGCATGAGAACCAGACAGTCCATTTCACTTTATCAGATTATTTCCATGGAGATATGAGGGCCAGATACAGAATTGCTACTAAACATACAATCATTTGCTATAAGAATGCCTCATAATATTCAATATTCTTTTTCATTTATTTGCTTTCTCATAAAACTTGTTAAGTCAAGCTACAGTCCTTAATCTAGTAATTCCCCATGCAATAACGAGAAACAGCACATTCAATTTTCTTTTGTCATGCTCTTTTACCCAGGCTTTTTTTTCAACACTGCAGTGCCTACATTTCTTAAAACTGAACAAGAAGAAAGAGAAAAGGGAGAAATGAAAGGGGAAAAAAGAACAGCTGCACCTATTTACATTCCCCATTACACTTAAAAATAACTGAGAAAACTTTACTTTATGCACCTAAGGTACATAAATCTGTGAAAGAACCTCCTTTTAGACCCATTGTGTCAGCTAGGAATTCTAAAACTCACCCTTTAGCAGTGTATGTAGATCACTGCACTAAGGAAATTACAGCTAAAACAGAACATTTAATAAAGTATTCCTGGGAATTCTTGAGTAAGTTAACCAAGGATGTATGGAGGGAAAGTTGTAATTTCCTTACAATTGATGTTAAGGATCTCTTTACATGTATCCCAAGACATGAAGGGTATGAGTTTTTTAGTGACAGTATTAACAAATATTCCATTTTGTCCAAAGATCAAATTCAGCTGACTCTGGAACTTTTGGAAGTGATACTTGACCACAATTACATATGTTTTCAGGGTGAGTATTTTCAGCAAATTAGTGGGATAGATATGGGGGCAGCTTGTGCCCCCATATATGCCAATCTAGTTATGTTGGAGTGGGAGAACTGATTTGTCTTTAATTGCCCGTTCCAGCAAAATATACGTCTCTATCTGAGATTTTTGGATGATATTTTTGTGTTATGGGAGGGTCAAAAGACACTGTTGATATGTTTATGCAATATTTAAACACATGTACTTCTTTCCTCACTTTTACACACACTTGGAACGATGTTAGTATTAATTATCTTGATACAACTATTTTTCAAACTAATGATGGGTTCAAATCCAGGATTTATCGAAAAAGTACTTGGTGCAATAGTCATTTGCATTACACCAGTCACCACCCACAGTTTCAGAAAAAAAGCCTTATTAAAGGACAGGCCGTTAGGGTCGCAAGGATGACCTCAGATAAAGATGAATTGGTTGGGGAACTTAAATTCCTTGGTGAGAAGTTTGTAGAAAGGGGGTATCCAAGTGACTTGGTACAGGGGGTGCTAGAGGAAATATATAGAGGATGGGGTACCAAATATAATGCTCTGTTAGGTCAACCATTGAACACTTTTGTGAAAAGAAAAGATAACAAATTTCAAAGGGCATGTGTTACAGAATTTAATACTTTTTCTGATATATTCACAGACATTGTTAGAGCTAACTGGAGTATGCTCAAAACTAGCAAAGAGTTATACAAAGTAGTAGGTAGGGGACCTATACATTTTTTTTAAAACAGGAAAAAATTTTAAAAGACTTTTTGAACAAACGGATAAGTATAACATAATAGTAAAAAAGGCAACTAGTCAATTTGTCAACTGCAGTCAGTGTTCACATATTATTAAGGAGGACAGTGTATTGTTAAATAATGGTATGAATAGTATTGTGAGATTTTGTAAAGGCAGTTGCAACACTAAGATGATAGTATATTTGGCTGCATGTGAAAAGTGCCCTGCATTCTATATAGGAAAGACGGAGAGAGCTTTGAAGGACAGAATGTATGAGCACTTTCATGATATTAGGAGTGGAAAGGAAACTAGTGCATTGTATAAACACTCTGTTGTGTGTTCTTCTTTTACAGGTTTTAAATTTGGTATCATTGAGGTGGTGAAAATTAATCCGGGGGGGGGGGGTATTAAGAATGTACTGCTTAATAGGGAGTTGAAGTGGCAGCTCAGGCTGAGGTCCAACATTTTTCCTGGCTTAAATGAATACATAACAATTAAGCCAGTATTAATAGCTAAGGCAGTAAAAATTTAAAAATGACAACTTTTATGTAGTTATATTAGGGTACACTGGAAACATTTTCACCCACATAGGTTAAATTTTAGGATTATGTATGCATCTTATGCTGTATGCAAGTTTTAAACAGCGTAATAGATTTATGTGCCTTTACATTTTAATTGTGACTAATTGAAAGGGTTTTAAAAGCAATGTGATGTATATTTTGTGTTATCTGATGAAGTATTGTTACAAGATGAAAGCGCTAATCTTTGTGGTATTAAAAGATTTGTCTCCATTGGTGGCCTGGAGCTCTATTTTACTGTGTTTGCAAAAATTTACTTTATAGCATGCAAAGAAAATCATACACCACAAAAATAGCACTATTATGAAAAAAAGTGTTTTCTTTCCTTGCAGTTACTTTCTCCCCTCTCCCCCCTCCCCATCCCCAAAGCACTTTTCTGAATACTAACGACATGAAGTAGGGCATATATTTTAGGGTCCGCAATAAGTCCAACAAATTCTAAAAAAGTCTAATATTTCCAGATTTTCTTGTCTTGTAGCAAGCCCTTCAATTAACTGCACACATTCCTGTGAAATGTAAATCCTGTGTAGCCTAGCCCAGTTTTTGCACCTTGGGAAATAAAATGTAAATTTTCTGTGAACTGCTTCTACTGAATTCACATGTTCCACAACAAATATTGTTTTAAATTTCTTCAAATATCTACCATTTTTACTATAGTTTCCCGTCTAGGCCCCCCAGATACATCCTTAATGTAGCAAATCAAATTCCAGTACCCACCTCTAAGTAATATTCCCTGCTGAAAGCTGATTATTTCTCTCAGAAACCTCTTACGCTCCATTGTAGTAGTTTCAGGTGGAATAAAAATACATTCCAATGTAATCCTCCTCCCTTACCAGTAATTATCTTTTTTTCCTGTATCACTATTGTTGCTCCTCTCACAATTAATATAAGTACTCCCATTTTACTTCATCCCAGACATTCTGCTGAATAACCATACTGAAATCCTCACTTTATCAAATGTACATGCTCAGTTCTTTCCAAATATGCTTCCTGTAGCACAGATATTTGCAATCTGCAATTTTTAATACAGTTCATCTGTGAGACCATTCACATTTAAAGATAATATGGAAAGTGCTGTCATTATGTACAACAGCTTTTTCTAGAGTGTCTTGTTTTAGCTTTTGTGTTACATTCATACACTAATGTCTGGAAGGTGAATCTTTAATACACTTGCATCTTGACATACCTGCTTGAACCTATGTCACATCTTACAAGACTTTTTGTTTTTATGAAAACCCTAAAAAAAACACAATCCCAGAACCTATTAATTTAATACTAACACACAGAACTATACACATATTGAAATACTGAAGTTCAACTCTCCTAAGAGGAACAATTGTCCCAGGTCGACAGCCACACTCACAGGCTTGAATTAACCTATAATGAAAGTTATCCATGCTAAGATGCATGGTACAGCCTATGCTTCTACTTTCACTGTTACGTCCGTTTTTATCTTATCTTTACTCCTCTCCCAGATGAAGAAAATAGCTTGAATGTTTTCAGAAAACATGATCTCCTAGCCAATAAAAGAAAAAAAGTGTTCTGCTTTTATTGCCCTCTTATCAGATTGTCTCCATAGAAACATGACAACCAAATAAACAGCTGCCTTCCACTACACTACTGAACTGTGAACATTTATTTGTTAGATGAAAAGTTTTCATTATACTCAATGTTCTTTTGTTTATTTGCTTCCCCTTAAAACTTATTAAATCGAGCCAAGGGCCTTAAAAAAGATACTTTATTCAGCTGCTTATATTTTTCTAATTTGTGTTTCTTCCTACTACTCTGTTACTTCATCTTGCTTTGCTTTTTCCTGCTGCTTGCTGCCTATTTTCTAAAGTGCTCAACTGCACCTTTTCTGTTGCATTTATTACTGCTTGTTTATAGCATGTCTAAATTGTCAAGTGTTATTCTCAACTGCTATTCTAAGCTCTTAGTTTTGGTTTAAGCTCTTGGGCTTTATGGCCCACCCCTTAGCTCTCCCAGACCTTTTTTCCCTCAGATTCTGACAAATATGGATGGATAATTTCCTACAGATTCTCCTGCTAGTCTGGTTGATATGTACATCATGAGACAGTGTAGCAATTGCCTCATGTAGACGGACAACCATCTACTACTACCACCTGGGAATAAAATTTGTGAGAGATGCAATTACATTAGGAACCTAGAGTCCAAGCTCTCTCCCCCCCAAGCCAGTATACCTTGCACCGAAAAGGTTGTCAACACAATCACTACACCTCAAACATCACCCACACCTACACAGCACACACCTACATATGCGAAGGTCCTCCGCATAAACATATCCAGACAAAGGAGACGTCTGAGGCAAAAACATATGTGATCTTCACAGCCCTCCACACCACATACCACTCATAGTCACACACCTGTGCCTCACAGCCACTATGGCTTCACCATAAATCCAACATATTAGCCATAGGGGAATCCATTGTGAGACACACAGATGATCCTCTCACCAGGCTGGATAAGGAGAAAGTCACGATTAGTTGTCTATCTGGTGCCAGAATCCGCCATATCACATGCGCACTCAAGTCTCTCAGCAACAGGTACTATTACGACTCTGTCATAGTCCATGTTGGCGTGAATGACTGGAGACATACCTCTGGACTATATGAAGAAAGACATGATTGAGCTCTCTGATTGTCTGTCCCCAGACAAGTAAATCCCTATAGCCTTAAGCAGCATTCTGCCGTCACCCAGACTGATGCCTCAATACAAACAGAAAATGGTTGATTTTAACAATTGCTTTAGTTTCTGGTGTCATTCCAGAGGATCCAGTATCTGACAGCCTGGGAAGATATGATCGACAGACCAAAATGCTTTGCCAGAGATGTCCTGCATCTGTCTCACATGGGCTTCAGGCTTCTGGCAAAGGCTCTTGCCTCCCCTATAGTGCTTTTTTTAGGAAAAGTGATGTGGTTAAAACTACCAACATAAAAATTTCAACAAAACATAAATTAAAGGTCATGCTGCTAAATGCTAGGAGTCTAAACATGAAACTGCAGTCATTGTAAGCACTCCTAACCCTGGGAAATGCTGCTATCTGTGCAGTCACAGAAACCTGGTTCAAAGTTGCAGAGAGAACCCCAACCTTATCTGGTTACTCATCCTATCATGCATTCAGACCCCAAACTGTGGGCAGTAGAGCCAAAGGAGGTGAAGTTTCAATATATATTAAAGACATACACACCTCCAGGCTGGTCAAACAGTATGACACACAGGAGATACTCTAGGTGCAGTTAACCAATGACAAGACCCCTATTCAAATCATAGCTAGCTACCGGCCCCCAAATCTGACTCAAGATGCCCAATCTGCCTATTTGGATCTGTTCGAATCTATCAACAATCAACCCTCCTGGGTGACATTACCTTCCCAAACATAGATTGGAAGAACTACTCATGCCAGAACAGAAATGCCCAGAGATTCCTTCACTTTGTCAATGCAAATGCCTTGGAACAGCTAGTCAATGCCCCCACAAGAGGTGATAATATCTTAGACTTGGGATTAACCAACATGAGTAATCACGGCAACACCCCCTATAGTATCATCCTCCCTGGTAAGATCCAACTATAATGCAGTCACTTTCAAAGTCACCATCTCTCCCAACCCCCATCTAGCTAGGATCAGACATAAAAACTTCTCCAAAGCTGATTACAGCCTCCTGAGGGATAGTATAAACAGCTTCACAGCCACCTCCCCTCTGTAGGAACATGCACCAATATCCAAAACTACACAAAAACACTATACGAGCATTCACATAGATGCATGGAATCAGGAATACCAGACAGGACTAAATCATCCTCTGAAAGGAAGAGTAAACTTGTCTGGTGGACATCTGTAATAAATAAACTCTATAACAAAAGGAAAAAAATTGCTTTCCAAGACCAAGAAGGATCAGGTGCCCAATTGGAAGCAATATCTCCTTAGCCTGAACAAGCAAATAAGAGCACTAGTGAAATCCTCCAAGGCAAACTTAAGTCCAAATTGGCCAAATCTACTAGAGACAATCATAAGGCCTTCTTCACATATGTCAGCAACCTCAAAGTAAGCACCCAGATCTGTTCAGAACTAGTGGTCAAGGACACCACATATACAAATGCCATAGATATAGTAAACTTGCTGGCTGACAGACTAAGCGAAAACTTTACACCTCTGTATACATACAGACTCCTCAGAGGTGACCTCTGTCTGGCATAGAAGGTAATCACAGACCCCACCTTGATGGGACTGCTGCATATCCACAAGTCAAGCTCCACTCGAGTAACCCGCATGTGTGGCCTCATCCTGGTCTGTGACACCAACAAGACTTGTTGATGGGACAGATTTATGTCCCAGGGACTACCCCATCTATGGAACAGACTCCTCTCCACATCAAGCAGAGTACCTCTTTACCCCTTTTTAAGTGCAACTTGGATAATTGGATGGGAAACAGAAAATATACCCCTGGGATTCCACCCATGTCCCTGCTGTACAGAGGCATTGGGTGCTGATTTATCTAAACATGGACTAAACTCTTTGCTAGATTTAAAAGGGCCTCAGGGCCATTAGCCTAGTAACCTCATATGATCCTATAATCCAGTCACTCCCTTAAGCAAAAGTAAGAAAAAGCATATCATTTGTTCTTATATCATGCTGTTTTGTCCAGGGTTTCTTCTCTTACAGGATAATAGGAGGTTACTAGGCTAACCACCTGGGGGTCATTTCAAGCCTAGCTGTTTCATCCCAATGTAATGCCATAGATACTCTAGCCAATACCCAGGACTGTATTTAGTAATGACTGCCCATGTCTGGGAGCGTTGTGGGCGCTATCCTAAGAATTTACAATGCCCCATCCACTCATCCAGGTTCATTTCGAACAGTGTCATAGAGGTGCTCTGCTTCACATGAATTATCAGCCTATTCCAAAGTTGTGGCAGTCACTGGGAGACAAATCGTTGCTCCAGCACTTCCTATTCAAGTCACAGGCCATATTTAGATCCATGGAATGGGTAGCTCTAGTCCCGTTTGATTTATGATGTGCAGCAGATTCATGGGTCTATATTATAAGATTGATGGTTGAAAACATCAAACACCATATGGTCGATGTCTTCAAACACTGAACTTATAAAAACAACAACAAAAAAAAAAAAAGTACCCTAACAGGTTTAAGTAGGGGAGCAAGCCCCCCCTGCACCCCCACACCCCTCGCTACTTAAATATACCAAGTCCAAGACCGCACTACATTGCAGTAAATGGAAATCTCCCCTTATGGAGTTTTCCATTTACACGTTCGATGTTGTGCACTTTCGCTATTCTTGTGTCGAAAATATCAGCTTTGATATCGTCGGCTTTCGAGAATACAATATAGACCCTAGATTCATTAGGTTTGCGTCAGAGACTGCTTTGTAAGCCAGGCATAAGTTTCCCCCAAGAAGTCTATATGATGCACAGTAAAGTGACGGGGACTTTAGTAGGTCTGTGTAAGGCAGATGCTGGAGTCCCTTGATCTTCTTTGTTAGAAACCTTTGAGAGCTCTCTAATTGCTGCAGGTGTTTATACTGTACATACCAAAAGGGAAGTTATACTCAATTATGGGCCTGATTAGTGACGAGCATAGAGGGGTTAAAAGTTCCTTTGCTCTAGAGGTGATGCCTTTGCTAATCAAGTATGCTACGTAGAAGGCCTTCCTTTCTGCAGCAGACACATGGTGGTCAAACCTAAGGTCAGAGTCTACTTGTGATCACACTTCCCTTACCACTTCATTGGTATACAGGGTATTACTGTTAATCTGATAGGGACATTGTTTTTAACGAAGGGAATGTTTGAGACCTCAACTAAGACACCAGTTGTTGGTCTGCGTAAAACCCTCGAAGTATACTGGCATCATCTGGGGATTCAATAACTGCACCCACTTTCAGTCATCCACAAACTTGGTCAGCCTCACCCCCTTAGTTTTGGCTTGAACTTCTGAGAAGTATACACCAAACAGTAGGGGGCCCAGCATTGACCCTTGTGGCACCTCACTAGTGACAGGTCTGCTGGTTGATGTGGAGTCACCCACTTTGATAATGTGTGATTGGTTTGTGAGCCAGTTGGCAGCCCATCTTACAACAAATGGGTTTACATTCAGTTTCCTACGTTTATCATTAATGCCAGAGTGTGGGATTGTGTCAAAGGCCTTTGCCAAGTCGAGGTATGCTGTGTGCATAGATATGCTCTCATCAATGGCCCTGGTCACATTTTTGAAGAAATCCACCAGGTTTAATATGGAGGATCTTCCCTTCACAAAGCCGAAATGTGTCAGAACCAGGGTTTGGAGGTTGCCTATGTCTTTATTTATAAGGTCCACAATGGTAACTTCCGTGGCCTTACAGATGAGGCTGGTCAGACTTATGGCTCTATAATTCCCTGGATCTGTTGCTAAGCCACCTTTGTGGAGAGGAAAAACTATTGCTGTTCTCCATTCTGCAGAAACAAAGCCTGTGGACAGTCTATGATTGAATAGGGTGCTTAATGGTGATGCTAGTTCATGTTTTAGATTGTTTAGAAGACAGCCTGGGATACCGTCTGGTCCCTTAGAGGCTGTGTTTTTTTGCTTAGACAAGGTTTTAATGACCCGCTCTTCGGATATGTAGGGTGGGGAGAAAACCGAGGCCACGGAGTGTGACAAGTTTGGGGAGAGGGAGTGAAATTTTTACCAAATCTGTCTGCTAGCAGGTTTGCTATATTTGCGGGATCAGCATGTGTGATACTGTTACTAGTTATTAGTTAGGCACATGTTTGGGTCATACCTTTTAGGCTATGCACGTGGCTGTAAAAGGTTTTTCAGTTATCCTTGGATGTGATTGATAGTTTTTTTCCCTCAAAGTTATCCTTAGAGGATTTGACATGTCTTATTTGCCAGTTAAGGCTGAGGAGGGTGCTTTTACATTGCTGGGGTCTCGCCTTAGTTTTCTTAGAAAGCAACTTTTTGCATTTGTTGTAAAGTTTGTTGATGCTGGATGTCCACCAGGGTGGCTGTTTTTTACTTGGGGCTCTGGCTTTGATTCTTTCTGGCACAGCCGAGTCTGTACATTTATACAAGTGACTGTACAGGGCTTCAGTGTAAGCTTTGGTGTAGTTACCACTTCCAGCTAGTGGTGGGGCTTGGAATGCATTTATAACTTCCGCTAGGACAGTATAGTTTGCCTTGGTGAATTGTTTTAGTCTAACTTCACCCTTTGTGAGTTCTGGTGTTGGTGCCAGTTTGAAGGTGACTGATGTATGGTCAGATTTAACTAATGAGGGTCCAATAGTTGCGGTGGTGCATCTGTTTGTCATGTTAGTGAGGACCAGATCTAGTACATTTGTTCCTCTTGCTGGGGTTTGAACAATTTGTTCCAGGGCATTTGATTTAACAAAGTCAAGGGATTTTTACACAAGTGAGTTCGGGCTAGAGTAGGTTTCCCAGTTTATGGTGGGATAATCGAAATCCCTCATGACCATAGAGTTTGGCAATAATTGGATTGACTCTAGTTTGGTCAAGTAGTTCTCATGTGCATCATGATTCATGGAAAGTGATATATAACTAGATATGACTTCAATGGAGGTCTTACCCACAGTAATCTGAACTTGGAGTAACTCCATGAAGTTGTCCCGCCCTAACTAGTCAGGAGGTGAATTAATCTCCAATATAGATAGAAACACCGCCTCCTTTGGCTCTCAAAAGTTCGTTTTGCAGTCTGAAGCTGTGGAAGTCATTGCAGCCTTGCAAGGCCGGGGTAATCTCTTAAGTCTTGAACCAGGTTTCTCTGACTGCACAGGCATCTAAATCTTCTAGTGATAGAAATGATTCCAGGGTGTGCATTTTTTGGTTTAAACTCCTAGCGTTTAGCAGCATAACCCTTATTTTGTTATGATTGGCAATTTTCAAGTCTGCAATTTTGTTTCTGAGACCTTGCCTAAAAAGGGCACTATGGGCAAGGCATGAGCCTTGGCCAGCAGCCGAAATCCTAGTGGTGCCAGGTGCAAACCAATTCTGGAAAAACAGTGAGGTTTGCTGACTATGTCATCCCAGGCTGACAAACTGAAAACCCCTTTGAATGACAGCAAAAACTAAGTTGGTGAGGGTAATACGCTGTTCAAGGCTAGGGACATACCTGCCTGGGACACATACTCAGAGAGCTCAATCATGTCTCCCTTCATATAGTCCAGTGAGGTACATCTCAGGTTGCTCACTCCAATATGAGCTATGATGGAGTCATAATGGTACTTGTTGCAAAGAGACATGAATGCATGTATGACCTGACAAATCCTGGCACAAGACAGGCAGCTGACTTTGACTTTATCCTTATCTAACTTGGTGAGTGGGACATCAGTGTGTCTCACTATGGAGTCTTCAATGACAAGAAAAGTTGTTTTTTGAGTGCTATGCCTTAAGGGACTGGTAGATGAGACACTGGTATTGCTATGTGCCTTGCGTGCTGTGGGAACTGAGTTAGTTGTAGCAGCCTTATGTTTTGGAGGTCTCTGGTGCTTCAGTAAGTTTTTTGAGAGAACGTCTGCATATGTAGATTTATGTGCTGGATGCATAGTATGCATATGAGTAGTGCTACTATATGCCTGAGTAATGGTGGATGAGTTGACAACCTCTTCTGTGTTATTGTTTTCAGTTTGAGAGAGCAGGGATTCAAGATTCTTGGCGTAGATACTTCTCTCGCACTCTGTACTAGGGTGTTACTTGTACAGGGTTGTCAGTGTACATGAGGCAGTTGCTACACTGTCTCAGGACACCCACATTGACCAGGCTGGCAGGAGAAACAGGGGCAGTCCAACTGTCCATAATGTTAGGTTTGAAAAAACTGTTACCACAAAGGGGGTACTTTCAGGACTGATCTAGGAGGTGCTCTGTAGATGGGTATTTCTGACGGGGTTTTTGGCTGGCAGTTTGATAGGTCACAGCTCACTGCAATACTTCTTAAACTGGAAATGCACTAAAGATTAGGACTAAACTAATGTACTACAGCTGTATCTAAGGGAAAATTTGTCAAAATTATCTGTCTGGCTAAGGCGCACAGTTGTGTGGCAATGCATGGTGCTGCGAGATGCTCAAACAAGCAAAATCTCATTCAAATGCAGGGCTTAAAAACCAGAAACAAAAAACTTAAAAAAATTGTTTAAAAAAATCAAGAGAGACAAGGAGGGTGCTTACTCCAAGCCCTAGACCAATCACCCTTCACCAGACAGGTTCCGATCAGCACACTTCTCTCACAAGGGTGCAGAAGGGCCCCATCTAATCAAAGATGGCTTGTAAAATGGGCTCAGAATACAACAGCCACTAAAAACAGACCCAGATGCAGCAAACCTGTATCTGGACTATGCTATAGCTACTAGCTGCACTAATGTAGATGAGAAACACACAAAATTTTTTTTACATTGCAATGTCTACACTTCTTAAAACTAAAGAAGAAGGGGTGCCTGTTTACTTTACTATCCCAATAACAAACAAAAATAACTGAAAAAGCTTTTACAGCAAGCCATATATGTCATGTACTGCAAAAATATAAGAACAAAATTTTGTTTTAATTGTAGTTGACTCTTTCCCCTTTCTCTTCCCCTTTCCAAAATGTTCTTCCAAACATCAATGACATGAAGTAGGGCATATGCTTTGGAGTTCCCTACAAGTTTAACAAAGTAAAAAAAAGTCCAGTACTTCAGGTTTTCTTGTTCCTTCATATTTCACACATGTAATTAATGCTTTGTAATCCCACATTTGTTCATCAGTTTCCCACTTGCTGGTTCTCTTTCTGCTGATCTCCATCTCCCAAATCCAGTCGCTAGTTCAATTCCAACATACTCCTTGTTCTCCTAGTAAACTCTTGTGTTTTTTTTGTCTCTCAAACATGTTCCTTTGGAACATTGGAAAAGGTTTCACTCGCATAATTTCTCTATAGCCTTCATTATCAGAAGATGAATACGCAGAATCCCCTTCTTTTTGATAAATCACTTTTAATTGGATAAACTTTGTATTTCCATCTTAGCTTGTTCTGCATCAAAAAAATGATTTCAACCTTCCAGGAAAAAATATTCTGAAAATAGCTGGATACAGTAGCTTGAATCTGACACCTGCTTCTTGACATTCCCTGACTGCTAGAATAAATTTATTCCTCTTCTGCCTGGTGTACAGCGAGAAATCATTTTCCACAAATACTTTACTGTTTCCCACTTTTAGTACTTTGCCCTTCTGCCACAGTTTTTCAGAATCAACTCTTTCTGACAGTAGGATTGCATCTCTGCTATTAAGGGTCTGGATTCTTTTCTCATGGTTCTCATGGCTAGGTTCGTAACATACATACAATGTGTCCTTTTAATTAACAACTCCTACTGTGGAATACCAGTCTTGTTGCTTATTTGTGTTTTCATAAAATTAATACAGTCTGCTCCTTCCAATTTCTCTGGTACTACAGGAAAATCTCAGGTTTTCCTATGTGCACCATTCTCTAATGCCACCATTTTTTTGAAAAATCTCTTCTTGAGCAGTCTCATACTCAGCCAGCCCTTCCTTCATATAATCCTCTGATTTTTGCAGTTATATCAGCTCTTTAATTTTTTGAGTTGATATACTCCGTCAGTGTTTTGTTTTTAATCAGCTCTGAGCACGTCTGACTCATTTTCCCTCTGGATTACTGGACGTCATGTTTTGCACCAAAGCTGGAACTTGAACTGCTTTGTGCTTAACAGCTACAGGATTCTTCACAGCCAGTGTTTTCTGCTCACTTTTTGTGACTGACTTGCTTTCATGTTCTCTGAATTTCTTTTTTGCTGGCATCCAGGCAGTGCACTTAGTAGCTAGTTAATGAAATGTACCCAAAAAGACAAATTCACTGGCTATCTTTTCTGAATTTCTGTTTTCACCGTGGGATAGGTGAAATTAAGCTGTTACTCACTGTGCAGCCATCTTGGAAGTCCAATTTGCGCACTGGTCTTAGAGCTCACAGAGCATCTGTGTTATGGTGATTTATTTATAAGTGCTAACAATTTGGCACTACAGGTGGATGACTTGCTTCTTTATCTGAAAGATTCTGACATTGATCTGATGTAATATTTCAGGAACTTTATTGATATGGAAAGACTGCTGGATGTAGGATAAACACACAAAAGGCTAAAGACATAAGGATTTATTATTCACCCAGTGATACAATGTGTAAAGTATCATTAGATGACGCACTGTTTAAACAGTACACCTTTCTGTTTAAGCAAAGCTTATTTAGGACTCAAGTTAACAGACTCAGACAAAGGGGTACTGTCCTTCACACTAGGGAGCTATTTAAGTACGCAAAGTAGAAGATCGATATGGTAAAAGGAAGAATATGTATCTGGATATGCCACACAGAATTCAGACAGTTCACAGGGATGTCAAATTTATTAATGGACAGAAGGTTGCACAGGAAAATGGTCAGAAGGACATTGATCATGAAGATAGTAAAGTTGATAAACTCACAGAATGAAAGAAAGAAACACACTGATTTGACTGAATGAGCTGGCTGAAATGGAACTGTTACAAGAATGGAGGCTGCATACAACAAACACGTTGAGAAGTCTGATGGTTTGTACAAGTTTAATGTACTTGGGTCAGTTAAACAGGAAAAATAATGATGTGTAAACAATACGTGGATCTGGGTATAGACTACAATATAAAAAATAACTGTACAATTAATTAACAGATAAACTGGAGGCTTTGCAATTATATGCAATCCAAAGGGAAAAATGGCAGAAACAGTATCTTTGACAAATGACAAACACACATCATCTGGGAAAAAGGGAATCATAAACTATATAAAATGTTGCAATAAGAAGGAAGCAAAAGCACATTTAGAATTATTTGGGAAGAAGAATTAAGTTCTAAAAATATTTACACAGACTTGGGAAGGGTTATCCCAGCCCCGCCCCGGCATGACACAAAGGTAAGGAATTGTATTTTTTGGGTTGGAAATGGCTCTGTTAAGTATTTTGCACTCCCAAATGACTCTCTAGAATGCATTCAAGTGCTACAACCAATTTTTGCAATGTGATACTGACTTAATAGAAGATTTCATACATATCTTTTTAGTAATATCCTAAATTAGAACATTTTAAGAGTGAAATAAAGATCCTATGTAATGTTACTTAGCCTGGAAAAGTAATCACAGCATCTCTCTAGCTGATTAATGGATAAATAGATTAATACAGATAAAATTGAAGGAATAGTGAGTGAGAGAGACAATGGCTTTGTTGGATTCTTTACTTCTAGTTGTGAAGAAAACAATTACCATAGACTGGAAAAGAAATAAACTACCAATGCAAGATCAGCAAATTTGGAAAAAAAAGAACTGTTGTCATCGAATGTCAAGAAATAGAACATATTGAAATGGATGCCTTAAACATTACAATAATTTTAAGGTTATTATATACTACAGTGTGAATGTATTCCTTAAGATCTGATATAATGCAAAAACTCTCTATCAAATAGGTGTAAGGTATTAGAAAATACAATGTATTCTAAATAAGTGACTCTTTTTAACATATGCTATCATTAGATTACTAAAATAAAATGTGGTGTCTGTGAAATGGGTGCATCAATAAACTGGCCGTTGTTTAAAAGTGTTTTAGACGGAGTGCTGTAAACCCATGCAGTAGACTACTGGGGCAGAGGGAATCTGCATGGGACAGTTGGAAAAGGGTGATGGTAAAATGTATGAGCAGAGGAAAGCAGACTGCTAAATACACTTAAAAGTGTGGGCTAGCTAAGATTACTTTGGCCTTGTATCATTAAATAAATGTTTGAAGGGGCCCCTCCTGTTTGGCATATACTTCTCAGAAGTACAGGCAAGCACTGAAGAGCTGTGGCTGACCAAGTTTGCAGACGACTGCAAACTGGGTGCTATAATAGAGTCTCCGGCCGACATGGATATCCTCCAGAAGGGCCTTAATTAGACTGATGCATGGTGTCAAAGCCATGGTCTCAAGCTAAATGCTAAAAAATACACAGTAATCCCCTTTGGAAAAAACAGAGTACCCGTGAACTACCACATTGGAGGTAACCCCCTGAAATCTGAAAAAGTAATAAGGGATCTAGGGACCCAAGTAGATAGTCATCTTTCCTTTGATAACCATGTTGCCAAGGTGGTTAGAAAATCCTTCTATGTGACCCATCTGATCACGAAAGGGTTCGCATCAAGATCTAAGGATGTAATGGTGCCCCTCTACTCTTCCCTCATCAGACCCATTATTGAGTACAATGCACCAATTGGAATGTACCTGGCTAGGCATCTCCAGCAGCAGGAGAGACCACAGAGGTACCTCACTAAGAGGATCACTGGCCTCAAACAGTTGCGTTATGCAGCACGATTGAAAAAACTAAGGCTTTTCTCTGTTGCATACCGCTTTCTCAGAGGCAATCTCTGTCTAACATACAGAGCCATGTCCAACCCAGAACTGTTGAACATGCTCCATCTTAGCAAAACCAAATCTACTCGAGCTACATGCTCTAGGGATATAAACCTCAGCACAACAATGAATAGAACATGCTGGAGGGATAGATTCCCTTCGCAAAGACTTCCCTTGCTATGGAACAAAGTCCCGATCTAGATAAGATAGAGCCCCTCACTATCACTCTTCAAGAGGAACCTTGACGAGTGGATGGGCAACAGAAAGTTCATACCAGGGATCATACCAACAGCTCTACTAGATAGGGGCCAAGGGTACTAGCTGCTAGATCAAGGGCCTAGGGAACTAACCAAAGGGGCGGTGAATACCACACAATGTGGCTGGGCTAATATATGCCTTCGGGCAGACAGCCCAGTACCTACCTATGTAATATGTAGCTTATATAAACATTACTATATGGTCACTACACATTTGTTATTCCAAAACTTTTCAGTACATTACTTTTCAGAGTAGTATCTAGGAAAAAAAACAGTTAATCAGTAAAAAAAGCAAATGTATTAAAAATAAACAAGTAATGCATATTTTACTAATAACCACAAAACTATAATAATAACAGTCATTTTTAACTTACTTTCTGTCAAACTCATTATAAGCATTTCTCAGCCAAGTTAAGGAAGGTTTGTTCGTACTGGTGAGGCCATGGTGAAAGTATACCAAAGTGTAGTCACTTTCAACATACTGATCCAATGTGTGCTTCAGGTACCTGCAGAAAATATGCAATATCATGCTCTAATGACCACTCAAAAAACAATGACAAAAATCAAGCAATGCTGGTAGAAAGGAATAAAAAAAATACTCACTTGCAGTATTTCATTGTAAGATGCGTTGCTAACGGCCTCACAAACCAGAACCACACTATCCAAGTGGGCTACTCTACATTAACCAACAGACCTGTTACCAGCGGGGTGTTACAGGGGTTAGTGCTGGACCCCCCCCCCCCACTGTTTGGTATATACTTCTCAGAAGTTCAGGTCAAAACTAAGGGGTTGCGGCTGACCAAGTCTTTCAGACAACTACAAACTGGGTGCAATTACTGAATTCCCAATTGATGTCAGTGTATTCCAAGAGGTTCTAAGTCACAGTCTCAAACTGAATGCAAAGAAATGCATCATCATTCCCTTCAGCACAAAGAATGTCCCTTCACACTACCAGATAAACAACAATACCCTACGTACCCATGAAGTGGTAAGGGACTTGGGTTCACAAGTTGACTGCGACCTTAACTTTGACCACCATGTGTCTACTGTAGTAAGGAAGGCTTTCTACATAGCACACTTGATTAGTAAAGGCATTGCCTTGACAGAAAAAGACGTTAGAACCCCTATATACTCAGCACTAATCCGGCCTATAATTTACTATAATGCCCCATTCAGCATGTACCATACAAAGCATCTGCAGCAACTGGAGAGACCTCAGAGGTTTATAACAAAGATCAAGGGACTCCAGCACATGCTGTATATAGACCGACTTAAGTCCATGTCACTTTACTCTGTATCATATAGACTTTTTAGGGGAGACTTATGCCTGGCTTACAGAGCAATCTCAGACTCAAACCTAATGAATTTGCTGCATATCCGTAAATCAAACGGGACTAGGGCCACCCATTCCAGGGATCTAAATATGGCCTGCAACTTAAATAGAACATGTTGGAGGGACAGATTTCACTCCCACTGACTGCCACGTCTTTGGAAAAGGCTACCTATTCATGTGAAATAGCGCACCTCTATGACAGTGTTCAAAAGGGACCTGGATGAGTGGATGGGACACCCATAAATTCTTACCAGGAATAGTGCCCACAACCCTCCTGGACATGGACAGTTATTACTAAATGCAATATTGGGTATTAACTAACATTTCTATGACTATCCGCAGTGGTGGTGCTGCGGTAGCGTTGTCGCCTCACAGTAAGACGCTGACCGGTTCGACTCTCAGCTAGAGCGTCTTCTGCATGGAAACATGCATGAATGGGCGCACCTTCGTTGAAGGTTGTGCGTTAGGGCTGGCAACTCAGCACGTAAAAATCAACTGCCAATCATTAGCGGACCGGAGTTCCGCTGTGGCGACCCCTAACCGGGAAAAGCCGAAAGACACAACAACTAACATTTCTATGACATTACATTGGGAGAAAAAGGCTAGGATTTAAATGACCTTCAGGTCAATAGCTTAGTAATCTCCTATGATCTTAATAGCCTGGCAAGTGGAAAAAGACTTTTTTTTTTTTTTTTTTTTTTTTTTTTAAACAATGCTCGGACATTCTTGAAGTTCTGCACATATGGAACAGCATGGACAGAATTCCATTCTTATTACACAAACTCCAGACTTAAGGTTTGAAAGACAAAAACAGTAAAGGAAAATGACATGGAGCTGGTGATATACAGGCATATATACATAACAAGAAAAGTCAAACACAAGCAGTGGTGGCTGGTGACTTTAAATCAAAGGGGGACTGCAGGAGACAGCTGAATGGGTGGGGCCAATGGGAAGGGGTGTGACCAACTAGAAAGGGGTGGAGCTATGCTCAAAACCACAAAAACTGGGACTTTAATTAAACACACCGCCCTGGGTACCAAACTGTCATTATGATGAGAGTCCAATCAAGGCAAAATGAAGTGTAGAAGAAACATTGGCTACATGACAGCTTACTTAATATCTAGATGGAAACAAAAAGGTTGTGAGGCATGAAAAAATAAATTACATTTAAATACATTACTAGAATGCCAGTCAGAATCAAGTATAAAAAACAAGTAGCACTCAACTCAAACCACTTCTCCTTGCACTGCAGTTCTAATTATAATTTATATTCAGCTTTATAAAAGTACCAAGTAACATGCTGAAAGTAGCAATCTCTGTTATACCCCCCACTTGTAAAAGTGTTTCTTATCCAAAAAAGATCTGCTGCCTGACAACAACGACATACTTATTTCTTGGGGAAAACATGACAAAGTAAAAAATTAACAGCAAACAAGAAACAAACTCAAGATAAATTGCTTAAAGGATTACTGCACAGGTTATGGACCACACATGATAGACTGGCATTCTGTTTAGTTTACTGGTAAAGCCTGCAAAGATGACTGCAAGTCTTCAACAAATGTAGTGAGCTTCTGAAAATACTGCAATCCTGTACTTTATTACAAATGCTGTCATATGCATTTCAATACCCAAGGCTTATACGTTATCTAGTTATGTAAATATTCTCTGCATGGCAACACAAAAAGGCTTTCAATGATGGTAATAGTTTAAAAATATGCTTATTAAAGCTTACTTGCATCTTACAATCTCATACAAGCTTACCTGATGGTCATTAAAGCATTGCTACTTAAACACAGAGGAACAGGCAATGCAACAACATGCATTTTCTGAATAATAATAAGCATAAATCGACAGTACAAAAATATAACAGAAAACCAGAACATTCTGCAAAATCAAGGACAGATGAAAAGCCATTGTAGTACTTGTGTCTACCTTGGATGGGAGGATATTCTGCACACTTACACTGCATAACTGCTCCTTGCCTTGCTTGGACACATCCAGAGTCACTAAATGGGGGAGTGGGTTGAAACAAGCATGTCACAATTTGAAATGTGTCTGGCTGATGGTGATGGCCCTGACATATTTGTCATACCTCTCAACCTCAGAGCAAGAAATTTGGACAAAGCCATAAATAGAAGTGGGACAAACGACCAAAAATAAGGACAATTTTTAAGTACTGCTCTTATAAACTTAGAAAGATAATAGAATAGTGAAGTTTGCATTAGTATGAATTTTCTGAAGATTATGAAATCTAAAACTCAAATGTCTGTCATTATTTTCTAATTTCAGTCTTTAATGGTTTGCCACTAATTTGCCAGAAAAACACAATTTTATGAAAAACAGACCAAAAAATGTGATGCAAAAATATAAAATAGCCACACAATACAGCTGGGAACCTGTCAAAGAAGGGACACTTTTTAATATTAGTACTAAGTTAAGCAGCTGACAAAATAAGAGAATCTACATGCATTTCTGAAATAAAAGTAATCTATAACGCTGATCATTACAATTATTTCTTAATTGTAAACCCTCCACATTTTCTTCCAAAATTGCCATTTTGCAGAGGGATTATTAGGGGGAGAGCAACATTTTGAACCAAAGTCGGGGACAGTTGAGAGGTTTGGATATACCTAATTCTATAAAACGATTTATTTGCACGTACCTGTCAACCTCTTAATGCAGGAAATCTGGACAAGGCCAAATATATTGGGGGACATACAGACAGTAATAAAAATTGCTGTTGTATAAACTTAGTTGATAGAATACCAGGTCTTGCTTTAGCATGCATTTTTCTGAAGGGTATGAAGTCTGAAACTCAATATCTGTCATTATTCAGTGACTTCATTCCTAAATGATTTGCCAGAAACCACAAATTTTATGAGGAACAAACCAAAATAAGAAGCAAAAATCTAGTTTGCCGCCCCCCCCCCTCACAAAATCATGGTTGAATGGGGCCTTCCCCCTGCAGCCATTAAAAATGCCCCATTATTTGTCTATTTCACCCCATTTACCATAAACACTGTAATGTGCATACTGCTTTACTTCTACGATGATTTGGCTTTCATTTAAAAGTTTTATTTTGCATTTTACAGTACAAACACTAATAGACATCTGCTAAACAAAGCAATGCAGTCACACAATGAAAATAGACTTAGCATTAAAACTTCTCTGCCCTTGAAACTCGCATTCATTGAAACAGCTTTGAACCCCACATTTAAAGAAAATACATCTGGCCAGTGGCAGATACAGATTAGCTTTGGGCTGTTTTCAAATCATAGGGCCCTTTCACACGAAACATACATGTGTTCTTTGATACACCTTCCTGACTGTATTAAATTAACTTCCTTGTATAATACAGTACAGTTGTTAGAGGACGTTTTAAATTTATTGTTTTGGGCATTTTCCAGTAAACAATAAAACAAAATGCATGCACCAATAATGACAAAACTACTCAATTCAAAAAATTTCCATCACAAAAGTATACTCAAACTTCTACAGTCCACCCGTAACAGTAAATATGCACAATCTCTGCAGAAGTAAAAGTCATCTAAATAATTCCACATTAAAGAGATCTGTAACTAATGAAGAGGTTGCTACTAGCAAACAACTTTATATTTCATTGATTCATCTACAAATAAAGTGCCTGTTGCCTTTGAGGAATACATTGCCCATGTTGCATTTAAAACATGATATGCTAGTAATATTGCAATAGGGAATGGATGGCAAACTGATAACAGGTTGATAGTTACTGGTATCTCTGCCAAAGAGGACATTCTCAGGACTGCAGCATCCACCCCCTTTAAAAGTACAACACAATACAGTATCAGCAATGCATCTACATTCGGTGGGAGTAGAACCCACAGCCTTCTGCATCAAAAGGAAGTAGACTACATGTTGTGCTATTAACAATGCAAGTAGACTCAGCATAAGCAGCACTAAACTTCTCTTCCCCTGAAGCTCTTAGCTCCTTGTAAAATCCACTCGACACTCAACTGTATCTCTCAACTTTGCAGCAAATGAACACAAGAAATCTGGATATTGGGGGGGGGGGTAGAAAAATCAGGGACACATTTTAAACATTGCTTGTACAACCTTGGAAAGTTGGTAGAATAAAATGCTGTGCTACTGCCATACATTTCACTGCCAAGTTTTAAACCAAGGACTCTGTGCACTACAGTCAGAGCAACATATCACTAAACCAAATCAGCTATTTCTTGAAAGACAAGAAGACTGAAACTTAAATGGCTATCATTTAGTGAATTCAGTTCTCACCATAGCTCTCAACCTCTTAGCACAAAAAAACCTGCACAAAGCCAATAATGGGGGAATACAGCCCCCAAAATAGGGACAAATTTCAAATATCGATCTTTAAACTTAGAAAATTGCTAGAATGAAATGTTTTGTGTTACCATGTACTTTCTGAAGAATATGAAGTCTGAAATTCAAACGTCTGAAAATCCAGAAAATTCAAAACACAGGAACAGAAGAGAATATAAATATGAGACAAAACACACACACACACACACACACACACACACACACACACACACACACACACACACACACACACACACACACACACACACACCACACCCCTCCTAAAGCAAGTATCTCGTTTGCAAAATGTATTCCTCCTCAAGCAGCCATTTCCTCCATAAAAAAACAGCTACAATTTGCAAAAGTATTCCTCCATAAGGAGGAGCAGCCGTTTCCTCCATAAAAAAGCGGCCAGTAGTCCCGATTTGCAAAAGTTTTCCTCCATAAGCCAAGCTTAAGCAGCCAGTAGTCTCAAAGCAACCGTTTCTATCTGTTCTCAGCCCTAGAATGCTGAACATGCTCTATGTGTTCCATTCTGAGCACAGACTGCAGACCTTGCACTCTGAGCCCCTTCAAGTCTATGCAGTTCTGGGGCATCTGTAAGACTACTGCCTTTTTCTGAATTCAGACTGGTTAAACAGCAGTCCGGATTAGAGTTTCCACTCATGCATGCATGAGTTCCGATTTTATTATTTTGGTTGTCTTTGGTTTTCTCAGCTCGGGGGCTGCAGTCCTGCAGCCCAGCACGAGCTGCCACTGAACACAAGGCAAGTGTATTAAAATGAAGTATACATTACTTGACTGCATGGAAACAAATGAGGAGATACTTAAACAGACTACAAAGAATTCATGTTATGGTACTTCTGCTTACTAGGGCAAAAGTAAAGAAAAAGTGCTACAGTGGTTATCGAAGTGATGTTTGAGATAAGCTAGAAGTCAATTAGAAATATGAATTAGTATATGCAATGTAGGAGAACAAGCCTAGTTTAATAGAACAGAAAGTGTGGAAAGGAAGGAATGGGAGAAGGTTGAAAGTTGTGTAAAACGGGAGAAGTAATGAATGAAGGGTACTCTGGTGGGACAGAAGAAATAGATAGGGGAAGATATACTGGGATATGGTGAAAGTAGTGAGATATGGTTGAAAGGTGTCTAAAGGCACTGTAAGGAAGATAGAGAAGGATGGAATTAAGATATACTGGGATATGGTGAAAATAGTGAGATACGGTTGAAAGGTGTCTAAAGGCACTGCAAGGAAGATGGAGAAGGATGGAATTAAGATAAAAGATAAAGGGGGGTAATAAGAGTATAGTTGCATATGATGGGTTACGATATGAAGAGGCTAAAGGGAGTAGACAGGAAGAGGAAGGCTAGAAGGAAGGAGGGTCTTAATTCTTTAACATACATAAGAATGGCAGCCTTGCTTTTAATCCCTTAACATCACTTGATGCAGCCATAGGTCAATTTTGTATCTAGATTTTTGTTCGATATTATGTTGAAAAACTTTTGTGTTAGTTTCATATCCAAGGTCTGGAGAGACAGAGTTCCAAACTTTAGCAACATAAACATCTTCAACATGTTTAAGGGAGTTTGAGATTGCGTCCATGTTTAGGTACTGAGGAATAGTGTCTCTTCATGGCACACGTTTAATAATGATATGGTGATTTGTTGGGCTTGGATAATATAATATTCACAGCTATAGTTCCAACCGCTTGAGTAACTGGAGAGCTACACAGTGACAAGTTTTGTTGTTTAGCCCTGCTGCAAGTCTTGTCCTTTAACTATAGCTTTTTCTAATTTATTTTTTAATTTTAAGATTATTCAGTATAAATGAACCACAGAGCAGGCTACGAAGCAGAAGAGCATGTGTTGTGCTTGTCTAAGGTATGCTTTTGGTTGGTTGTAGTAATAGATTTTGTTTTGAAAGACTGGCATGAAAAACCATTACTTTGGTTTTGTTTGCATTTAGAAACCACTGTGATTTCTGCTGCCAATGTTGCAGTTTAGTAAAGGTGATTTGATTTTAGATTTGCAGCTCAGGAACACTTATCACAGCATATGAGGGTAGCTTCATTTGCATACTAAATGATATCTCCTACAGCAACTATTTTATGAAGGTTATTGAAAAAGATGTTATGCAGCAATGGTCCAAAGATAGACCCCCCCCTAGGGATACCTACTGTACTGTGGATAAAAAAAGACTGATTATCTTTCCAGACAACACATTGTAATCTTTGAGATAAACAATTCAAACTGTTTGGGAGTTGGATTAGGTATTTTGAGTTGGGCCACTATAGCTAATAGTAAAGTGTGGGTGATGGGGTCAAAATGTTTTGAGAAATCTAAAAATATTGTGGCAATTTGGGGATTTTGATTCAGCTGTCCATACCATAGCTAAGAATTACAAAAGAGCTGTATGTGTATTATGTATTGGGTGAAAGCCAGCGTGTTTGAGCTACAAGGCTGTTGTTGCTAGTTAGGTAGTATAGGATTTGTTTATATATATATATTTTTCCATAAGTTTGAATGAGGGAATAGTATTGCTATACGATGGAAGTTTGAGACAGAATACTCTATCCCACCTTTGTGCACAGATATAATGAAAGATTATTCCCAAATGTTTTGAATGTGGTATTCCTTTGTTCACCCGTTGACAAGCAATGCTTTTGGAAAGACTACTAACTGAGCAACTTGTCAGAAATATTCTATACGAGGACTCATCAGGGACTACAGTAGTTAATTTTAGTTTCTGTAGGAATATTTTGATAAAGGTTGGTGGAGATAGTTTGTAAGTAAAACTTCCCTTGTGAGGAGTCAGTGTTTGTGGTCAAAGAGTTTGGCTGTTGAATTATAAAGCAGTCATAACAGATGTTTCCTAGGGAAAATACAGTTGTGTAATATCTTATCATAGCAGTACAGTAGATGTCCTTCTCTTCCCTGTTGCAGTATTTATAACATAAGGATCCGATGCCGAGGGTAGCCCAAAGTCTGGCTACAAAGCCTAAATCTTTTAGGTTGCTTTAAGGTACGCCATACATCACATGTATGCTCCTCATCTAGTGTAGGGCATAAAGGTGACATCCGGATGTACCATCCTCAGAACTGAGGCCCAAGTAGGAATGCCAGTCCAAGGAAAACAGGCAACCTGTACATCCAGAAGACAGATGGAACAAGGGGAGGAGGGAGGGAGTGACTACTGCAAAAATTAAGAGAAGGACATCTACCACTATGGTAAGATTTTACAGAACTGTACTATTTCTCTCCATATCACTGTTGCAGTATTAACAGCATAAGGAAGCATGCCAAACGTCATGAAGAAACTTGGGAGGAGGAAAAAACAGCAGAGCCCTCTAGGAAGCCATGTAGGAAAGCCCTAGCAAAACCATCTCTAGGTCTGGAGATTCCATCCAGCTTTAGTGCTTGGGAAATATATGCACAAAAGTCCAGGTAGCTGCTTCAAGGATAGTGCTAGTATCCAACCCCTTGAAAAAAGCACCAGAAGAAACCACAGCCCTGGTAGAATGAGCCTTAACAGGAAAAGGAAGGCTCTTACCATGAAAAGAATAACAAAAGGAAATCGCTTTTGAGAGCCAAGAAGAAATAGTTTGCTTGGAAACAGCTCATCTTAGGGACCTAGGATGAAAAGAAACAAACAGTTGATCACATTTCCTAATAGTCTTAGTGTTATCGAAATAAAATCTGAGTTATCTATGCACATCCAATGTGTGCAGCACCCTCTCACTGGCAGACTGCAGACAGGGGGAAAAAAGTGGGAAAATGAATGGACTGATTAAGAGACTCATTAACCACCTTGGGCGTAAAAGAAGGATTAGTACTCAAGGACATCCTGTCCTTATGAAATACCAAAAAAGGAGGACAAGCCATAAGGCCTTGAAGTTCACACACCCATCTGGCAGAAGTAAGGGCCAACAAAGGTACAGTCTTCCAAGAGCAATGTTGCAAAGAAGCTGAAGCAGCATGCGCAAAAGGAGCCTGGGTCAATTTTTCTAACACAAAATTAAGATCCCAGGGAGGAAGAACAGGCTTCTTGAGAGGCCTAATATGAAGGATGGCTTTTAGAAACTGTTTATCTTCAAATCTAGAAGCCAAAAGAGGAGAAAAAGACAGACAAGCAGAGACAGCCAATAAGTGAGCCTTAACAGAAGAATAGGCCAGCCCAACACTGATCAATTCGGACAAATAAGAGAGAACCAAAGGAACATCCACAGAAAGCAGGTCCAGGTTATGAGAAAGACACCAAACAGAAAACTTCTACCATTTGGATAAATAGGATTTTCTAGTAGTGGGTTTTCAGGCCTTCTGCAGGACCCTAATCACATCCTCAGAAAAAAGGTGTCTATGCGGAATCAAAATCCTGTCACTCTCAGTGTCAGCTGAAGAGTGGACAGGTGGGGGTGGATGAGAGATCCCTTGTCCTGTGTGAGCAGGTCCATCCTGTGAGGTAACTTGTGATGATTGCCTTGGCGAAATGCAGAAGAGGGAACCCATGCTGTCTCGGCCAAAAGACAGTTACCAACAAGATTTTGGTAGTATCCCATTAATTTTGAGCAGGACTTTTGGAATGAGGGGAAGGGGAGGAAAAGCATAAAGAAACACCTTCCAAACCGGAGGACCTGAGACTCTTGCACAAAAAAAGAGGAAGTTATCTGTTCAGAGGGGAGGCAAATAGATCTACTTGAGGAGTACCCCACTGGTGGACAATATCCAGAAATACATCCCTGTGAAGCATCCATTCGTGGGATTGAGTTAACGACCTGCTCAGAGTGTCTGCCACAATATTCTGACCTGAGGTAATGTAAACTGCCTGAAGAGTCACTTGATGCTGGACAGCCAGACCCATACCAGGAGACCCAAATGGCAAAGAAGATAAGATTTTGTCCCCCCTATTTACATACCATATCACTGTGGCGTCTTCTGCAAACACCTTGAGAGGCCCTGGTGAGAAAAGAGGATGAAAATCCTGAAGAGCCGGCAGAAGAGCTCTCATTTCGTTCATATTGTCATCCTCTTTCTGTTGAAGAGGCGACCACACCCCCTGCACTTTTAGGGAGCCAAAGGCTGCTCACCATCCCACATCTAAGGCATTTGTGAACAACTCCTGGCAGGGAAGAGAGGGATGCAAAAGGAAGCACTGGGTTCTGAGTTACCTGCTGAATCCACCAGTGAAGTTCCTTCTTGAAATAAGGAAGAAGAGGAACTATCAAGTCCAGAGGAGACTCATGCTGAAGCCAAACTGACTTCAAAAACCACTGAAACTTTCTCAATTTGAGTTTGGCCAAACGAAGCATAGGGATAGTGGATGCCATGAATCCCAAATCTCTCAGAAACTCCCTGGCTATGAAAGAGGTCAGTGGAAGAAGATTCTGAAAGAAGGAAATACGTTTCATGATCTTGGGAGGATACAGAGATGCCAACACAGGCACCATCTGGATCATGCACACCAGAAAAACATGGTCCTGAGATGGAGTCAGAAAAGATTTTTTTGAAGTTTATTGTGAACCTCAGGCTTTTTAAAAGGGAAATAGCAAAATGAAGACTTTGTAACAGGATCTCGGGAGTGGGTGCCTGAACCAGGAGATCATCCAAACAAGGAAATACTTGGATCCCCTGAATCCAGCAAAAAGAAATCACAGGAGCTAGGCATTTGATGAATACCCTTGATGTAGCAGAGAGGAAAAAGGGTATACCAGAAAACTGAAAATGCCAGGAAGCAACAGAGAAATGTAAAAACTTCCTGAAAAGGGGATGAATAGGGAAATGGAGATAAGCATCCTTGAGATCCAGAGAAACCAGAAAAGCCTGCAGAAGCAGCAAAGGGAACAAGGTCTGAAGGGATAACATTCGAAAGGAAGGAACCTTTAGAAAAGTATTCAGGTGAGAAAGATCCAGAATGAGTCTCCAAGTGCCCTCCTTCCTGGGGACCAAAAACATTATGGAATAAAACCCTGTCCCTCTTTGAGCAGCTGGAAATTCTTGAATAGTTCCCGGAGTCAAACGATCCTGAAGCATCTCTGGAAAAAGCTTAACCACACCCACAGACTCATCGTGGTTTGGTGTTGCCAACATTTTAACACCACTATGGGACTACTTTTCAGGTCTTTAAATAATATATGTAATTTCTGAGTCTGACCACATGGGGTCTGGCATCTTGAAATAATTCTCTTTGTTTGGTCTGCCTCTAGGTATCCCAAAATGCAGTGCTCGTCTGTAAAAAGTTACATCATGCGCTTCCTAAAGCTCATGTGACTGCATTGATTTTACATGCATATACCGCTGTCTTTCAGTAAGTTAGTTTTAAGTAACATTTCATGCCGTTCAATGACTACTTAAAACACAAACAGTGCAAATGTCACATAACACACTTTCAAAGTGCTTTTTACTGTTGCTTCTTCTTAGAATGGCTAAATTGCACAGTCTTTTGTGAAGCCTTAATTGTTCTACTCTGACTCATGTCCCATCTGGATAAATAGGATTTTCTAGTAGTGGGTTTTCAGGCCTTCTGCAGGACCCTAATCACGTCCTCAGAAAAAAGGTGTCTATGCGGAATCAAAATCCTGTCACACTCAGTGTCAGCTGAAGAGTGGACAGGTAGGGGTGGATGAGAGATCCCTTGTCCTGTGTGAGCAGGTCCATCCTGTGAGGTAACTTGTGATGATTGCCTTGGCGAAATGCAGAAGAAGAGGGAACCCATGCTGTCTCAGCCAAAAGACAGTTACCAACAAGATTTTGGTAGTATCCCATTAATTTTGAGCAGGACTTCTGGAATGAGGGGAAGGGGAGGAAAAGCATAAAGAAACACCTTCCAAACCGGAGGACCTGAGACGCTGGCACAAAAAAGAAGAAGTTATCTGTTCAGAGGGGAGGCAAATAGATCTACTTGAGGAGAACCCCACTGGTGGACAATATCCTGAAGCATCCATTCGTGGGATTGAGTTAACGACCTGCTCAGAGTGTCTGCCACAATATTCTGACCTGAGGTAATGTAAACTGCCTGAAGAGTCACTTGATGCTTCACACCTAACTTCCAGCTGTTAAAGTGCTAAGGGTAATTTGAGCTGTTACCTGCTGTGATTGACAGCTCCCAGCAGGAGACTTGATTTGTGTACCGTTTCCTTGTTCTAGCCTTTACTTTCTGTATAGGTAGGGGAAGGACCAGGGAGCTGTGACATCACAGCATGGGTGGTTTTTAGGACAGTCATTGTGATGTCAGTTTGGGGAGGCAACTGGCCAGAAAACTACCTGTATTCATTGGCCTTGAGATCATCAATGAATTGGAGGCTGCAGCAAAGGTGGGATAAAAGTTTTTTGAAAGTTAAACCACCACAGTACAGTAAGGCACTGTTCTAGTGGAGAGAAACAGTCAATTTAAATATTTTAAATGCTGTGTTGTTTATTCATAGCAGGGACAATAAAGAGGGAGAAAAAGGACAGATAAGTGGAGCATTTAATAATAGAATCCTGTTGTTGTCCTTTAACAGTTCTTGAGGTGGCTGAGGAATGCCCATGAAGTTGGAGGGGGAGATTTCCAAACCATAAAAAACCCTGATGAATGATGGAAAGAACCCAAGAATCTTGGGTTATGCTTACCCAGACAGGAAGAGACACAGAAAGAGGAATGTGGCTGGGAAGAATCAGGCAGCACCTAGTTTAGCAAGAACAGAAGGTTTCTGAGCAGAAGGAGTCTGAGTAGACTTAGCAGGGGCAACCCTGCTGCCACTCTTCTTGCTTTTAGTAGGATGAGACTGCCTTCTAACAAAAGCTGGTTTAGAATGGTAGTTTCTCTGAAATTTAGGCACTGGCAAAACAATGTTTCAGATCCTGTAACTCCTTGCCCTTCTCCTGCAGGGCCTTGAATAAATCAGCTGCAGCAGCACCAAACAGGCATTTGTTGTCCAGAGGAGCATCCATCAACTTAGCCTTAATAATATCAGGCAGAAGTTGAAGCTGTAGCCAGGAATATCTCCTCAACACAAAAACCAGAAGCAGCAGCTCTAGAGGAACCATCTACTGCATCATAACTACCTTTAATGGAATGGCGAGTTACCTGGGAAGAAGCCCCAAAAAGACAAGGCAGAAGTCTTCCCTAAAAATCAGGAAGGTCAGAAAGAACCTGACAAGCCTGAGAAAGGAGAGACAAACATACCTGGTCATACAAGTATGATAATTAACAGCCCAAAATGCTAGGGTAGCTGAATTATAAAAAACGTTTTAACCAGCCTTTCCGTAGTTCTGCTGTCCTTATCAGAAGGAAGGAAGCTTAGTTGAGGGCAGTAATTTAGAAGGCTTGTCGAATGCCACACAGACCACTGAATAGTCAGTGGGTGGACACTTGTAAAGGAATTTGTGGTCATCAGGCTCTTTCTAAAACAAGTCAGGTTTCTTAAGAGCAGGAGACTGAGAATCTGGGGCCCGAGAAGCAGAAGAAAAAGCATTCAGTAAAGCAGCCAAACCAGGAGGAACGGCAAAGGGTCTAGAAGACTCCATTTGAAGGAACTCATAATATCTCCTCTGCATTTCAGACACTTGGGAACAATCCCACTTAAAAAACTCTCATCCTGGCATGGTATCCACAAAAGTAATCTCTTCAAGAGGAGTTTCGTGACTGGTGGACTCCTCTTCTCAGAACCATACTCCAAAAGGGAAGGAGTCTGGGTAGAATTGGCCAAGGATTCCACATCTGAATCCTCATCCTCTTCAAAGGAATCCTGATCCCTAGATCTCTTGAGAGGGGAGGATGACCAAGGAGAGCACGTGTGAGCCTGACTGCCACTTTGTAGTAAGCTGTTGAGATGTAAGCATGTATGTCTGTGTAGTCTGTCTGTCAATCAGTTTGTTTATATTTTGTAAAGCTGCTATCCGTCCTCATGTGTTTCTATGTAATAAAGTATATAAATGAACTATCTGCCTGTTCATCATCGATACTAGAGATACGCGAGCGACATGGTGTCAGAAGTAACATATCTAAAACTTATATGGGGACAGAAGGGGATCCAGATTCTTTAGTTCGATTCCCAGAGGCACTGGAGGAATATACAGGAGTGAATCATCCCTACTGCATTTATAACTCACAAAACAGGTCAGAAACAAATTTCAGATATTAAAACTTGCTCAAACTATTTTTTATTCGCAAAATATGAAAGGAGGCATTCAGAATGCTCTAAACGAATTTCTAAGTAACATAAATATCCAAGACTGTGATATATTAACAGAAATATTTGAAATAATTTGAAATGAAGTCCAAATTGCATAAAATTGGGGAAATGACCATATTTTTTCGCTAAGCACTACTGTTTCAGATTAATCAAAGCTATTTGAGTTGTCTGAAGTGTATAAAGTGTTCGCATGCTTGTACAGTATTACAGTACAGTTATTTCACAAAATACAACCATTTCAAAGCATATTTCACAACATACAGCATTTCTAAGAGTTTGCTGTGCATTTGAATGTTATCACACGTGTTGGCCGTGTGCATGTTCGTACATAAATACAAGGGCCATATTTTTCAGTGTGTTTGGGCATAATTTGCCATGCCGGCAGATGGATTTTGTAGACCAACTTCACTTGTGTTTGACAACAATACTGCAGAGAACTTGAGAGTATTTGAGCGAGAGTATGACATTTTCATACAGGCTGCATTTCCTGACAAAGATGACTGTACAAAGACATTTATTCTGCTTAATTTAGCTGGTTCAGAAGCCATCGAAAGGAAGCATTCATTTGCGCATGCACCTGCTGTCTTTGCAGAAGAGGGGGAAAACTGTCATATAGTTGTATCAGCTGAGTCACGGGAACACCCCAAGTGCTTAAAACGTAAACATAGAAAAATATGTAATCCCCAAATGAATGTTACAATGGAAAGGCACTTACTTTACACAAGGGATCAAAAGCCTGGTGAAACTTTTGCAGCATATATAACTGATTTGAGAAATAAAGTTAAACCATACAGATTTGGTGATTTAAGGGATGAGCTGATAAAAGGCACATGTGTGTGGTATAAAAGATGTTACTGTGAGAAAGATTTTGCTTCGTGACAGTGATTTAACTTTGAATAAGGCCATTGAGATTTGTCAGATATATGAACTTACAAAAAAGCACACAAAATATGCTTACAAACAAGAGATGCATGCTTTCAATAACTTCTGAAGTCCATGTTGATAGCATGCAGCACGTGGTTAAAAGAAACAGGCCCAAGTACATGGCTGCAAATGTAAACTCTGCAACACTGAAACCCCATAGCTTTCTAGCAAATTCCAAGGCATGCTCTGGAAACTGCACAGTCTCAGTGAAGCATAAGAGTGAGTCAGCAAACTCAAAGCATGTGTCCCCACCCAGTTTCATAGCCAACTGTTGCAATTGTGGAGGAGCCTAAAAGAGAAAAATGTTTAGCTTTTGGTGAGTAATGTCACAAATGCAATAAGTGGAATAATTTCATATGGTTTTGCAAATCAAATAAAGGGCATTCTTTTATTAAAAGGGAACATTCAAAGAGACAAGTTGATCAGTTAGAAAGCTAAGACCCTACTTTTATGCTGATGGTGTGTCAGTGCTTCATGAAACAATGTAGTAGATTTATGGGCAAGGAATGAAGTAGTTTGTACCGTTCGGATAAATGGCAAACCCATACATCTCAAAGCTCTAATTTCGCCCAGTATATTTTCTCAACCTATGCTGATCTTTTAAAAGACAAACTGGGTAAGCTTCCAGTTATGTACTCTATGAACTTAGACCCAGATGTCACCCCAGTTGTCAGACCAGCCCAAAAAGTTCCAGTAGCTATGCAGAACAGAGTCAAAGCTGAGCTAGATAAAATGGTGCAACAAGGTATAATTTGTCCAGTTGAAGAACCGAGTGAGTGGGTATCTTCCATGGTGGTAGCTCATAAGAAAAGCTCAGACGATATCAGAATATGCATTGATCCACGAGACTTGAAAAAAGGCACTAAAAAGACCTCATCTAATACGCACAGTCGAAGAAGTTGCAGCACTGATGCCAAATGCTACTGTTTTTTCTGTATTAGAAGCAAAGAGTTCATTCTGGCAAATTTTGCTTGACAAGAAATCCTTGTTGCTTACTACATTCAGTACTCCTCTTGGCAAGTACAGCTTTTTGAGAATGCCATTTGGGATAAATTATGCCAGTGAAATCTTTCTACGGGCAATGGAGCAAATTTTTTCTGGGTATCTTTGTGCTATTATAGGAGATGATATTCTAGTAGGAGGCAATGGTAAAGCTGAGCATGACAGAAACCTCAAGAAAGTTCTAGAAAGAGCTTGTCAAATGAATCTTAAGCTGAATCCTCAAAAGTGCAAGTTCAGGTTATGAGAAGTTACTTATGTTGGTCATTTGTTTACCAGTTCAGGCTTACAACCAGACCCTTCCAAGCAAACAGCTATTTTCGAGATGCCAGCTCCAGACAATGTTTAAGCCCTTCAACACTTTCTTGGCATGGTTAACTATCTAGACAAGTTTATTCCAGACTTAAGCCATCTAGCAGCACTGCTTAGAGAGCTGACAAATAAAGATGCATCCTAGTCATGGTTGGAACAGCACCAAAGAGCATTTGATGTGCTGTAACAGAGAATTGCCAGTCCACCAGCTCTCAGATACTATGACGTTCACCAAGTAGTTACTCTTTCCTGTGATGCTTTGAAATTTGGTCTTGGTGCAGTCATTCTTCAAGAGGGTCAAACTGTATGCTATGCATCCAGATCTCTAACCCAAACTGAAATGCAGTATCTTCAGATACAGAAAGAACTTTTGGCAATTGTGTTTGCATGTTCGAAGTTCCATGATTATATTTATGGCAGACTTATCCAGATCGAAACAGACCACCAACCTCGAGTCACCATTTTGAGAAAGTCTATGCATTCAGCTCCAGCCAAATTGCAACAGATGATCTTCAGATTGCAGAAGTACAGTTTCAATCTTGTCTACAGGAAAGCAAAATTCTTTTTCTTGCTGATACTTTATCCAGATCACCTAGAATTACCACTAAACAGCATGAGAATGAGAATCTTGATTTTGGAGTCATAGAAGTGAGAAATGTTTTTCCACATATCTCAATGAGCTTAGAAATCATACAATCTCAGATCCTGTTTTTCAGAAGCTCAACCACTTTATGAATCGAGGATAGTCGTCAAAGCAATCTAGCTTACCTCAAGAAGTGCAACCTTATTTTCCTTACAAAGATGAGATTTTGTCTGACAATGGTATCATCATGAAAGGTCCTAAAGTAATTGTTCCAAAGTCCTTGCAACAAGAATATATTGCTATCTTGCATTGTGGCCACCCAGGAACTGAGTCTATTACAGGGAGAGTGACAGGGCTAGTGTTTTGGCCTTCTATGTCACAAGACATTGACAGAATACTTTCATCTTGATCTGTATGTAATAGTACAAAGCCACATCAACAGAAGGAACCACTTCAGCTACACCAGATTCCTGAACTACCATATTTGACAGTAGCCACTGACATTTTCGAGTGGAATGATCAACATTGCTTGGTGTTAGTAGTCTCTTATTCCAACTGCTTCAAGACTGACCTACTTCCAAAACTAGTATCCAGTACTGTCATTACTAAGATGAAGCGTCATTTTGCAGTTCATGGTAGTCCCCCCAAAGTTATTTCTGACAATGGTACACAGTTTACTAGCCAGCAATTCCAAAGATTTTCCAAAAAGTGGGATTTTACTCATGTTACAAGTAGTCCTGAGTATCTGCAGTCAAACAGTTAGGCAGAATGTGCAGTTCAATGTGGGAAACAGTTACTAGAGAAGTCAAAACGAGATAATAGTGATGTTTTCCCAACCTACTCATACAAACAACTCTCACACATCTAGTACTCTTATTGACTGGGTACTTGTATCTAATCCTTCCAATTATCATAACCCTGACACCCTACCAAACACCCTGTGCAATCACTCCCCTATAAAAGTGCTTAGGTTCACTCCCCACTTCTCAAAACCTCCTAGATTTATCACTTGTCACCAACTCTCCAACTTCCATCCAGAAACCTTTAATGCCCTCCTCTCTAAAGTAAACTGGGAATTCCTTACCCAACTCCCGGTAGAAGAAGCAGTCCTAGCTTTCAACTCCACCTTCCTTAGCATCTTAGACTCACTTGCCCACCCCTCCACAAAGTCCGAATTAAGTCCACCATATATCCGTGGCTTTCAAAAGCCACTCGTACCCTTATGATAACTAGAGACAAATTATGGGAAAAAATGGTCACAAACTAAGCTCCCTGCAGACTTGCAAAAATATAAAGAACTCAGAAATCTGACAAAAAAAACCCACAAAGATAAAAAAGGACTTCTATAACAAACCTCCCACAGCCCTAAAATCTAATCCTAAAAAATTCTGGAACTCTATTAACCAAATATTACATCCCGGTAATCTTAGCTCCCCCAATCCATGCCCAGAAAAAGACATCTGAAGCAACTGCTACTAGTTTCGATACCTATTTTATCGATTCAATATCTAAGCTACTGAACCCTAACCCTCCTCTACTACTAACATCTCCAACTTTTCTGACCCTAATCCTAATACTATCTCCTCAAATACCTTCTCCCTCAAACCTGTACCTACTAGCTACATCAAAACTCTACTCTCTAAATTAAAACCATGCTCAGCATCAGTTGACAATATTCCTTCCACTTTTCTTCTACTAGCAGCTGACTCTCGTGCTCTCCCTGTATCTAGCCTAATCAATTGCTCTATCTCTGAATCTAAAGTCCCTTCCATCTGGAAACAATGCTACACTCTACCTATACACAAAGGAGGTTACTCCTCTGATATCTCCAACTGTAGACCTATCGCTTATCCTCTCCCCTCTCTATAAAGTACTAGAAAAATGTATTCATAAACAACTTATGCAGTATCTAATACAGGAAAATCTGCTTACATCCACTCAACATGGCTTCAGACCCAAACATAGCACCACTACAGCTCTATTATCCTTGCTCAACACTGTCTCTATAGCCATGGACGTCCATGAACTTATTTCTTGCCTATTTTTGGATCTCTCAAAAGCTTTCAACACTCTCACACTCTCTTCTGCTGCACAAACTGCATAACCTCAACTTCTCCTCATACTGTTGCATGGTTCTCCAGCTACCTCATTGATGGATCTCAATCATTGAGATGGCACTCTGCACTCCCCCCCCCCCCTATAAAAATGTGTGTATCTCAAGGGTCTATCCTAGGGCCTTTACTTTTTAATATCTTTACTAATCAGCTCTATACCTCTTGTCCTCAGTCATCTTTAGTGCAATACGCAGATGACTCTACAGTCATCATCACAGCCAACTCTCCCTCTAAGCTCTTCTCAGCTACTCAGGCATCTTTTAACTTAGTTGAAACATGGCTCTCCAACAACTAGCTCATCCTTAACCCTAAAAAACAAAGCTGTTACTGTTCCTACCTAAAAAGTTCAACAATGTTAAACCCTCCTTCTCCATATAGTCCTTTAATAACACTCCCATTCAGGACGAATCCAGCACTAAGCTCTTAGGTGTAACCATCGACGATCAGCTTAAATTTGACTTGCATGTTAATAACTGCATCAAAAAGACTCATTCAAGACTAGGGCTCCTTTACTGTAACAAGAAATTCCTTACCTCTGAAGCCAAGATTACTCTCTCTTACCTACCTTCTACCCAGTCTAATGCGCAATTCTCAAATTCTCACACATCTTAACTCAGCACTCCTGACCAAACTCGAATCTACCTACAACAAGGTTGCTAGATTTGCTGCCCAACAAACCTACAAATCCCATCACTGTCTCTCTCTAAAACACCTAAACTGACTTGAATTACCCCACCAGCTTCTTCTCTCTCAGCTCCAGATCATCCATGTTATCCTATACCAGCCTTCCTACTGCCCAGCACTATCCCCTCTCATCTCACATTATTCTCCCTCCAGACCTCTCCGAAGTTCTAACCAAGACCTACTACAAATCTACAAACCCAAGTCTAAAGTTGGATGCAACATGTACAGCTATCACCCCACTACTGCTTGGAATAGGCTCCCACTAGAAATCAGGACCCTTACACATCCTTAACAATTTAAGACAGCCACCAAAGGGCACTTTAAAAGTCACTGGTTCTGCCACTGCACTCTCCCTCCTTAAACATCCCCTACTTCTCATACCTTAATCTACTTTCTGCCCTTAACCCACTCTTCTCACTAGCACTCTGCAATCTTCCTTGACTACTGTTTCTACTGTCTTCTAAAATCTATTAAGAAAATCGCCTCAGAGAAACATTTTATTGTAATTGTCTTGCCTTCTTCCAACTACATTATGATAAAACAGGTTCCCTTTATAATTTCGAAATACTGAAATCCCGACTTTCAGTATTTCGAAATTATAATACAAACCCTTGAAATTCTGAAACACCAGAAGCAAGAAATTCAAAATATGAAGTTCGGAGCTTCTGGTGTTGCGGTGTGTGAATGCATAGGTGTAAGTGTAGGTAAGTATGTATGAGTGTGTTGGTTAGGTGCTTTAGTGTACGTTAGTGTGTGTTTTGGCTGTGATGTGTGTGTGCAAGGGGCTGTGAAATGTGTGTGTGTGAGTTACCTTTGTGTGTGTGATTGTGCAATCTCGGAGTTAGTATATATAAGTAGGGGGTGTGGGGGGCGCAGCCCACCTGCTTGTCTGTAGTGTAGGATTGTTTGGTTGACTGTGGGGGGAGATTGTGTTTATGTGTGTGATGTATTTGTACTGTACATTCGCGATTTTAAATTTCGCAGTTATGGGGTTTCAGTATTTAAAGGTTTCGGCTATAGAATTTCAAAATACTGAAATTCAGGATTTCAGTATTTTGGGATTCTATAGTGAACTCGATAAAAAAAAATATATTCATCTTAATGACCTATTTCTTTTTATACATCTTGAAATAGCTTTACTATACTCCTGATTATTGACACTGTATAATATTGTACTGCTACTTAATGCCTTGTAATAATCCTGTAACATTGCTATTTATTGCTAATTTATAATAAAAATTGTTTAATATGTTGGAGCTTTTGTCCCCGGGCCTCTGCTGAAAAAGGGCTCTTCAGCTCAGTCAGACAATCCCGGTCAACAAATGTAAAATAAA